>NC_056746.1:130260593-130470593 GCF_019279795.1 Protopterus annectens | reverse complement strand
GCATTCCTGAAAACACTGGAGGATATGAATGTCACACCAAACACCATCATATTGGGTGACTTCAATTACCCCAACATAGACTGGGCCCACTATTCTAGCCCTAACACCCTGGCCCAAAGATTCCTGGAATTCATAAACTCAAATGCTATGGAGCAACTGGTCACCTCTCCTACGAGGAGAGATAATATACTTGACCTGATTATCACAAACATGGGGTCCAAATGCTCCACCGGATATAAACCCCTCACTAGTAAGATCTGATCATAAACTGATCACGTTGGATGTACATATTCCCCCCCCACCCCCAGAACAAAAGACTACAGTGAAAACTTCTCAAAAGCTGACTTTGAGCTCCTTAAGTCGGAAATGATATCCTTTAAGCCTACTGGGTCAATGGAAACCACATCCCAAAATGCTGAATCCTTCACAAAAGCCTTCTATGGTCATCTCCAGGAATGCATGGATCAGGCAATCCCAACTAAAACCAAGACCCTCTCCACCAAGGAAAACGCCCGGTTTGGTGGACCCGGCTATAAACAAACTGTACAACAAAAGAAGGAAGCTGCTGCAGAACAGAGCCAAATCCCACAAGGGAAAGGCTTCCTGATCAGCACAAGTAAAAAACTACGCTCTCTCATAAAAACATCTAAAGCAAACTTTGAGAAAAAGATTGCCAAGGATACCAAAGACAATCATAAAGCCTTCTTCAATTATGTCAGAACCTTGGGAGGAAATTCTCAGATATGCCCTGACCTGGTAGGCAATAACGAAAAATTCACTGGCCCTACTGACATTGCCAACATTCTGCCAGATACGTTCAGTGCAAATTTCTCCCCTCCCTCTACCCCTAAAGATGAAGTAACTATCCCTGCTGAATGTAACCTACCTGTCATCACAGACACACAGGTGAAATCAGCACTCAACAAGGCAAAAAACACAGCATCTATGGGACCCGATGGTATCCCCGGTTGCGTGTTACGTGAACTCCAAGATGAACTAAACCCGCCCCTAAGAACTCTATTCAATCTTAGCCTCACTACAGGATATGTACCTGAACACTGGCGCACAGCAACAGTGGTCCCACTCCATAAAGGGGGAAATTCAACTGACCCGGGTAACTACCGCCCCATAAGTTTGACCAGCCTGATCTGTAAGGCTATGGAAAGGATCATCATGGAACTCATAAATGGCGACATTGGTGATCTGCAGACCCTTGATCCCACACAGTTCGGTTTTGTAAAGGGCAGATCCTGCCTCTTAAACCTGGTTGACTTCTTTGAGACAGTCACTAGTGCCATCGATGAGGGCAAGGCTGTCCACACTGCCTATTTGGACTTGGCTAAGGCCTTTGACACAATACCACACTCTGGCATCATCAACAAGCTCAGCAGCCTAAATGTAAATCCATATGTCACAAGATGGGTAGCAAATTGGCTAAAAAACAGAACCCATAAGGTTAAAATTGCTGGAGCCATGTCAGACTCAAAACCCGTCACAAGTGGTGTCCCACAGGGCTCAGTCTTGGGTCCACTCCTATTCGGCATTTATTTCTCAGATGTGAAAGCAAACATGGAAGGATTATGGCTGACAAAGTTTGCAGATGACTGCAAACTGGGCCATAGTGGATTCACCTGCTGACACACACATCCTACAGAAAGGTCTCACTGAAGCGGACAACTGGTGCGGAATCATGGCCTCAAACTTAACGCCAAAAAATGTATAGTCATCCCCTTTGGGAAAAACAAAGTACCCACAAACTATCACGTAGACAATAACCCACTGAATACAGAAGATGTAATCAGAGACCTGGGGACTCAAGTCGATAGTGACCTCTCCTTTGACAACCATGTTGCCAAAGTGGTCAGAAAGACTTTCTACCTAGCCCATCTCATCATGAAGGGATTCTCATCCAGATCAAAGGAGGTCATTGTACCTCTGTATTCCTCCCTCATCAGGCCCATGATCGAATACAATGCTCCATTTGGGATGTATCTCACCCGGCACATGCAGCAACTGGAAAGACCCCAGAAGTACCTCACCAAGAGGATCATAGGTCTAAAACATGTGCCTTATCCAGCTAGATTAAAGAAACTCCACCTCTATTCAGTAGCATACCGCCTGCTCAGAGGTGATTTGTGCCTAACATACAGGGCCATGTCCAACCAGGAATTGATGGACATGCTCCATCTCAAAAATCCAAATCCACCAGAACCACACGAGCTAAAGATTTCAACCTCTGCACAAATATGAATAGGACATGCTGGAGGGATAGATTCATAACACAGAGGTTACCCATACTCTGGAACAAAATCCCAGTTCACGTGAGACAGAGCCCTTCATTGGCACTGTTCAAGAAAAATCTCGATGCATGGATGGGAGATCGCAAGTTTACACCGGGAGTGACCTCAGTGTCACTACTAGACAGAGGTATAGTTTACTAAATAATGGGGTTCCACATGTGTCACTACTAGAGAGGCAAAACTACATAGTATGGGGTGGCGTAAAGCCACATCACTGTTGGCTAGGCTTGTAAATGCCCCCGGGCAGATAGCCTAGTACACTACTATGAAACTATGAAACTATATATATATATATATATCTATATAGATATAGGAATATAAATATAGAGAGAGATCTGTATACACACACAAATCGACACACAAGGTGTCAGAATATATATGCATTTTTTTGATTGAAAAATGTAAACAGATGAATATTTCATTAGATGTACACAATGTATAATTGTTTTCATTTAATAATATAAAATTGTTTATTGTAATTTGAAATCACTTACTGTTGCTGTGGAATGAAACTGCCTGTGTACTCTACCATATGCATTTAAAAAAGAAAGACATATCCAGTTTCTGTTTAAAAATCTAACTAACCTCCATGTTGTGTACTGAAACAGAGATGCCAATGTCCTTTTCTTTCTGTCTGTGACCTTAATCTGAACTTGGAAATCATGTCTATCCTCTGTGGAGTATGCTGAACCAAAACTAATATATTCCTTTTTCCCTGTTTTTCTGCATCTGTTATTTGGACGTGTGCTATCAGTTTTATTAAACTCTAAACCAAGGATTTCTAGATAACTGACTTATTTTCATCCTGAGGTATCAGTCTGCTAGAATAAGTAACCGAAGTTTAGAGTTTGCTTCTGTCATCAATCCATCTGTATGAAACACTTAAATTGTTGTTCCCTGTGCACAATTGTAATACAGTCTTTAATATATAGGTAGATCTTTATAATTAGAATTATAATGTGTTCACTTGTAAAAGATTGTGTCTGATACAATTTTTTATTAATGATGGGAATCTTCCTTGCATTGCTGTCACCGTTGATGTCCATTCTTCACCTTATACCAAGTGTAGCCAGATTATCCTTCTATATCTCACAATTCATCAAAATGGGCATCTCATTTAAAACCATAGAAGTCATTTTTCCTTTCTACTATGCCCTGAACAGTCCCATTATAGAATATCATCTACCCTTTGAAATGTACCTTACCATACACATCAAGTAACTCAAAAAAACTGTTGAGTTTCCCACAAATAAAGATATCAGGCTTCAGAAATCTTAGTTTTCTTGAGAGGCTATGGTTACTATTCCTGTACTCCATGTTGTGCATGCTTTTCAGGGGAGACTTGTGCCTTTTTTCATGCCCTCAGGGAACTGATTATCTGAGATATCTTTTCTCTGAATATATCAAACATTGTAGCCAATAGTATAACAGAATATCTCAGATTACATCAGATAGTAAACAAACTAAATCAAGAGATAGGTTACTAAATCAAGAGATGGGTTACTAAATCAAAAGTTGGGTTCATTACTCACTGCATCCCCTTGCTTTAGAATAGACTCGACTTGTCAAGCAATGTTACTCCATATTGGACTTCAAACATAATTTAAACAAATGGATTGGCCCCTAAAATACATTCCAGGACTTACAAGCCTTGTCCTCCTTAAAAAGTGTGGTAGGGCCTGTGGGTGGTTATTGGCAAAGCATGCATGCATAGCATCTGGTCAAATAGCCTTGTATTCCCTATGATTCCTATTGGAAGGCTCTGGGCTCAGAATTAGGTGGGTACAATTCTGGGATAGCTGTAGCTGTCTGCCTGAGTTTGCATTAGCACAGGTGGAGGTAAAAGATCTCACAGCACCTCTCAAAAAGAGTACAAGAAGATTCCAGATGCCCTTGTCTAACCTGAACTTATGCCACTAGCATAGTGGGACTAACCCGGTCAACAACAGATAAATAGATAACTAAGTAAACAAATACATAAATAAACAAATAAACAAACAAGCAAACAAATAAATACATAAATAAATAATCCTTTTCTGCAGTTGGCAGTATAAAACTTAGCTGGGTGTGGAAATTGTCAGTCATACCTCAACAGCAGGTAGCATGCATTGCCATAAGAAAGTAAAGCTAATACATACATAACACATAACCAGTTTCAGTGGTGTTGATTTTGACTCTGTAGCCTCTACATCTCACATTATCTTGTGTCAGTGGTAGAGCTCAAATTCCATCCACCATTTATTTATTTATTTTCATTTGATTACCTGGAAAGTCCGACTGGGTAGAAGCCCATTTTCAGTGGAGGCCTGGGGAGAAAAGCTCCAAATTCATTTCAAGAACAATAATTTTGCAATCATGAAAAATAAAATAAAAACATTTGCAGTTTAAATAATTATAAGCAAATTAGACATAATTTTAAAAAATTGGTTAAGAATTCATACAAGATCTATGACAATCATTTAATATTAGAGAAATTTTAGACAGTTTGTAGAGAAATTAAAGGTAAGTTATGTCTAATACAAACAGGGATTGCATTATGAAGTGAAGGAAAAAACTGGCTTATGGTATATTTATAGAGCAAGTCAAGGAAGAGAATTTGATAGAAGTAAGAAAGAAGGGAAAGTAAAGACGTATAAGGAATGAAAAGGTACTTGGTTATATTTAGTAATAGAGTTTGTCCTGGTTTTGAGCAGAACAGAGATAGATTTTAGCTAGGAAGCCTTTCGGAGCGGTTTTGAAAGATGCAGGATCCAGGTAAGGAGTTCCAGGCCTTAGCAACCTTGTATGAGTACAGACAATCCTCAGCAGATTTGATAGGTTTGTAGACAGACAGGAGTTTTTGGTCACTGGATTGCAATGACCATCTGGGAACATAGTTGTGTAGAATGTTTTTAGTGCAGGACAGGCAGATGGATGCTGGACAATTTTTAGGTGGTAAGAAGAGTGTGTGAATATCTGAAAGGGGTATTTGATGCAAATTTGTTATAAAATTGTTCAGGTTTTAATTTTTTTGAAGCCTGGAGGATAGTAAGGTTGGGAGCACCATAAAGAAAAGTGGGGAGGAGATAAGTAGTGGCAAGTGCAGTTTTAGTTGCATTGGTGAGAAAGTCTTTGGCTCAGTAAAGCATCCCTAGTTTTTGATGAGTTTTTCTTACGCAATTTTGAATATGCAGGTGGAGTGTTAGATTATCATCCACTATCACCCCTAATAATTTGCTATGGGGAGTGACTTCAATGATTGTATTATTGAGAGGACTTTAAATTTTGGTTTTTTTTCTTGAGAGAGAGAGAGAGAGAGAGAGAGAGAGATTTGGGGGAAAAGTAGTTGTTTGGTCTTTTTTGGATTACGCATGAGTTGTGAGTTACGGTGTCATGTTTCAGTGGCTATTAAAGATTCCTGACTATTTTTTTTTTAGGTATACCATGTTATCAGATGTGAAAATGAGCGTGGAATCATCTGTCTATTGTGTTAGAGTGGCCTGTTGTATGGAAATATAGAGGGTGTTGGTGTAAATAGAGTCTTGTGGTACACCATTGGTGATTGGGAGGTAAGGAAAGAGCATGGAGTGCCATTTTACTGACTGATACCTATTGGACAGGTAGCTTTTGAACCACAGACAAGTGGGCTGACAGAGACCTAGTGAGGCCATTTGAAGTAGAAGTTTTCTGTGGCAAACTGTTTGGAAGGCTTTAGACAAGTCTAGAAATAAGGAAGAGACTAGTTTGCCATTGTCTCTAGTTTTATTGACAGTATCTATATAGGTGACAAGCACAGTGTTATTACTATAGGAAGGATGGAAGCCATGTTTTGTAGGGCTAGGAGTTCTTTCTTCAGGAGATAGTCCAGAAATTTTTTTTGAATAGATATTTCAAGTATTTTGGTGAGGAGAGATAAAATTACTATCGGTCTAAAGTTATTAATGACTGTTAAATTTCCTCCTGAGAGTAATGTGTGATGTTTTCCAGAGAAAGGTAACATGGATTTCTGGATTAACCTGTTTATAACGATTGAGACAGGATGCTCAATGCTATTGGCTGCTATTTTTAGGTACTTGCTTGGAAGGTCATCAGCTGAAGAAGAACATAGTTTAAGTTTGTTTAAGAGTAGTTTTATAAAGGATGTGGGCTCAGGTTTGAAGGTAAAAATGGATGTAGTGATATGTGGCTGTTGGTTAGGGTTGGGATTAGATGTTGAGGAATCCTTTGTTAGAGATGCTATACTAAACTGCATTGCAGTTTCAGATGGTAAGATATTGGGAGAGGGGCTTGGGTTGACTTTTTAGCTGGGATTTAAGGTTTCTTTAATGGATATCCACATTTGTTTAAGGTTGTGTTTAGTATTATTTTGAAAGTTATTACTGTATAGTTTTTCATCTATGTTTATTTGCTTTTTAGCACAATTGTTAAGCTTTCTTAATTTTTGAAGACATTAACATGCTTTATATTTTTGCTGTTCTTTCCATGCTTTTTCTCTATCCTGCGTTACTATTCTACTCTTTTTGGATAGCCAAATTGCATTATTTGTTTTCAGTCTCTTCCTTCTAGGAGGTGCAAGGCTATTTAGGTTATTTAGAAAAGTTGTATTGAATTCATTTACAGCATTGTCTAAGGGGATGATTTTTAGGAAGTTCCAGTTAACAGATGATAATATAGTAATGAACATTTCTGGGTTAAACTTGGAAAGGTTGCATGTTGTTTTATAAATATGCTGTTAACTGGATGTGTAAGATATCTGGTCATATAGACTGGGAGATGATCACTGACAGAGTTTGATGTTATACCTGTGGTGATGTATTTTCTAGGATCTGATAGTAGGATCCAATATAATAGGGGATTTGATGTCCTACTATAAGGTGTGGGGCTATTAATTAGTTGTATGAAACCATATAACTTCATGCTAAATGTAGGGAAGTTAGAGTTCATCTTCAACCAATCAGCATTCACATCACCTAGTAGTATTCTTTTCTTGTGAAAAAATTATGGATATCCAATGTAGGATATCTTCCAGTATAGCTGTATTGTTGCTAGGAGGGATTTAAAGGACAGTAATACATATCTCTTTATTTTGAGGAAAACCATAAAAAGTGCTGCTGAACTGAATTTTGGTATTTGCTATAAGGGGGAATGTGATAGGTGTGAAATATTAAAGCAGTACCACCACCTTTCCTGTTTAAATGATCATTAAGGATGATATTATCACCAGGAGGTGTAACTTTGGAGTTGTTTATGCTGGGTTTAAGCCAAGTTTCAGTTACAGTGAGAATGTCAGGCTTATATTAGATTATCCAGACATGTAGTTCAGCAGTTTTATTTCTTATGCTTCCCATCCTCAGGTCACATTATAACTGAGACTAATCAGTTTATAGCCAGTACAAAACAATTACCAATTATAGCCAGTACAAAGCAATAACCAAAGATATACAAAGTAAAACAGGTTTAATGTCATTTCCTGAGTCTAAATAACTGGCCTATGCAGTATAGTCTACTGGTCAAGAAAAAGGGGACAGTGGTCAACTTAGCAAGAGCCCTTAGAGTGCATGGACTATTTCACAGAAACTTTCGATCACAGATCAAGCATACATTTGACTGATTAAAGTTAATACACAGCAAGGTTATTTATGTTAAATGTGCTTACATTATACAATGACAAAGTTCTAAGTAAACTTGTAGGAGTAGGGCCTTGTGGCAGAGCTCCTGCAGTATTGATGGCAGATGCAGTGACAGCAGGCTGTGCTCTGTAAAAGATGATATTGATTGAGTGTAAACATATTTGGTGGTAACACAGTATGATTAAAGCCTGTAGCTTGTGTTCTTTTCATGATAATACCTGTGGACTACAATTCTAAATGGCACCACTGTCACCTGGTGAGAGAGAAAATATAAACTAATTTATATCAGTAAGAAGAACAGTAAAGTAAGAACAAGTCTGCACAAATAACCATTTACCTAAAGAGATGAATGAAAGAATAAAGGCATGGTTCAGATACAATGCAGCCATTTGCTGATTTGCCACATTCTCATTAAGGTTATTAGAATGATAAAGGTAGAAAACATAAGTCATTGTCTTCTGTGCCTTACAACTGCTGCCTGTTAGTCTGTTTAGTCTTTTATAAATTCATTGTTTCATCTGAACCTCAGTAGGTAGCAATTTGACTTAAGCATGTTTCCTGTTCAGTAAATGTTGTTTTTACTTCTGGATACCAGTCAAATTCAAACTCTCCGATTCTGTCACCTTATGGTGTATTCAACTTTGTATTTGGCTTTTTCTACATGGATAGTTTCATTTTAGGATAAAATAAATTGCCAAAGAGAAGAAAGACCTAAGCAAAATTATGGGTAAGTTATTAGCCACTGTAACAAATGGAAATAGGATATCTTACATTTAGCTCTGAAATGCTAATTGCCCGTTATTACATCAGACCTGGACAGATTCATTCAGTGTGTCTCTGTGCTCGAGCACTGCTGCACCCCAATAGAGCTGTATATCGATTATCCCTGCAGCGGTCAGGGAGTAAACTACATTTTGTCACCTGAATTATAAAGGTTAAATCTTTCCCAGTGTCCAAGAACATGAAATATGTGTCCACCCATGACATTACCATGGTCAGCATCATCTATGCGCTCCATCACAGCTGGTCTTCATTCATTAAGTCATACTAGGAAGACATTTTGCACACATGGCCCAACACCCTGGAATTCTGAGCTTATTACTATTAGATCTTCACCTATTTTATTCTAGGTCACAACATACCTTAAATAGCATGTCAGCAGGCAAGATACCTCACTGAGCATAACTGGTTCTGCCTGACTTGTTTGCTGGCTGATTCTCTTATTTGTTTATTTATTTATTTTCAATGTATAGTATGGCTCTATGCTAATTACTGTCCTTTGGCTGGACTATTCATGCAACTTTACATCTCTGCCTATGTGTGGGAGCATATTAAGCTAATTATTTTATTTTTATTTATTTTTATTTTACATTTGTTGACTGGGATAGTCCGACTGGATGCATGTTCGGTTTCAGCGGAGGCCCGGGGAGAAAAGCTCCAAAGGTAAGCAGATACAGCATTACATAATACCAGCATTACATATTACAAACAGACTATTTACAGAGATTACATACGTAAACAAGTTAAACAATTCTGTCAATTTTCTGTAATTCTCTGCATCAGAGAAGTAAAACCTATATTAAACTACATTATGTATTGCTGAGCCATTGCTGTAACTGCTTTGTGACATATTTAAATGATAGTTGTTTTAGGTTTTATTATTTAGCAAGGTAAATCCTGGAATTACTAATGATTATTTTCTGAGAAGGAATGTTAATTGCTGCCATCTTCTAAGTATGTGAGCACCATTAGCTCTGCATAACTTGTTTGTTAGTCAGTTCTTTTATTCCCTTAGTTTTTTTCCCAATTGTAATTTATATTGTGACTGAGTGCTAGTTATTGTCCTTTAGCAGAAATACTCAAAGATGGTTTTCTCTACACTAGTTTAGATAAATTTGCAATAAATTCTGACGATATTCCTGTGATTTTCTACATCAGAGAAGTACAGTTTTTATTGCACTTGGTTATATTTCACTAGTCTATTACTAAAACTGTTTTTGGAGCATTTTAACCATAGCTGTTTTACTTTGTATTGTTGGTACTGGAACCATCTTGAATTTTGGGGTCTATATTAGATCAGCAAATGCTTAAAAAAGCGAATGCTGATTGATCGACCTTATGTTAGCGAAAGCTTACAATCCTGAACTGTCAGATCATCCATTTTTTTCCTAGGGAAAAAAATCGCTGGATCCAAAACACATACACACAACACAAGCACACCAAACAAACAGAAATCCACACACACACATACACCTAAAATCTGACACCTAACCCTACACTAAACTATGCACACACCACTAACTATCCACTTACCTTAACCCAAACCCTAACCCTAAGGTCCATCACTATAGCACACTCAACTCACCCACTCCCTAACCCTAACTCACCTAAACCTGCCCCAACCCTCACGTCAACACAATCGCACACATACCTAACCCGCGCTCTAACCCTAACTCACCTAACCCACCCTAGCACTCACATCCACACAATCGCACACTTACCTGAATCTGTCCCGTAACTTTCCACAACAGCACTGAAAATACCAAAGCAACAGAAATGGACAACCAAATTCTTTCCCTAGGAAAAAATATGGGTTTCTGTTGCTTTGATATTTTGAACATTCTCTTAAATAAGGTTGATCAATCAGTGTTCGCTGATCTAATATAGACCCAAAATTTGTAACAATTATTTTTGTGTTGTTGTTGTTTGTCTTTCGGCTTTTCCCGATTAGGGGTCACCACAGCGGAACTCCAGTCCGCAAATGATTGGCAGTTGATTTTTTATGGTGTTGAGTTGCCAGCCTGATGCCCAACCTTCAGCGAAGGCATGCCCATTCAATGCATGTCTTTCAAATGCCCACTCCACCGCAGGCAGGACATGCAGACTCCACACAGAAGGCACTCCCAACCCAAGCCGAGAATCGAATGGGAGAACCTCTTGCTGTGAGGCAACAACGCTACCGCTGCACCACCGCTGAATATTATTCTTGTGTGTGAAGGTTAATTGCTGACATTTTCTAAGAGTCTGAGCCCCATTGTCCCTGTTTGATTTGTTCGTTGATTGAGTGTCTTATTTCCTTTCCATTTAATTGCGGTTTATATCATGACTGAATACTAGTCATTGTTCTTTGGCTGGACTAGTGGAATCTGTACCTCTCTTCAATAGTTTGAAAGCATTTTCAATCAATTATTGTGTTTTTTCTGTGTTTTTCTTCACTAGGGAAATAAAATGTACTGCTTTACTAGTCCATTGCTGAAACTGTTTTTTTTTTGGATCATTTAAACCACAGCTGTTTAGTTTTTAATGTTTAGCCTGGTGTTGGTGCCATCTTGGAATTTGTAGTAACTTTTCTTACAAGAAAAGTTTAATTTCTTCCATTTTCTTAGTGCCTGATTACCACACTGGCTCTGTCTGACTTGTTAGCATTTGGTTCTGTTATTTCATTATTTTTAATTTTTATTTATATTTATTTTGTTTTGTTTAATTGTTACTTATAGTACCACCAAACATAAAGCTTTACAGCTCTTCTATAATTGTAGCCGAATGGTGCATATTGAGCTTATTTTCACTTGTTCCTAAGCAATAAGTTGCTCACCGTTTTGACAGCTGCTGGAATGTGTCTAAGAAATTATTTGTTTGTGCTTATCTTCAACAAAATCACTGACAGTTATCTGAGAGTTCTTCCCAGATCTCCCATAGCTTCCTTTAGCGTCTTCATTTAGCCTCCCTTAGCATCCATGTGTACTTTAACTCCTAATGCTTGCGTTACAAACGTGTTCCTCTGTTGTTGCGAGTTTCTTTGCACTTGATATCCTAATATTTAGGTGTATATTAGATCAGTGAATGCTTAAAAAAGTGAATGCTGATTGATCGACCTTATGTAAGCGAAAGCTTACAATCTCGAACTGTCAGATCAGCGATTTTTCTGATCCAAAACACATGCAACATAAGCACACCAAACAAACAGAAATCCACACACATACACCTAAAATCTGACACCTAACCCTACACTAAACTATGCACACACCACTAACTATCCACTTACCTTAACCCAAACCCTAACCCTAAGGTCTGTCACTATCACACACTCACCTCACCCGCTCCCTCACCCTAACTCACCTAAACCCACCCTAACCCTCAGGTCCACACAATCGTGCACATACCTAACCCATGCCCTAACCCTAACTCACCTAACCCACCCTAACACTCACATCCACACAATCGCACACTTACCTGAATCTGACCCGTAACTTTCCACCATATCACTGAAAATACCAAAGCAACAGAAACAGACAACCAAATTCTTTCCCTAGGAAAAAAATTTGGGTTTCTGTTGCTTCGATATTTTGAACATTCGCTTAAATAAGGTCGATCAATCAGCATTCGCTTGTTTAAGCGTTCGCTGATCTAATATAGACCCTAATATTTAACACAGAATACTGTCTCTGTAAGAGACGTAAATACCTAGCTGCACTGAGACATCCCTCTCATGAACAACAGTATGCAGAGTGCATCACATAGTCACACACTCACCATAACCACATTATCAAACAGAAAAGATTAAAATGTCATACACTGATGCTGTTGTAAATTCCTTGCCAAAGAGTCTTTTAGTATGTAAGATCAGAACTGAGCAGAAGTTCCTCAATACACCTGCTACATGCACAACTAATGAACAGTAAAGTTGCTCTTATTCAAATAATGCTATAGCAGCTTCTTTTAGAAATACCAATTCAGCTTTTGATAGAAATGTAGTAATGACTGGTGACTCAGTCTCTCCCATCATGCTGGAAAAGGTAGGGTCACTGACCCCTTCATTTTGAGTGCCAGCATCACAGACATTACAAGAACCATCAGCATCCTATCTTGACGCAGTGTTGTGATTTGTGTGGGAGTGAATGATCTGGGATGCAAAACCTTAAGAGAAATACTGAGAGATATGTTTGAACTCTCTAGCAATGTGATGGTTGCAGGTTAGACTCTGTTCCTGAGTGGAATCCTTCTTCACCAAGAATGCTGCCTACATATAATGAGAATATAACTGGCTTTGACAAATGGACTTATAGACACTGTCATTCCTGGGAGATCCTGTATGCATCAGCTTGTGATTAGACAATATGTTGTACTACTTGTTTCAAAAGTGATGACCTGCATCTACCACTCAATTCTTTCTGCATACTTTAAAAAGTACATTTTTAGGTAAAATCCATCCAATGAACATACCTACTCAGAAAATTCATCTGGTACTCCAGCCTCTAGACCCAACCCAGTTTGGCATCATCAAGGGCATGCCCTGTCTGTTCAGTCTGGTGGACTTCTTTGAGTAGATCACCAAGGCCATGGATGAGGGTAAGACAGCACATCCCACCTATCTTGACCTGGCCAAGGCATTTGACACAATACCCACTTGGGTATTACAGATAAACTCACATTATTGGACATAAACCTCTACATTACCAGATGGATAGACAAATGGCTCACAGATAGGACTCATGTTGTTAGAGTGGGGGGATCCACATCAAGCAAGAAGTCAGTCATCAGTGGAGTACCACAGGGATGCTGCTGGCACCCACATGTTTGGGATATACGTCTCTGATGCCAAGGCAAGTGTAGATGGCCTTTGGATGACAAAGTTTGCTGATGACTGCAAGTTAGTGGCAATCACTGACTTCCCAAATGATGTTGATGTCCTACAGAATGGTCTGATCCATACTAATGACTGGTGTCAATGCCATGGCCTCAAACTAAATGTGAAAAAGTGTATAATACCCTTTGGGAAAACAAATACTCCTGCAAATTGCAACATTTATAGCACCCCCCCCTCCAAGCGTGGACCTAGAGATGAGATATTTGGGTACTCAGATAGATAATAATCTGAACTTTGACCACCATGTGTCCAGGGTCATGAAGAACTCCAGTGTGACTCAGATTATAAGTAAGGGCATGGCATCCAGCTCTAGGGATGTCATAGTACCACTGTACTCAGCCTCATCAGGCAGATAATCAAATACAGTGCACCCATTAGCATGTACCTCACCAGGCGCCTACAACAGTTGGAGCATCCTTAGAGGTTGCTCACTAAAGAAATATAAGGTATAACTAACATGTCATATGCAGACTAATTAAAAACCCTACCACTGTATTCAGTTTAGTACTGATTACTGAGGGGTGATCTGTACCTGACCTACAAGGCAGTCTGTGACCCAGCCCTGATGTTAATGTTGCATGTTTGCAAAAATTAAGGCAAGAGGGTTACCCTCTGCAAAGATCTAAACATGATCTCTGTCATGAATAGATCCTGCTGAAGAGACAGATATGTATCCCACAGATTACCTCTCCTTTGGAATAGGCTTCCTATTCATGTGAAGCTGAGCCCTTTCCCAATAATCTTCAAGTGCAATCTGAACCAAATGCATGGGAAATCACAAATTCTCTCTTGGGGTGATGCCCATATCCCTTTTGGACAGAGGTATCCTGTAAAAATGATCAAAACCCTACTTGCTGACCCTTCATATCTTACCTCTAGGGATAGCAAATTGGGTAAAATCTGGTTAAAACTGGCTAGGCTTGCAAGGACTCTTGACGCATTAGCCTAGTAATCCCCTATGAACTATGAACACTAAACTTGACCATATTGATGTGGCTCTTCTCAATGCCAGGACTCTCAGTAATGAATTGCCTGATATTAAAGCACTCCTATATCTGGAAAATTTTCATGTGTGTGCAGTTTAAAAGGCGTGGATTACATGTAAAGAAAACACTAACTCTGTACCTGGGGTTTTGTGCTTACCATGCATTAAAGCATAGTTGAAACTGCAGTGATGTTTAAATATTTCTCAAAGATCACGTCTTATCCATGCAAATATGCAGAGCCCTGTAATTTGAGCTCCTAAAACTTCAGGCACATTACCAGCTTCTAACATAGCTTTCAACCTTTTAGCAAAATAAATCTGGATAAAGCCAAAAATAATGGGGGAACAAAGCCCCCCAAATAGGAAAAATTTAAAAAATTGCTCTTATAAACTTAGAAAGTTGCTAGAGTAAAAGTTCTTCTGTAACCATCCATTTTTCTGAAGGATATGACGTCTGAAACTCAAATAGCTGTCATTATTTAGAGAATCTGGTACTCACTGATTTGCCACAAAAATCCAGAAAATCACACATTTTATGTGGAACAGACCAAAAATATGAGGCAAAAATCTGACCATTCTTTGAAAGTCTTGACAGTTG
Organism: Protopterus annectens; assembly: GCF_019279795.1. NCBI lineage: Eukaryota > Metazoa > Chordata > Ceratodontiformes > Protopteridae > Protopterus > Protopterus annectens. The sequence continues at coordinate 130,455,454 of NC_056746.1, read as the reverse complement.
GGAGGCAATGCTACAGAGCCCCCCCCCCCCATGTCTCAAACTGATAATGTTAGACTCCTGGAAGTTTTAAAAGATATTCCTAAAACGATAACTCCAGAATCCTAGGTAATGTCAATTACCCAGCCATAGACCGGCATACCCATATTTCTAATATTGCTTATAGCCACAGATTTTTGGATTTAATAAATAGGACTGCTCTGGACCAATTAGTGAGACGATCAACTAGAAGCCAAACTTTGTGTCTTTCGGCTTTTCCCGGTTAGGGGTCGCCACAGCGGAACTCGGGTCCGCTAATGATTGGCAGTTGATTTTTATGTACTGGCTTGCCAGGCCTGACGCACAACCTTCAACGAAGGTACGCCCATTCACGCATGCCTCCACGCAGAAGACGCTCTAGCTGAGAATTGAACTGGACAGCGTCTTACTGTGAGGTGACAACTAGAAGCCAAACTAATCTGTAATATTGCCTCTTCTTTTACTGCTTTCTCCACCCCCCCCCCACCTCCCAATTTTTTCCTTCTCTGGTTAAGGCAGACTATAACCTATTGACATTTACTTTTAGAATCACCGTATCCCCTGCTACCAATATCTGTGTATTTAAGAATTCAAAAGGGCCAATCTTATGCAGTTATACATTGAAGTCTGCACATTTTACTCTATCATTATCCTTGACTATAATACAGCAGCCAACTTCATTAAAGAGTTGTATGTCTAGCTAAACAAAAAGGTAGATTGAACACTTACAATTAGAGTCAAATAAAATGGAAACATTTAAAAACAACCTCCACTCCCACCCCGCTGGCCAACCAACATAAACAATCTATAGAATATAAAGTTTGGCTTTGCCTGGATTTTTGGGCTAACAAATTGTCAGCCATGAATACAATCAGCAATCCTCACCATAGCACAAAACACACAACTTAATGCATAGTTAACAAAAGTTTATTAAAACAGTATCGAGCTGTATACTTGGCAAGCTAAAACAAATGTTCCTAACACAAGAATATAATATCAAATGCCTCTATGGACCTATACGGTGTAATCAAACAGCACATATGGTTTAAGGCCTGCATGTCTATCTGATAAATGCAGTCATTAGTGAACACCATAGACCCAACAGAATAATAACTGTTTGTATTTTTAACTGCCAACACATACATTTATGCTATCCAGCCTAATTTACTGCTAAAAATCCCATTGCTTCATAACCTTGTACCTCATAATATACCGTCTGCTATGCCAATGCAACTCTAAAAACCCTGGAATATGAATGGTGAACACTTTTGGAATCCAGATCGCGACACGGCTCTGACCTCCTCCAACCAGTGTAGTGGGTCATAAGGCCTTATTCATGCCAGGTCATCATAACAATGTTGCACTTATATGCCCCTTCTCAGCAAGTGGAGGTAAATAGGCACATTCTCTAACACAACCGTCTGACAAATGGAGCACACTGTGGTCCCAGCATGTGGATGTCATAGCACCTAAGTAGGGAAAGCATTATGAGGGATTCATGCTCTGTCCAAACAGGTGGCAGAGAACTGCAGTCATGCTATGATGTACTGCTTCCCATGTCCTCGCTATTATAACAATCTTCAGCACAACACAGATGCAGTAACCATCATATATATGAAGTAATAAAAGCAAAATAAAACAGTAGAGTTTGAATGTCAACTGTAAAAAAATAAATTCTGTATCACAAGGCATTAAGATCATGCAACTGCAGTCATTGCATGCACTGCACACCATCAAGATGTTTGCTATGAGTAGCTGCAGAAGATTATACAACATGACATCATCATCACCATCACCAATCAAAAACTCTCTCTGTTTCATGACATTCAGTGTAAATAAAGCTCACTGATAATGCACAACATAAACGGACATATACGTAGATGCATGCTGAATAGAAACTTCTTTTAGCAATTAAGTGTAGTGAAGTCACATGACATGGAGTTACTATTATGATTCAATAAGTGGAATTTCCTTATTGATGGTAGCTTCATAAGCAATACTGTATGCTGGGGCCAGAGTTAAGTGATCACTTAATTGTTAGTCAGGACTTTATCAGATAATCAAATTTATATTAAACTTATACCTGGTGAGAAAAATGCATTCCATATCTGCACTTGTAAAGACTTGTAAAGGGTCTAAAGATTGCAAATGTAACAAAATAAAAGTGCATGCTATGAACAAGCAAGTGTGTGGGTGTGAGTGTGTGTGAGTGTCTGTGTGTGTGTGTGTGTGTGTGTGTGTGTGTGTGTGTGTGTGTGTGTGTGTGTGTGTGTGTGTGTGTGTGTGTGTCCGCACTTTTCTCAGGACAGATAGTGCTGTATGCTTACTTCAGTGACATAGTTAAGCAATGTAAGCCATGAGTCACCAGTGTGTATGTGCTAATCATGATTAAAGATTTGCTTATGGTTTCTTTGCCTGTATGTCATTTAAGGGAAGTAAATATTGTGGGAAGAAATATCCAGGGAATTGTTATGGCTAGGCTTCTATAGGCCCTAGGACCAATAGCCTAGTACCAACCTATGAACCTATAAGGCTGCATGTGTGCCATCCTTCACAGTCATGTTGTTAGTTCCAGAATATCTAACCTTGATACTGTTGCTTAAGCACATGTCCTATAGTAGGTGATGGCTTTACGTGGACATGACAGCATCACATCTGAGGAGAATGAGGTATTACTGAAGTATTCTGACAGCATAGCTCCCTTGGTTCTTGGTGAGGAGTGAAGCCACTCTATGCTGCTGCTGTGGTATGATATAACAGAAGGTGTAAAAAACAGTCGGTGACCATGTATGCACAATACAATGAGTGGTGACATATTCCTTGCTCCACCGAATGATACAAAAGAGTTTCTGGTTTCCCTTGAATATCAACCATAAAATGTATGGAGGTGGCTTTGATATTGGTGTCCACACACATACAGATATGTGCTGTACTTACATGTATCAGGATGTCTGGTCTAGAATGGGACTACTCCAGCCTATGATGATATTGTCATCTGCATGTAAGGACAGGTGAGGTGTGTCTTTACATGTAGTATATATATATGTTAAGATTTCATCAGTCAACATGTCTGACAAACCTCCTTTGTCTGTTTCAGGGCCTTCTAATATGATACAGAGGTCAGACATCCAGCAGGTGTATATTTGTTTGGGTATCCTACAGACATAGAGGCATGCCTGTAAGTCTTCTTATCAGATGTATTGTTCTTCTCAACCTTTTCAAGACTACAACTAGTAGAACTACTAGTAGTGAGATGGGGTGGGGTGGGGAGTGGACAGGTCCCTGTCATCAAGTGTACAAATTAGGATGATCCAATTTAAACCTAGAACAGGGCATCCATCACTCAGGATATGACATCTGCAGACACAACGATTTCTTTCATCACTGTTATGTAAGACAGAGCTGTGGTGTGTTGCTTCTGGGAAATATGTTCACAGTAAGAAAGTGGCTCTACCTCTGATGGTGTGGAATTTGTTTCATTTTCTTTCCTCCCCTCCATCCTGCTTCATTCTGTATGGATGTATCAGTGCCCCTGTACATTCCTGGTTTGCCTACTCCTTCCTTCCCCCTTGACTTCTCCCAGTGATCTGGGGCTGGTATGGATCTTAAGGGCACCCTGTGGTGATGCCCACAACAGTTTCTGCTTGCAAAGGAGGGGTTATGGCCTACCTTATTTCTCTCCTCCCAACCCTCCTTTGTCAGCCTCTATGAGAGCTACTTCCCACTGTGGATCATGCCTTCCCTCATGAAGTATTTCTGATGAACTGTCTCCTTCCTGGATAGACAATTTTATCTCTTCCTTTTACCCTCCCAGACACCCATGCTATGAACCTAACCCGAGTCACCTCAGTCATAGTTTGGGCTTTACCCCTCTAGGCTACAGAGCAGGCTGTGGTGAATGTATCGAAGGTGACTATAATGGATGTCATCAGTCTGTGTATAGTGCCCATTAGAACAGGGTAACAGCTTGAGTCAGTCAGGGCAGATATTGATAAGAACAGTGTTGACCTTTGAGGGTGATTATGATGGACATCATCTGTCTGTGTGCAGTGCCCATTAGAACAGGGTAACAGTGTGAGTCAGTCAGGACAGACATTGATAAGGACAGTGTTGACCTTTGAGGGTGACTACGATGGACATCATCTGCCTGTGTGCAGTGCTCATTAGAGCAGGGTAACAGCTTCAGTCAGTCAGGGCAGGCATTGATAAGGACAGAGCTGACCACAGGGATCACAATGTCCAGAGTATGCAGGATCTCCCATTATCAGCCTGCATGCTGCTCTTCTACATTATGTGACTGCAGCTATGAATACTTTCCCAATATGTTAACATAATTGGCCATACACTGCAGACGTTGGCATGTATTTTTAGCACTAAGCACAGTGGGACTTGCAGAAATAACAATGATATTCCTGAAGTATGTGAGAAAATGATGGATGACTTCATTAGGCTGTGGCCCCAACACACACAAATTGTTGTATCACAGCATATATAGTTCTGGTATGTACTACTTATGATATGGCCAATGCAATTCACAGCTGTCATGTATGGCCTAGGCGTTTAGGGCCACAGCCATGGTGCATAAAACCTAGCATCATGTTTTGTGCTGTTTGTCAGTCCTTCATGTTCACACTCTGTGTTATGCATACCCTGCCAAGATATACTTCTGAGGCCTAGTATCTTATCACCCAAATCCTCACCATGATTAGCGATTTATAGGGCAACTAAAATCAGTAAATTGCACACACATGCACCCACTAGCAAGGATGGCAACTGATCACATGTAAAGGATTTGGCCCAGGGTTGTAGGAGTGGGTGACATACTACATTTGTGACTTACTGTAGATATTTGCATTGCAATATTTAGCAACTGTACTTGTCTTGCGATGGTCCTATAGATTCTAATGTGAATCTTCTGTGCCTTCTTACTCCTACCTTTTCAAATGATTATAATTCCTACTAAGCACCTTTTTGTTTTTTTGCTTAATGTAGGTGCTGGTTATTGTCCCAGCTAGTCTGCACATGTACATATCAGCATGTCCTGAGTAGGTTATGGCAGTACATCATTACTTGTGTATAAACCACATTTTTGTACATAGGTTGTATGGGATGACATGTCACAGCACACAGGTTTATGCCAGACTGTATGGTATAACTTGGGCATGCTGTGATCACTGTCCTGTATCTTGTTTTTCTTCTGTTCTGTCTGTTCATTTTTCATCAAGTAAAGTATCTGCTCCTGCACAGTTATCATGGAGAAAGTATCCTACATCTCAGATCAGAAGGCCATTGTGCTTAGATACAAACCAAACAAACCAGGTAAATACATCAGTCTAAGCACTGACTTTGCAAAAATGCCAGGTAAAGATGTTAGGCCAAGCTCCAACTGTGTTTTTATGTTTTATATTGTGTGGGACGACACATGCAGTAGCCCTTTGAGTTGTCTTCTTGGGTAAGTATTGCAGACCACATTCCAATGACTCCAGACATCTTAATCAGAATGTCACCATTCTATGTACTCACATAGTCAGATTTCTGCTCAAGTTTTCTTCTTGACTATAGACTTCTTCACTTGGTAATTGAGAATAGAATACAGAATATAGGTGTCATCTGGCATTGTTTCTGGGTTTCTTACTTTCATCTGAAATGTTAATGTTAGGAGTGCATTAGGGTATTTTTTGTGTTCAGGTAAATGCTATTAACATGAATGCATTGGCCTTCTGAAATGTCCTTTGTTATTAGCCTGTGTTTCAGGACACAGGTCTACAATATTTGGGCTTCATAAATGTCAAGGAATGTGATCTAAAGGACCTGAAAACCTGCTAAGCACACAGCCTGAAATACAACTGAATGCAGTCCCTGTAAGATGATGTAGTATATAGGCCCCTTCCCATAAAGAAACCATATGAGTGTAGTCCCCTGGCCCCAGGAACATGTGGCAGTTGTGCTTCTTCACAGAAGAGCTCCATGAATGCATGGTGTTTGATTGGCACTGATGGGAATTACAACAGTCTTGTGACACATAACAGTCAGGATTTTTCCAGATTGTCAGAGGAAGCTGCCTAGGAAAAAGCTGCTATCATCACTCATATGACAGTGGAATGTTCCAAGTTCAAGTACATCCACTGATAGGCAGACGTTGTTCTCACATGGGAGTGGACTTCCATTATGACTGCATGGACTCATGTGTGATGCACACAGGTCACATGTAGAGATTACTAGCTCACTGCCCAGCAACTACTTCCAGATCAAAGAGTTTCCCTAGCCAAAGACATTCTCTCTGCCTGGTTAATCAATGCCTTGTTGAGACTACAGAGTAGGTGATATCACCAGTTTAACCATCGGCATATTCACCAACAGAGTGGATACTACGAAGAAATGTAACATTATTATTATGAGTACTGTGGAGCAGTCTGTCATAGAGGGAATAGTTCAGAATAATCCACCACTAATAAGTTATACTTTATAAAGGCACTTTTGATGCTTAAATGGCATTTGAAAACTGTATACAACCCACAGCCTACTGCATAATTGTGCAGTTCCGCTTTTGCATACATCACTTCAGGTCAGTGCTTGGATACATGTCGACTCATTGACAGCAGTTTTGTTGAAAGGAAATAGACAGAGTCATTCACTGAAACTATTTTTATTGAACCATGGACCCATACTTTTTTAGGGGGAAAGCCATTCTGCGCCCTCCATGTTGGGAGGGGGAAGGACATCACCTGAACATTTATATATGAACTTTGAGGTCACGCAGCACTGGAAAAAATATACAAATTCTACTGCTGATAGTTTCAGTGAATGGCTCTTGATATATCTGTCTTTGTCAAAACTATGAAATTCTTTTGGAATTGCTAGTGCTTGATTATACCTGCATCTTTTGCATATCACATTCCTTCAAGCATTAATTGTTTTGGGACCACCCAAAATTAGATTTTTAGATTTCAGGATTCAGTAAACTAAACATCATTTATCTAGGACCCTGGCACATTAATGAGATGTAATATCTCAGAAGCCATGCATTCCTGGGTTCCCTGAAGAGTATAACTAGTGTATTATTCCCCAAAGATCATTCTTTGTAGGCATAGCAATCTGGGAAAAATGAAATATCATTACCCCATTTTTGAAAAGATGTGGGACTAAAAGTAAGAAATCTGAGAACTGCAAAAATATAAGTACCCTGCTTTGCTGTTCTTCACATTTCAAAAAAAAAAAAGCATACAGATGAAATGCTGATATGTGTGGATGAAAAGTGCTTGTAGCTATGGCAAAACAGCTCACTGTTAAACAACATGAGATTTTTTTCTTTGCAGCGGCCTGTTTGCAAGCAATGCTAAAGTATACAACAACTATAGTTTTGGTACTCCTCTATAATAAAGTTATGCTTGCAATGAAGTACAAACATTTAAAAAAAAGCCTTTGTCCATCTAGGATAAGACTTGCTAATGATTAAAAATAATTTAGCTAAATGTATTTAATGATGCTAAGCAGAGTCCTGACAAAAATTCTAAAATGAAGGAGTGTTGTTTGTAGAAAAGTTATTCTTTTTTAGTTGCTGTTCACCACCTGACCTGTTTAGCCCACATCTTTATCCCCTTTTGCAGTATCTGCACACCCTGGATCTCACAGTTGCTCCTTTTCAGTTTACCCCTGACATAATTCTATTACCAGTTATCCCACTGACTTCTTAGGAGCTCAACCTTGTTGTGCTCATTAGTAGCACCCAGAGATCAAGTGATCCCAGAATATGATATGATATGAAATGTGGCACCAAGAGCCTTCATATGGGAGAAACCAGTCATAGTCATGTAATTGGGAAGCTGGTGTATGCAATGACGAAACAAGTCATGCTGCTCCTTGCGTTGGACAGACAAACTGCAAGGGTTCTGGTCTCCATCAGTGGTTGTAGACGCAGTGTTTTCCACTGAAACCTCTCCCAAGATGTGAGAGTTGGCCACAGGTCACTACATCTTATCCGCCCCAGCCAATCCTACACAGCCAATCTGTGCCCATTACTGAAATTCAATTGCCGATATTGCAGATAGATGCTCTGTATCTATACCATCAAGCTGGACACTAGTGAATTGAATTATTGGCATCCTAAATAATATATTTTTTTAAATTTTGCTTTTTATCCAATCTTTGCTGATACCGATAAAATCATGCCATTGACATGTTTTATATACAGCCCTGATTTGATACCTTAGTGAGATTGTTATGCCTGTTCTGTGTAGTACCTATCATGTTCTGATCTTTCAAATGTAGACTGTGGAACCAGCCTTTTTTTGCTATTCTGATGCTTATGTGATTCATTTTTTTAAATTTTCTTTTAAATTGGATAATATATGTGACAGTCCCTACTCTGGGCCAGTAATCAAAGAGCCTCAATCCTCACCACTGACATTGGTGAGGGATGGCATCTAGGAATAAAAATGGATACACAAAGTATTTTCAGATGCAGCTTTCTGTACCAAGCACAATTCCCTTAACTGCACACTGGGAGCACCCTCCAGACCTGGGGATGGACTGTCGTCTCTGTCCAGGCCCCAAACAAGACTCCAAACTGACCATTTTGGGAATCTGTGTCTCTGTTCCAAGTAGATAACACGCACACTTGGATATCTGATTTACACACACACACACACACACACACACACACACACACACACACACACACACACACACACACACACACACACCAGGGAAATGCTGGTACAGATTTATCAGCTGTGGCCCCTCTATCCAGACTATAAGGTAATTATGCTTCCTCCAGTCAGCTACTCTAAGGCTCTTGCAAGGGTACTCAATTATAATGAGTAAAATTAATAATAATACAAATGGCTGAGTTTGACCAAAGCAGCAAGGCTTTCAGGAGTGGTCACAGTGTCCCTAAAATAAGCATAAGTGCTCTTAAGATGTTAAACGTATTCTCTAAAAGACCAGCCATGATGAAAGGTATAGAATATTTAATAAATAATAAATTAGAAAACATGAGAATACTGACTATCTAGTTACAAGAAACACCAGAGTTTCAATCATGGGGGATATAAAACAATAACACAGTTGGATAGACTCACACAGATGCAGAAAAACAATACTTAACTAAACTCACTATATTTTCCTGGCTGACTAAAGAGTTACTGTCCCTTAGTTAAGTTACTTACTACAGCAAGGGAAGATGATGAGTGCAGAGTTGCTTACTATAGCAAGGCAAGATGAGATGTGTGGTTGTGTGAGATATCTGTGAGAGAGCATTCCTATCAGGTTCTAGAAAACAAAGTGCTGCTGTGAGAGTTCAGTCATATCTCTCACTAATATCTAAAGAATCATTTCATTGCTGGTTATAGAATGACATCACGTCTGGTCACCTGACTCTGGTACAACACACTCAGAGCTTTGCTAAGATCTGTTGCAGCATCTTAAGAAACAATTTCAAAAACTTTTACCCTTCCAGGGTAACAATAAGGTCACCCCTAATGACAATACAGTAAGATTCCTAGTCCTGGTTTTCCCAAACATTTGGCTTTAATCAAACCTGTAAGATAAAATCGTTATGGGCTAAACCAACCCATTTAATTTTCAACCTATTTTTCAAAATTAGCTGGACTGAGATTAACCTCTTACATAGGTTCATAGGTTCATAGATTAGTACTAAGCTAACTGCCCTTGCGAGCCATTTTAAGCCTAGCCAATTATCCCTTGTGAAATTCAAACCCTGCACCTTGTGCTTGCAAGGTAAACACCTTAACCATTAGGCCACCCTCCCTCTCAGAATTGTCTGTTAAAGCATATACATTTGATCAGTTATAATAACACTGTCTGACATAGATGTATATCACTTTTCAGTCCAGCAGAACCCACTGTTGATGCATTTTTAACACAAATAACTTCACAAACATATTTTTAACATATACATGTGTACAAATGAGTGTGACAGTCAAATGACAAAATTCTTCACAAAACTCCAGCTAGCTATGCCAACATATATTACACATGCACTGCCCTACTCTCCTTGGCACAGATGGCACTACCTTATATCATCACATCTCTCTCTCTCTCTCTCTCTCTCTCTCCCTTTGAAGACTCAAGCTAATTTTTCAAGTGACCCTACAAAACATTGCTTGAGAAAATGGGCCTGTCTGGGAACAGATTAACGTATACCCTGTCTTAAGAGTCCATCTGCATTGGTAATGGTGACCCCACTATGGTGCTGCACTGTCATGTCATATGCCTGCAACCCTAGGCTCCACCTTCATAACTTGGCATTATACAATATACCCAAGTTAAGGGACTGTGGTCTGTAGCCACAGTGTATTCCTTCCATACAGATAGGGCTGAAGTTTCTCCAATGTTAATACTATGGCTAGACACTCTTTTTCTACAGCTGTATAACATTCCTCCCTGGGTTGGACTCTAGGGCTGAGATATACAACTGGGTGCTCTTCTCCCTCGAGGAAACCTGGCTGAGTACAGCCCCCACCCCAGCGTTTGAAACATCCACCTACACAACAAATTCTTTGCTGCAATCTGGACTGGCTAACACAGGGGGTCCTCCCAAAGTCCCTTTAATATTTTAGAATGCCTGCCATCCACTGCAAGTACTCAGCAACAGGACCTCCCTATCATGGTAAGGCTTCATCATGTTAACATGGTACAATTTGTGCCCCTGCCTCCTGCCTAGCATGTTTACCATGTAATTAACATCACTGACCTTCCTTACCACTTTGAAGGGTCCTTCCCAAGCTGCCTGCAACTTATTGCGTCTGACAGGAATGGGCATCATAACCTTCTCTCCCACAACATTCCTGTCAAACCAGACCTTTTTCTGCTGTTGGGCTCCTTCCAGGTTATCCTGGGTCAAGTCCACGAGCTCTATAAGCCTTGTCCTGAAGTTTAGGACATATGCTACTGCAGACTGCTTATGAGATTCCCATTCACCCTCTCACTCATCATGAACCAAATTTAAAGGCCCCCTCACCCTATGCCCATACAGCAATTCAAATGGTGAAAATCTTGTGGATTCCCGAGGTACCACTCTGTATGCAAACAGCAGATGGGGCAAATATTTGTCCCACTCTCTCTTACACTGGTCTGTAAATGCCTGTAGCATGGTTTTTAGTTTAGAGCTTAACCTCTCTGCAAGACCATGGGGTGGTAGAGGTGGTCTTTAGGTGCTTCACTCCACAGCACTTCCACAGACAGGTCAGCAGGTCTGACATCAAATTAGCACCTCTGTCAGTCAGTATTTCTCTTGGGAAACCTACCCTGCTGAAAATCTCTAACAAAGGATTTGCCACCTTTTCTGCCTCGATGGAGGACAAAGCCACCTACTCAGGGTATCTAGCAGCATAATCTACTACTATCAGGATATACCTCTTCCCTGTGGAACTTGGGGTACTTAAAGGCCTCAAAATATCCATAGCTACCCTCTGAAATGGCTCTTCAATCACAGGCAAAGGTACCAAAGTAGCTTTGACCTTGTCTCCTGCCTTGCCTACATTTTGGCACTACATCCCCTTGCAATCCCAGGCCAATAAAAGCTCTGCATAATACATCTCTTGTAGGCTTTATGCCCATATGACCTGCAAAAGGAATATCAAGAGCTATAGCTAGAAGTGCCAGATTGTAGGGTCTAGGCACTACCAACTGCTGTATTACCTCACCCTCTAGCCCTCCCTCAGGGGGTCCACTCTCTATACAGTAACCCTTTGTTCCAGTATACAGACTCCCCTTTTCCTTGAGATTCAGTTGTCTCCTTAGCTACCTTCCTCGAGCCTCATGAGGTAGGGTCCAAAAGCTAAGCCTGTCTCAGCTCTACCTTTGAGACTCTTCCCAGCTCCCTTTCCACAGGAAGCATGGTATCTTCTAAAAGAGGTGTCTCACTGTCAGCACCTGATTACTGGTATTCCCAGACATTTTTTTATCTCTGGCTGCAATCAGACCTGAAAGAAAATCTTTGTGGTCTAAACCAACCCATTTAATTGTCAACCTATTTTTCAAAATTAGATGGACTGAGATTAACCTCTTCCCTTCCAGAATCCTCCATTAAAGCATATACATTCAATCAGTTACAATAACACTGTCTGACATACATTTATATCTCTTTTCTGTCCAGCAAGACCAATTGATGATGCATTTTTGACACAAGTAACTTTACAAATGCATTTTTAACACAAGCATCTGAACAAATTAGTGTGATAGTGAAATGACATAAAAATCTTTTCAAAACTACAGCTAGCTATGCTGGCATATGTTACACATGCACTGCCCTACTCTCCCTGGCACAGATGGCACTTCCTCATATAATCACATAACCTATAAACATTAAGCTCAATAATTTCTTGTGACGGTCAACAAAGGAACACTAGACATTCTCAGAGCCACACAAATTGGAATTGTATATGGCTTCAAACCAAGGACTACAAGGTTAAGCCTCCTGGAATGTTATAGCATTATCTGTTTTGTGAACCAATAGAATGCTTTTATTTAACAGTTTTTTGGTAACCAGGTAAAATGTGGGACTCACTAGACCAAGTCTTGAAACTTAGAGACTGAATGGCCAAAAACGTAGACCATATACCAAGTCTTAGATGGTCATTTCCTAAATATTCCCTTTTCTCTGAAGTATGGTGATCTTGGAGTTAATATATATATATATATATATATATATATATATATATATATATATATATATATATATATATATATATATATATATAAGTTCTGGGGGAGGTGGAGTGCAGGGTGAGGCTTGACCCCATGCAAAAAGAAGTTCAATGGAGAAGAGCAATCTTTGAGATTCACTCTTCTGGATTTTCAGCCTTTTTTTTTTTTTTTTTTTGACATGTCAACACTTGACATTTTGAGTGCTGACATTTCAATAGGGAGACTTTTTTTAGTGGGAGCTTGTGGAATTATCACACTTGGAGTTTTTGAATACATACAGTATGGTACCACAAAAATCAAAGTGTCACATTTCTGTGCAACACGGATTTATTCTTATTCTGTGCTGTCCACTGCTTAAATTTGTTTTTATTCATTTGCATGCCTTATTTTTTAGTCACTCGGTGTGGGTTGCAGGGCATTTGCTTATGATTTTTTTTTTTGTTTATAAGCTACATATGCATTTTGAGCAATTGGCTTTCTATAGCAAAATGCTGCAGACAAGGAAATGAACCGATTTTTCATTCCATGATGTTTGCAGTTTTTCACCAGTTATGCAGCCATGAAATTACTATATTTAGGAAAAGATGAAATCATGAAGTTAATATATTTAAGTAAGGGTACAGTTTGCCCACTTCCACATACAGCTTGATTTTGTGGCTAGCAATGTCTATGGTTCACTGATAATAGTTTTTCACTGTTAAAGAACCCAGTGTTAGCACCCATGATGCCTTGTTATGGATATTTTATAATTACAGGTTAAATTATTAAATATTGTTTCTTCAGCACTTATTTATATCACTGAGCTTTTTCCATTCTCGTGTGTTTATTTGAGAAATTTCTTGACATTATTAGTGACCTACTTAGGTATGCTACCTCACAGCAGGGTAAATGCTTACATTCAAATTCAGTGGAGAAAGGTAGAGTTTTGATGAATTTCTTTAATGATTATAAAGCACTGAGCATAAAGTTGTTTTCATATTTAACCTTTTCATCAGATCCACTGAGCTCCTGGCTTTATTTCAGTAATTTTTTTCACACATCTGGCTCTCCATTTCTAAATGTACAGTAATGCATTTTCTTAATTATTAAATATATTTCATTCTTAGTTTTGGAAATACTCACAGTAAAAGGGAGGCATTTTCTAAACATCCATTCTTTCACAGTATATGCTATCAATTATACTTCAAATATGAGGTCTGTGTGCCTGTACTTAACTGGTTTTCAACATGCAGACCTGGGGTAGTTTATAATTATACTGTTTTTTTTTTCATTAGGATTAATCTGCTTAAAACTATATGCACTTTCCTGCAGAGTATACTGAGTCATTGCAGGGTTCTGCTCTGACAGCTCTAGAGGAGACATCAAGTCCGCTAATTGGATTTTCACAAATCTCTGAATTTTAGGAAAATGGTTTATTCTTATACTTAAGAATCTGTCCTTAACCTTCTCACCTATGAGGGTCACAATCTTATTTCTTAAATTAGCAGTGCAAATATACTTGTTAAATATTTTATTATATTTTACCATTTAAAAGATGCCATTCATCTTAATAAAATATTTCAAGATTTTCTGTTTCCTCAAAAAGCCTGTATTTTCTTATTATGGAAGTGAATTCTGTTACTGTAGGTCTTCAAAGAGGTTAAATAAATTAAAAATCTTGCACATAATGTACCCCAGATAATATAAGTATAATATTTTAATTAGCAGAAACATAAATTAGATTTTGGAGATGTAGTCATTGTATTTATTTAAAGACAGTACATGTTCAGTGTTTCTGAAAGGACTATCGTACTGGTAGACAAAGTTTGATGTCTCTCCCAACAATTGGCTGTGGCTAAAAACTCTGAGGATCAAAGCACCACCATAAAACTCATCAAAAAATCAAAGTCTGTGATATGTGACAATAGTCAGGACCTTTTTGAGGTAATTTTCCCCTCTTCAAACTGGTGTGGCCATGGGTTTGGACTTGCTTCCCACATTGAGGGTTACCAAAACACTTAAAAATGTTTTTTCTACATTTTGGGGGGCAGGTGGAGCACTAGAGTTTGTGGATTCTAATTGCCAGGAGTTTCAGCTTTGACAACTCACAATGGATGTTTCTTAAAGGCAATAAAAGCTGTTTCTCCTACAGAATACTTGCATATTTCTAGAAGGCAGTAAAGTAATATTTTGTTGTGACAACACTCTCATAAACAGTCATTGTTAGGTCTCAGGTTTCTTTCTGGCATATTATTTAAAGGCAACTAGAATGTTCTTTCTCAGGTTAGAAGTATTAATATTCTGCAGCTGATGCCAAATGCCTTCTTACTGAGAATGCACACATTGAAACATGAATAATGAGGAAATAAACATCTGTTATAAAAATCTGCCAATGAGCATGGAGACCTGCTTTGCTTTATCTACATAGCTAGAATATGCAATAATGTTTCTGCAGAATTTAGACAAGAATCAGACCTTTATACATTTTTGGACGATCTGAAGATGTTCATAAATGCCAGATCTATTTGTCCAAGCTCCTTGCAAAATGGATAACCTGTAGTTTCCTTGTCTTCATATCTCTCTCCTTGTCTTTTCAACAGAGTGACTGTAGAATATGCTAAATTGCTTACCTATACAAAGAAACAAAACACATAACTCCCTTCTTAAGTTTTTCTAACTACTCTTTTTGCCATGCCTACTAAACTAACAAAACTTAAAACTACAGTACTGAGTTCATGCTAGCCATTCTGTTAAGCTGACACCATTTCTTTCCATCCTCCACACTCAGGGTGGTATTCATAGTCTGGGACTTCACAGCTACATAGTGGTTCTACTCTAAGAGTGCCTCTACAGGTATATGCAAATAAACCTAAGAGCAGGTAGTTTGCTCTGAATAAAGAAAAGTGAAGGCATTTTGAAAAACATGCCTATTTATGGCAACAGCGAATAGTACCTAAAATTAAGTATTAAGTACATACAAAGTACTACATGAAAGCAACATGATTCATATTAATTTGTATGTGTTTGGATATTGGGAACAGATGTGGTGATGCACAGTCTCACCTGAAAGATCTAAGGGAAGTAGCAGACTGTGCAGCTTTTATTATTAATATTTAAAAAAATAATAAAGCAGTTTACAGTGTTTTATATAGGGGTGTTATTATATGAACGCCCCGATGGTTTCATTAAAGAATGGAAAAGGGGGGTGTAGGAAAGACTGAAAAAGGGGAGACAAAACAAAGGAGACACAGCAGGAGCAGATCAAGATGGTTGTACTGGAGAGGGTTTGAGAAGAGAGGTACCATGTTTTTGGCAGGGATATACCCCACTATCTTTTCAAATATTTTTTTTTATATTAGAGGCTAGTGTTTGTGGGACATAGGTGAGATGGTTTAAGAGAACTAATAAGGGAAGAAGGGGGGTGAGGAGGAGCAGTACCACCAGGATCCCCCAGTCCATAAATCCTCAAGCACTACCAGATGGTGGTGCAGTGGAGCACCCTGGTGTTGCAGTGGTCAGCACCAACTTGGAGAGTGTATCTTGAACACAAACAAAAGGGATTCAACTGGCTGAATCAATCTGTCCATAGCTTGCTCCAGCACATCCTCAACTAAGTCCCAAAGTCCCCATTCCATGAGGCTTACCAGACTGGCACATGCCTGGGTGCCTGCAGGTCCAGTACCACCATCCTAATCTTGTGAGGACATCCCTAGATAGGTTGAAGGTGAATGCCCCATAGTCTGGTGCCCATAGTCTGGGATGAACGTGCCTGTTTTGCTTCTGAATACTTTGGATCTGTAAAAACTGAGTATAAATCGGAGAGAAAGAAAATAAAAAAGGAAAAAGGAATTCCTAATTAAAATAAGAATAAAGAGAGAAAACGGGGAGGAGACAAAAGAGAAAATATACACAATAAATTATTCTGTTATAAAGCTGTTATACAGCATTAAATCTCTTACTTTTAAAACATTATTAATTTTAATAAATATTTATTGAAGTACAGTATAATGTACAGGAAGTACTTATGCAGACATGGAATTACTGAATCAGGAAATGCTTATGTGTATGTGGGAAGAAAGTGTATTGCTATCACATTTTGGTTGTTTTTACATTTTTAGTCTACTACACAAATAAAAACGATCATATTTTTGCCTGATATCCACTTGTTTGCAATATTTTACTGAAAACACCCTCTATAAATACTTACATCTTATAAAATCAGTTAAAGTCAGAATACTGCAGCTATACACTGACATATCTTGTTACAACTGGTTGCAGTAATGTACTATTTGCATTGTAATGCTTCATTTACCATACTTCTTTGCATGCATTAATGAAATCAATTAGAAAGAGAATACTGGGCGTAGCTACTGATATACTCTTAACACTTGTTTGCAGCAATTTCCATAATAATATTAATGAAATCAGTCGAACATGCAATAATATTCATTACTTTATTCAGCTTCTTTATCCAGTCTTGCTTTCCTGCTGAAGTTCATTATATTGACTTTCCCTGTTGGCTACAAAGTGAAGGCATAAAACAATTGTTTATTTGTATTTCACCTCTTTTTTCATTGATATTACTGGTATTCGTATGCAAAGGATTTCATTCACTGCTGTACTTACTTACTATGCATTTGTTAAAATATTTATTAACATTTGGATTTTCGTACTGGTCCAGTTTTACCTATCCTGCAAATCAGAAACAAATTGTTACACTTTTGGTGGAATGGTGTTTTAAAATATTATGCTTTGCATGTAGGTCTTTGAATTGTGTTCAGGCAAAAGGTGTTGCTGCAGAGAAAAATGTAGCAATTAAAGGAAAGTTTCAGTTCCTTAGCTATACAAAAGTATGAGCTTTGAAATGTTTTCTGCCTAAGAATTCTAAGCATGTAAGAGGTTGATTTAAAAATGTATAAAGAAGTAATACAGAACTAATAGAACTGGTCATTTCACACTAAAGTGTGTGCTGCAACCCCAACTCCCATTGGCCAATCTCCACTCCCCTCCCCCTACCTCCACCCTGACTAGGCTGTGGTGCTTGACTAAGAGTTCAGTCATCTTGTACGTGCAGGTAATATTGAGGGATTGTTTGCCTTATACAATTATTATACTAATAAATATTTTTCTGGCCTGCACAAACAAAATAGTTTCTTTACAAAAATGGTCTGCATGTACTTTAATTACTAACTAAGGAAATGCAATACAATACTTTGTTTTTCGCTTGCTTTTTGTATAAACACATGACCAAGAAGTTGTAAGTGTACTCATGCAGATGTATATCTGTGATTCACAGACACATGTATGCACATTATTATTTTGCTCACACATATATTTGTATTTATGTAAACAATTATGTTATCACATAAACATTCCATATATTTGTATACAGATACAGTTCTATCTACAAATATGTTTATACTGCCTCACATTATTATAGTAACATTATAGATACATATTTGTAGTTGCTCATATTTCTTCTAGAAAATACCTTCAATATAACCTTGTTATAGTTTATTTTTAAAACCTGTGTTTAATTTGACCAAAAAAAAAATAATTCTTAGTACGGAACTCTGACCTTTTCCCTGCTGCCTGGTCAATCCACTCAGCCAGCTGGTTGGGTCTACACTTCTGTAGGTCTTCATGTCTGTGGCAGCACTGGTGGACAGAACCGGCGATCCCCGTCGGGGATGACAGCTACTCGTTCAGCTTCTGCTGGATGTCTATCATTTTCTATTCATAACCACAGATGCATGGTGTGACTTGCTAAAAAGGTACACCATAATTTTGGTCTATTTATATGACCAGCTCGGAAAGTGGACTCGTGGCTTCACTGGTACTGCCATCATTCGAAGTGCCAGAACCAGAATGAAGTATGAGCAGGGCTGTGGATAACAAGTTTAGAACCACTCCATCTGGGATGTAATATCACCTTAACCAAAGTAAGTTAACCAGCAGTGCCATTAGACCAGGTACTGTTATTACTGGCAAGTTTGTTTTAACCAAAACTGCTTTGTCACAGACATGTTTCTTTTTTAAATGAATGCATTCACATTTCATTTATATGGTAGATAAAAAAAAACCTGTAGCAGTCATGATTTTGGTTTATATTACCTAAAATTACTGGGCATTGCCTTAGTTAACTTTTTAGAGTATTATACCCAAATGTAATTTATTCATGAAGTAGGGCAGCAGTACCTGGCATGTTATTATTGCTGCATTGCTTAAACTGATGAGTACATCAAATACATCAAAAGATTTTTGTGTATGACTGCGGGCATATTTTTTCATGTGCAGTAAAGATGAAGAACAAGGGATCAAGGCAGAGTCAGTTCAACTTCATTCATGAGGAGACCACATCCTCATGGCAGCCCTTAGAAAATATGGTAAATGATTGTTTGTTAAAGGGGGCCTAAACAAGATGAGAGGACAAAAGCCTGGAATCAAGTTGTCCTGGACGTTAATGCAGTCAGTGGAAAAAACTGTACGTTAACACAGTACATGATGAGGGAAAATGATATGGTAGCATATGATACAAGCAAAATGCAACTGCCTGTACCAGTATGGGAGGTGGGGGGGGGTCAACAATTATTCCATTAACACCAGATGAAGAATACCTCCTGTCCATCTGTGAGGATGGTCTATCACACAGAAGGTAATGGCATTGGAATAATCAGAGGTGGTGTGGACATTGACTATTACCAACGTCTGCAGCAGTAACACTTACCTGCTCAGGAAGATTGGTTTGAAAACAGTGACATATATTTACATAAAGAATTGAATGCTGATGTAATCATTACATTAAATACATGATAATTACTATCAATAGGCAAACCTTCTCCATCTACACAGAATGACAATGAAGGCAATGTGCATGGTAAGTGCTCCCCTGCACATCCTTAATAAACATACAGTAATGTATGCTGTTTCTTTATTAGTAACATTTTCAAATACTTTTTTTAAAAGCTCAGCAGCAGAAGCAAACAGTTCTGCTATACTAATAAATTTGGAGGATATCAGCAGCAAAATGGCCATTGAAGATGATGATGATGATAGTAACATAGTTACCTTTTTCAAGCAGCCTGAGGAAAGTGGCACGCCTTCCCCAAGTTTAATGGCAGGAAGTCACACCCCAAAACATGTTAGTAACTCTAAAATGAAAAGAAAAAAACACCACTGCATGAGTGCACCAAGCAATCCATTTAATGGAGTTATAACAAACACTAAGCTCTTTCACCCTTTAATCTTTAAGGGCTTTGACAGAGTAAGGCCTTCCATTGTTACAACACCTTAAGTAATCACAGGAAATCACATAAGTAGTGATGTCATCAATTAAATATTTAAAAACGCAGTACAAAGATAACTTGTGTTACTTAAAAACAATCATCAGTACATGCAGCAATGTTAAAACCATCATAATAAATTTTGAATGTCCACAGAAAGAAGTTTAAAATTGATAATTATTGTGCTGGTTTAGTTTGTCTATAACTTGGATGACCTTAATCTCAGAATACCACTGAGTGAACAACTTCCATTGATGCCTGGCAGAACTATGGCATACAATCTAAGCTGACATTCAGTCTATAACTTCTCTAAGTTCGACTTAACATCCACTCCCCTCTCAGTGGGTACTACTCTATCACGAAAAAAGAAACCTCTTAAAATTGGTACAATTCAAACTGTGTGTATAAAGTGCATTTTCACTTCTATGATTCTTTATGTCCCTCAAATGTTCATTGATCCTTTCTTTTAGCTTTATAATACTTTTGCCAACATAAAATGTTGGACAGCTTGTGCATGTGGAAAGGTAAACTACCATTTTAGTATTGCAGTTGCAATGTCCAGGGCAAGGTAAACTACGAAAATAAGTCTCAATGGCTACATAGGGACTAACACTGATATAATTACACATCTTACACATATTGCATTTGGTCATATTAGATATATGTTTGAATTTTAAATCTTTCTCTCTCTGAAATATATCCTTAAGATTCTTACCCCGGCTGTATACCATCTTGGGTCCTTTTCTCAAAATGGCTTTAACGTCTAAACTATATATTCTGTCCCACCAGTCAGTAACAGAGTTTTTTTTTAAGTTTAGTAGCTTCAGGGTTGTAAGGTATTTATTTTATTTTATTTACATTTGTTTACTGGGAAATTCCGAATGGACACAGGACCTTTTTCAGTGGAGTCCCTGGGAGAAAAGCTCCACAGAATGACATGGTAGATGGTAAACAATAACAATCAAGGTAGTTATACAGTAGAGTTGATCATGACATGGAGAAATACAGGAGCAAATTAGGTACAATTGAGTAGTAAGCCTGAGAAAAAGAAATAAAACACAGTGCTACAAATTTTCTAAACAGTAACTATATAACAATAATAGACTAAATGAATAACTAAATCCTGAAAGGATTAACAAGCAATAAGTAATCTTCAGTTCAGTTTTATAGTGATTGAGGGGATACTCTATATAAATCTGGGAACGGAGAGATGGGTTAAAGGGGGGGGGGTTAATTAGTCGGGGTTTGGACAAGGACAAAGCCAGTGAAAAATTAAGTGAGATTTACATGCAGTCTTGAAAGGACTGCAGGAAGGAAGGGTAGTCATGTTAGTGGGAAGGTTGTTCCAGAGCTTGGATATAGTGCAGGATAATAGTGACTCAGGAGGTGATTGATTATGTTGATTACACATACATGAGTGTGGATACACCGTTAATACCAACGGTGTTTGTTATCCCAAAAATCCACAAGAGTGTGACCCAACCCACCCTTCAGACCCATTATCTCGGCTGCTAATTCTAAAACTGAACCCATTGCCTCTTACATTGATGTATAAGTCAAAACAATTTTAACTAAAAAAAGTTACATTCTTAGGGAGTCTTGGTACTGACTTGAAAAACTCAGAGATTTGACCTTGATAGTGAATTTATTTTCAATAATTCCACATGACATAGGAATGGAGTGGTTTGGTGATACTTTAACTAACAAAGATGGCTTTGACAGTGTTAAAAGGAATTTAATCACAGAACTTATGGAAGTTGTATTAAAAAACAATGACATTAGTTTTGAAGGAGAATATTTTCACCAAGTAGCAGGTGTTGCATTGGGAGCAAGATGTGCCCCTGTTTACGCCAATTTAGTATTGGCAGAATGAGAAAAACGGTTTGTTTTCCCATCCCCATATATGGAAAAAGCTTTAATTTGGTTGAGATTTTGGATGACATAGTGCTCCTATGGAGAGGTACTGAGGAGGAGGTAGTATCTTTTGTTGATTATCTGAATAAGACAACTACATTTTTGAAGTTTACCTATAAAATTAATGGGAGAGAAATTGAGTTTTTGGCATTATTATATAAGAATGAAAACAATAACAAACTTGAGTCCACAATTTTTAGAAAAAAGACATACTCAAATTCTATGTTAGATTTTCAAAGTTGTCATCCCCATACCAAAAGAGAAGCGTTACAAAGAGGCAAATGGTGAGACTAGCAAGACTGGTTAAGTGACAAAAACAAATTTGAAGAAGAATTATACATCTTGATTGGCATGTTTAAAGAAAGAGGGTACCCCCTTAGGTTACTTTTAAAGATTAGAAATGAAATTTTTCAAAAAAAGCGACAAAATATTTAAACCTATTCTTTCTATGGTAGGAAGGTTACCTTAGAGAATGAACAACACAACTAGCCATGATAAGGCATTGGTTATACCTTACAACCCTGAAGCTACTAAACTTAGAACAGTTGTTACTGACTGTTGGGACAGAGTATTTAGTGTAGAAGTTAAAGCCATTTTGGGAGAAGGACCCAAGATGGTGTACAGCCTGGGTAAGAATCTTAAGGATATATTTGAGAGAGAAAATTTTAAAATACAAACATATATCTAACATGACCAAATGCAATATGTGTGAGATGTGTAAATATATCAATGTTAGTCCCTATGTAGCCACTGAGACTTATTTTCATAGTTTACCTTGCCATGGACATTGCAACTGCAATACTAAAATGGTAGTTTACCTTGCCACGTGCACAAGCTGTCCAGCATTTTATGTTGGCAAAACCATTAGAAAGGTAAAAAAAAGGATCAGCGAACATTTGAGGGACATAAAAAATCATAGAAGTGAAAATGCACTTTATACACACCATTTGAATTATACCAATTTTAAGAGGTTTAATTATTTTGTGATAGATAGAGTAGTACCCACTGAGAGGGGAGGGGATGTTAAGTCAAAGTTAGAGAAGTTAGAGACTCAATGGCAGCTTAGATTGGTTGCCATAGTTCCACCAGGCATCAATGGAAGTTGCACACTCAGTGGTATACTGAGATTAAGGGCATCCAAGTTATAGACAACCTAAACCAGCATAATAATTATCAATTTTAAACTTCTTTCTGTGGATATTCAAAAATTATTATGACGGTTTTAACATTGCTGTATGTACTGATGATTGTTTTTAAGTAACACAAGTTTTTTATCTTTGTACTGCGTTTTTAAATATTTAATTGATGACATCACTACTTTTGTGATTTTCTGTGATTACTTAAGGTGTTGTAACAATGGAAGGCTTTACTCTGATGAAGCTCTTAAAGGTTAAAGGGTGAAAGAGCTTAGTGCTTGTTTTAAGTCCATTAAATGGATTGTTTGGTGCACTTGTACAGTGGCATTTTTTTTTCATTTTGAAGTATTTGATGCTCCTTGAGCATGTTTATTTCATTTTTATCAGTGTTAGTAACTCTGCTGGAAGGGACTGTGCTTCATAAAGTCAAGCACATGGTGAGATTGCACTCATGCATGTACATGGGGGAAGCATGCACCTATACAAGAGTATCTCCAAACCCAGACGAGCACTTTCTGGAAGATGAAAGATACTGAGAGGTAACAGCATCCACAGTGACACTTGTACAAAAGAAGTCAGGTGTAAGAATTTGTTACAGCTTCCCCTGGAAATACATAAAGCATTGGCTACTCAGTAGCAAATCTACTGCAACATTGTTAGGGATTGAAGCACTGCCATTGAGAGTCAGATGGAAATGGTCAGGGACCTCTGGTGTATATTAAAGGAGTTTCAACACTACTTGTAAGTGGCATAGTGTATAGATGATGCCATGATCATGTGTAGTATGGTGGCACACCATGCATCTGTGGCCACCTCTGTACATACCGTAGTTAAGACTTACCCAACTTAAGCAGGAGTCAGTCATGGAATATGCAGTGGACAGAGTACTGTCCAGATATGTGGGAGCAGATCACATGAGATTACAAGAGTTTCTCAATAAAGTATTGTAATTAGCCAGGAGAAAAGCACAATAGATTTCTACCAGGCTACATTAGCATTCATGTACACTTAGCAGAACCTCTCATTTGAGGTCCTAATCATGGTCCTGCAGCACTATCAGATCAGTGTCTGCAGAATCACCTGCTTCAGTTAGCTCACAACATTGGACCAACTCACTGTCCAGCTCTCAAGACAGCCCCTCTTCCAAATCACTTGCACCATCACCAAGTCTATGTTTAGGAGATGCATATGACACATTTGCACCATCAACAATCCTATCTTTAGGGGATGTGAATGACACATTTGACCTTGTCCTACTGTGAATCAAGTCTGACATTTCTGTGACTTACAATTTGACCTTCACAAACACAGATCAATGCCAACTCCAAAGGGAATAAGTTATTTAAAAAAGGGGGGATTAGGGCACATTGTAACTGTATGCATTTTATTCCTATAATGGCACTACTCAACACCTCAGGGAACTGTAGGAAGAAGTCTATATGTCATAACATAAGACTGCGGTCATTAACACTGTCTTAACATAAGACTGTGGTCATTAACACTGTCTTAACATAAGACTGCAGTCATTAACACTGTCTTAACATAAGACTGCAGTCATTAACACTGATGCTCTATGTATCACCATTCTTATAGCTGGGAGTTACCTACAACTTAAAAATACTAAAACACAATTTTTCATGCAAACACAGTAATGAGAAAATTACAGGTTAAAATATGTATCCCACAACTTAAACAAACTGTGCTGCCACAGCACCCTCACTATTGCACAAATTATGATACTTTTTGTCAATGAGGCCACAGTTTATTATGTAGGACAAAATAAAATAATCTGATTTCCAGTACCTTGGCTGACAACATACTTTAAACTGAGAAAACATTGTATGATATAAAAAAAATACCATACGTTTTCATTCCAATGCAAGGTATCAGCTCATGTTAAATTTTAAATTAACAGATTTTACTAATAGAACCACTTGAGAACATTCAGTATGTGCATGCTTAGGTAAACCACTTCAATAGTTTGTTGTGCAAAATGGTTAAAAATGTGACTATTACGTATATGATGCCTTACATCACTGAACAGGAATTAGTAAGCAGTCAGGTATAACTTTTACAAACAATAATATGAGTAACGGTTCTGAAATAAAAAAAAAATATTATTGAAAAATGAGCCAAAATGTCAGAAGAATAATGGCAGTAGCTATGCAGTACACACAGGTACCCACAGTCATCACTGTATATTACACTCTATGTGTTTTTACAAGAAAGGAAACACTACCTTAAGTGTCATGGTCCATAGTTCTGGACTAGACACCACCTCTTTAACTGCACAGCTGTATGTCGTACATGGACCTGCTGCATGGGGTCCATTACTACTGTTGCCTGGCTGGTCATCATTAGTCATAATGGGACTGGAACTGGGAGCTGCAGTGACAACATGAGTCACTTCACCACCAGACTGGTGCATGATCATGAAGTGTAGAATGCAATATGGAATAAACTTCCTGTATCACTTCATCACTTCATCAACAGACTGGTGTATGATCATGAAGTGTAGAATGCAACATGCAGTAAACTTCCTGCATCACTTCATCACTTCATCAGCAGACTGGTGCATGATCATGAAGTGTAGAATGCAACATGCAGTAAATTTCCGGCATCACTTCATCACCGGACTGGTGCATGATCATGAAGTATAGAATGCAACATGTAGCAAACTTCCTGTAGCACTTCATCACCAGACTGGTGCATGATCATGAAGTGTAGAATGCAACATGCAGTAAACTTCCTGCATCACTTCATCACCAGATTGGTGCATAATCATAAAGTATAGAATGCAACATGCAGTAAACTTCCTGCCTCACGTAATCACTTCATCAACAGAGTGGTGCATGATCATGAAATGTAGAATGCAACATGTGTTAAACTTCCTGCCTCACTTCATCACTTCATCAACAGAGTGGTGCATAATCATGAAGTGCAGAATGCAACATGCAGTAAACTTCCTGCATGTAGTAGTGGGTCATATTGAATGATTCTTAAGGAAGCCAAAGACCCTCTCAATGATAATATGGGTCTTGGACAGAGATATACTGTAGGTCTCTTCTGCAGCTCCACTTGGGTTTCTCACTGGACTCCAGTGGATGTCCACACAAAAAAAAGATATATAGAGAGATATATATATAGAGAGAGAGGAATGGTGGGACAAGACAAAGAAAAGGTGGTTTAATATTCAGCACTGCATTTTACCATAAAGTAACTACTTAAATAAAATTGAAAGCAAGAGAAAAATATTTTTCCACTTACCAATAACATGACCACTGAGCATCCTACCAGATAGTGTGTCAGGTATGGAAATCATGTGCAGTGCCAGAATGTTGGACAGAGATGTTATTAATGCACTCCCATGCACCACATACATAATCTGGCAATTAATGTAATCACATGTATGTTCTAATCATACATATTTTGTGTGGAGTTTTTTTTTCAGGATCTCAGCTGAACATGAACTATGCTTAGTTAAACTATTTCAGTAAACAAATGCTATATAAATAAAATAAGCAAACTTTGGTGAGAAACAAGCAACTCAAAAAGAAAGGAAAAATGGATTATCTGATGCGATAGCACTAATATTGACAAAAATGTAATTTAATAAATAAAAAGATATGATGAATGGATAAGACAGGCAATAAATACAAGTTTATGCAGAAAGGAGTGGGAAATATAGGTAGAAAAGCAAAGGCCAATATTTAGCAGATATAAGCCATGTAGCTAAGGGGATCAGATATACAGATTCTGTAGTCCATAAGAGAGGAAAGAAAATAAAAATAAAAAAAAAAAAAAACTATAGTAAAACTTTAGGTCTAAAAAAGATATGGGAAGAAGTGGATTTTTTTTTTGTCAGCCACCATAACTGACATGTGGCCTCTGGCTTCTCCACTGCTCCTCCTCTTCCCCAGGTTGCAATATGGGAAAGACACTAGCTATGTCTTTTTACCAGCATGGTCAATTCCATCTTGATATGAAGGTGTCTCAGACATTGGCTGTGAACTCCGTTATGACTGAAGCAGAAGAACAGAGAAGACATTTATTTATTTTGTTTCTTTATTTGATATTTATTGACTAGGTAAGTGGGTTGGTCTATTAAATGTTTTCAACCATGACACAGGCATAACAGCATTAAATTGTACAGATTATACATAATACAGTATATGTGCAATAATGTACATTTTTACATAATAAACATTGATAATAGTGTAGTTCTAATTAATGCGAACAAAGTACATGCAGATGTCAGAAGCAGTTATTAACAAAGCATGAAACATTTGGTCATTGTGTACATTCAGATAGCGGAAACAATTTTATGTAATATATATTAGACAAAGAATGCATTCAGGTGAAAATAAATAATTTTATATACAGAAACAAGTTTTGCAATGCGTGATGTTTGTTATAGTTTGTATATGGCTTGCTGTTACTGCTGGCTTTATCTGAATACTATTAACTTTTGTCTCTAAAGCAATTGCAAGTGTCTTCCTTTTGTTGGTGGCTGAGTAGAGTCTTTTTGCATTCAGGTGGTAGTTTTTTCCAGGGGGCAGGTCTTGATCTAGAGAATGTTTTTCTCCTGTTGAAGTTCTGAAGTGAGGGTAGACAAGAGTCATGATGTTTTCTTGACTCCCCTTTAAAGGGTAGAATTATTCCATTAATGGCAACGTTTTGCTTAATGCTGGACATTAAATATCTCTTAGCTCACTGCCTTATGATGAACTCCTCAGGACATAAAATAAGTAATTGTAAGGGATGCTGTTTACATACCTGTCATCAGATTTGTTCTTATCCATGGCTGTTATCATATGAAAAGATAACAGCCAGGATAGGATTATGGGACAGTAACTTATCATCTTATCATCACAACACTGCTAATGATATTTACTTAGAGGCACATTATGCAGTGCTTATTTCTTTTAATAACACATACAGTTTTTATCTTTGCCTTAAGTGTACCAATGTGTTCCTTTACCATGTAAGTCCAGGCCTGGTTTAAATACTGGTTTAAATATGGTCCAGCTTTTTTCATTTCAATAGTACTTAAGACATATTCCAATATATAACACATAATAAACATTAAAAATGGTTTACATCAACTTAAATTCTTTTCAGCAACAAAATGCAACTCAGGTTTATACTTGATCATTTGAAGGTGTCATTTAGAAATACAAAAAGTCTTTCTGATGTCTTAATTTCCACCAAGTTGAGAATGAGAAAGCTGGAGTAGTGTCTGTGGAGAGGTTTATCATGCAAAGTGGTTTACCTGCAAGTAAGTGTTAAAGTCAAAGTAAACAGAGATACATGGTAGGATTTATGTCTTTTTGGCCTCCTTGATTCAACTAACGCAGTACTTATTTGTGGTTTACTGTGTCGTGTTATCCAGCTAAATTCTGTATAAGGAAGGCTGCTCATAGGATCATTTAGAAATGCTGGAGCATGTGACAGGCATTTGAAAAAATTCTTCTAGGAGTTCATTAACCTCATATCTCCACACAGCTCATAACAGAGACCTTGAATATTTGTGATTTTTCATGTGTTTACATTTTGCACTGTTAAAGAGTTAAGAAGACATGCTATATTTTAAAACATAATGCTTTGTCTGATTTTAAGATTATTTGGAAGTCAGCTTGGGGGACTGAAAGGTGTTGTTAAATGTTTGGACAAGGGATAGGGAGTGAGCAATTTTTAGACATATGAAATGTTTCTATCCATGTGATATAGTTCAATCCCTGTTTCATTAAACTTCATCTAACTAATTCATCTAATTACACATATTTGGTAAAGAAATTTAAATGCAATGGAAGGGATTTTAGCTGTTAGTTCTTGAAGATCTATATAGGCTTAAAACCAAATAGTTTTAGGAATAAACACATATTTACCTGCCCATAATCCTGCTTACTTGGTAGTGATGGGAATCCACAGTACCCCTTTTTTTTTTTAGGTTCATAGATTAGTACTAAGCTAACTGCCATTGCTAGCCATTTTAAGCCTAGTCAATTATACCTTGTGAGACTCAAACCCTGCACTTTGTGTTTGTAAAGCAAACACCTTAACTATTAGGCCACCCTCCATTTGGTAACATGACCAAAAAAAAAAAAAAACAAAAAGGAGCTATAGATGTAATACATTTAGATTTTAGCAAAGCATTTACTACTTTACTTTAGAAAATGTACTAAACAAATTAGACAGCCATACGTCACTCATTAGCCAAGAATATGGGTAAACATGCTAGCAAGAAGGATAAACAGTACATTAAAGGCAGAGCTGGATCACATTCAAATGGGGGACTAAGCAAGGTCAAGGAATGCCCCACCCCCCACCACAAAGCCATTCCAGTGTCCCATTACTTGTTTCCTTCTCTCTCCATTTACCATAAACACTGTTCAAACCTGACAGTTTGCATACAATTTTCTGCTTTACTTTTCCAATGTTTACAGAGATCTCTGTTTAATTAAAAAAAAAAAGTATATATAGATATATATATATATATATATATATATATATATATATATATATATATATATATGGGAACACTTCACATAATCGAAATACTGAAATCTCGAATGTCATATGGTCGAGACCATATGATCGAGATTTTAGTAAATCGAAGATGTGTAGTGTGTAAAAATAAGAGTTTACTTACCATAATACATTGCGTGCACACAGAGGCAAGGATTCTTGTATGCTCTGTGTGTACGTAATGTTTTTTTTCTTTTTGCGGTGTTGACAGGAAATGAGAAATCTCCCATTTTGCGCTTCCACATACAGCGCAAGACGGGAGATTTCCCATTTCCCCACTGTAGCACGATCTCGGAGTTGGTATATTTAAGTAGGGGGGGTGTGGGGGGCACAGCCCCCACATGGGGGGTGCAGGGGGGTGAAGCCCCCTGCAAAAGCAAAGTTTGTCTTTTTTTTTTTTTTTTTGGTTTCGCTTCAGAAGTTCGAGTTTACGAAACTCGATCTTTTGCTTACGGTTATTTGCAGTTTGAGATTTTGTAAATTCGAGCTTCTGAAGTGAATCCATATATATATATATATATATATATATATATATATATATATATATATATATATATATATATGTATATAAGAGAAAGGGACCAACATTTGAGAAAATAATAGTATCTAAAGTTTAGACATTCAGGGTATTAAATCAAACAGCAAAGCAACAGTTCTTGCAAGTTCTGCTACAAAACACCAAATTCCTAAAAGTCAACATTCCTAAAGCACACACACACACAAAAAAAAAAAAAAAAACTTGAAAAACAAGGGTGAAACACCCCTTTTTTCCTTGTTTTTTTTTTTTTTTTTTTTTGCATGGGGGCAACAGTCCTATATCCCCAAAATTATATACCTTGGTGAAACACTCCTTTTTTCCTTATATATATATATATATATATATATATATATATATATATATATTTTTTTTTTGCAATTGGGCAACAGCTCCATATCCCCAAAGTTATATACCAACTGAATGGTTGCACTGACACTAACTCAATGAAGAAAGAAATCTCCCTAAAGAAGCGAATCATTGTGGGTGTATAATTAGAAATCACACCAGCAGTGAATTTCTGCTGGCAAAAAAAAGCCTTTTGTGCTATGCTATTCATCTTTTTTCTTCCTGCGGGGTACTGATGCTATTTATAACATACACAGAGTTATCCTTAACCAGTCTCTCGCTATCTCTTTCTACTTTCCCAACACACAAACAAACACAAAAGCACATAAGTAAGAAAGAGGAAAAATTATCCAAAACTGGGGCACAGTTGAAAGCATCTATAAATTCCTACATACATATACATACTAAAATAGAAATCCTGCAGCAAGTACCGTGAGTTAATCCTATAAATCATGGTTCCCCAGCACACATTTTTAGGACTATGCATATACACATGTTCTTTGATTCAATGGATTGCTTTCAGTTATATTTCTTGTTTAATACAGCAACATTTGCTAGTGTGTGTTTAAATCCACCAATATCCTTACTCAACAATTACAGCTACTTTATTGACTATGTACACATCACACATCCGATTGTAGTAAAAATGGCCTCAGTTAAGTATTCCAGTTTGCTTTACTCAAATGCACACTAGTTCTGCAAATAAAGACTAATGACTTTTTAACTCTATCAACTCAGCAGGCTCAGTCATTTTTATCCACAGACATCTCTCAAACACAGAAATTACAGCTACATTGTTGAGTGCATCCTTCTTAAATGTCTGTGTAAAAAAATAAATATGTAAGGCAGTTTCCAAGAATCAGACTAAACTTAATTGCTTTCCCTCATTTCTGCATCATTGTGTTCTGTACTGTAGTGGTGAATCTGCTGGTGAGACAGCCACACCCCCACCCACAGGCATTATACTGCTGAAGGTGAAACTACATTAACACATTAACATTTTTAATCCTGGCAGTGTAAAATTTCCCTGGAAAAGCAAATAAAAGCTTTTAACAATAAAATTAAATGCTGTCACTCACATCAGATATTTAGAGTTCAAAGGCCTTACATTTGTATCCAGAAACGTTCTACCTCATTAATTGTATCTGGTGATAAATCATCTGTGGGAGGGGGGGTTACTCACTCCATTTACATACCTGATTGGTCCTCCCCTCATCGCAGTTGTTCTCCCAGTACTTTTGCCTTTGTGGCTCCTAATTCAAAATCACTTCTCTACACCATGACCCAAGTGAACTCCTCTCCAACCAGTTGCTTCACTGTACAGTAAGACAGTTTGCATTTTTGAATTTTGTTAACAGAAACAGACTATTATAAATGTTCAACACTATATTAATGTATTAACCGCCAACATCCTTACCTTCACAGACTAAATCCTTTCCAACAGATAGTTTTTCATAAGTGCATACACCAAGTGTGGACCCCGCTCAGGCTCAAATTCTCTCCTCTAACTTACCCCTAATTCCCACCTACCCCCACTTTGTCTACATTTATACTACCCAGCCACAGCCAGTCAGTAATACTAAACTCCTCCCATCCAACTTAAACATGTAGCCCTTAAGATTCCATCATCATTTAGCTCCCTATTACTCATCACTCCTCTCTGTAGCACGCTTTCATCACTACTTCCGTGTTACTTCCAGTGCATATATAACCACTAACTGTTTTCACACATCTTACATATCTTCTGTCTATTCCATCATAAAACATATATTACTTGCACAATCCACAATTTCTCTCCCAAACTACTTATCCTATGTCTATCACTCCCAAATTAGGTAACAATAACAGTATGAATTACTTAACTATAGGCTTGAGTCTACTAGTGCTATGTCTTAGCCACCTCCCCTTTTACCAAAGGTACCACCTCTACACTATCATCTCTCCAACTAAGTACCTACCAGATAAACGCACCACCACATAAAGTTAATGTCATAATAACAATCAACATCTATCAGGACACACTGCATCTCTATTTCAAACCTAAACCACTAAATGTACCATCGAGAAAACTTAAAATAACATCACCTGCTAGAACAACACTAAACATTTCTGAAAGCTCTAGTTAGCACACATCACTCTTAACCAGTGGTGATAATCACCCTAATCCAGGTCTAATAAAACTCATCTCCAAAGAAAACAAAGTCAATAGTACTGAACAAAATCAAAAGGCACCTTATCCATCTAACAGTAGTCAATTAACTTTCATTAGTCGAAATGCTAGAAGTGTTTGTAATAAAATCACAAAACTCCATACTTGGATAGGTGTTCAAAAACCTAGCATCCTAGCCATAACAGAAACATGGCTACAACCAAATATTAGCAACACTGAAATATTACCACCAAGCTATATCATAAGTAGGATTGACCAAACTAAAAGGAAAGGTGGTGGTGTAGCAATAATATACCCAGACTGTCTCAACCTAATCCCTTATAACACCCCCATACCACAATTCAATAATGCAGAAATACTTATTGCGTTCCTGAAACTAAGCAAACACAAGCAAATCTGTATTATTACCTTATATATTATCCCAGGCAATAATATCAATATATAAGACATTTTACACTGGATCTCAACTTCCATCCCTCATGAAACAGCTATACTAGGAGATTTTAATACTAATTGGTTTGACCTTATATCTACCTCCCCTAAATTTAAAATAAATCTTTTTGGATATAAACAATTGACACAAACTCCAACATACTTTAGTAAAAACTCAAATTCCATACTAGACTGGATCTTAGTATCTGATCCCACTTAATTTACCTCGTCTAGTTCCCTATCAGATCTTGTCAGTGACCGATCCCACTTAATTTACCTCGTCTAGTACCCTATCAGATCTTGTCAGTGACCATCTCCCTATCTTGATGAAATGTCACACACAAAAATCCTCCAAAACATCAAACTAAAAAAACTAATCAGAACACAACCAATTTTAACCCTCAGACATTCAACAATATCCTCTACACAACAAATTGGAATATACTAAGAAATATCCCACTAGATGACACAGTTTAGAAATGTAATTCACTATTTCCTAACACCTTAAACAAATTAGCACCCCCCCCCCCGAAATAAAAGAATAAAGAACAAGAGATGCACCCTGGTTAACTAACACTATAAGTAGACTAATACAGGTCTATATCAGATAACCAAAACTGTAATAGTTCGAATCACTAAACATTGAACACTAGTGATCAAACTATTAAATGTTCAAATACCTGATAAAACAATTTTTTAAACAAAAAAAGGGTGTGAGCAAGGGAGGCACGCCCCCCCACACCCCCCTACTTAAATATACCAACTTTGAGATTGTGCTACAGTGTAGGAAATGGAAATCTTCCATTTCCACACTGTAGTGCACTGAAGTGAGATCTTGGAGTTGGTATATTTAAGTAGCAGGGGGTGTGGGGGTGCAGAGGTCCTTGCTCTCCTGCTTACACCCTTTTGTTTTTGTTTTCTTGTTTTTAAACATTTTTTTTAGCAATTTGAAGTATGCATACTTTGAATAAATAGAGTTCAATCTTTAATGATTCGAACTATGCATACTTCGCTAATCTGATATATACCCGACTAATACAAACTAAAGACAAATCCTGGAAAAAGTGGCAGACAAACAAAAACCCCACAAACCCCCCAACAATATAAAAGTCTTCTTAAGCAGGCCAAAAGACAGACAATCTGTACTACAGCAAACACTGAAATAATTGTAAAGCCATTCCCAAGAAATTCTGTTCAACCACCAAGAAAGTATTGCAACCAGAACAAAAATATAATCCCAATCCATGTCCAAATAGTACACCTCTGGGCACTGCTGCACAAGTTAATACATACCTTGTAGACAGCATAACATCTACTACAAACTAATTTAGTCATAGCACTGCAGATCACAAACAACAAACAACGATTACCTCCTCATTTACACTTGTATCTACAGCCTATATAAAAAAACTCTTACGCAAACTAAAAATCTGCTCTGCCACTGCAGATAATCTACACAGTGAATTCCTTAAGATAACAGCAAGTAACATAGGATAACCCATATCCATACTCCTAAACAGATCCATACAGGAAAACCATATCCCCAAAATCTGGAAAAAAAATCACATGTCATTCCCCTTCATAAAAGCAGCTCCACAGACATCAATAATTTCAGACCAATAGCTATCCTATCTCCCCTCTCTAAAAATCTTAGAAAAATGCATCCACAAGCAATTCCTGCAATACCTTAACCAAGAAAAACTTCTAGTTTATTTATTTATTTTACATTTGTTGACTGGGATGGTCCGACTGGATACATGTCCATTTTCAGCAGAGGCCCAGGGAGAAAAGCTCCAAGGTACAAATAGAAAATACATTGGATAATACATATTAAATACAATTACAGACTCTTTCAGATAAGCAATTTATACAATTTCACATTGAATAAAATGTGTTAAACACAGCTACGTTCAGATGAGCAATTTATACCATATCACATAAATTAAGATTTAATAAGGAAAAGACCTAGAAATTGCAATTCAATTGAGTAGCAAATGAAAATATTAGCATACAGTAATCTGGAAGGTTCTATTCTGGTTTGGAACAAGGACATAGCCAGTGAGATGCAAAATACTGTTTTAGCCTTTTCTTGAATTGA
This sequence comes from Protopterus annectens, assembly GCF_019279795.1. Lineage (NCBI taxonomy): Eukaryota > Metazoa > Chordata > Ceratodontiformes > Protopteridae > Protopterus > Protopterus annectens. The sequence goes on along the minus strand of NC_056746.1, from coordinate 130,420,347 downwards.
CTTAAGGTGGGTTCTACAGTAATGTCAGCAGGAAGTGTGTTCCAAATTTTACCAACAGAGTTAGCAAACAGAGAGACATCAGCGGAATTGTTGGTTTTGACAGTTTGGACTAGTAGTCTGTTAGAAGATAAAAGTGTTTTAAGGTTGCTATAGGGGTAAATAATACTTTTTGAGTGCAGGAGTATTTTCAGGTTGGTTAAGTACTTTATATGCCACTATCAGCTGGTTGTAATGAAATAGGCAAGACAGTTCTGACCACCCAAGATATTTTAGGTTGTTACAGTGGTGTGTCCTGTAGGGCATAATGGTGGCAAACCTGGCAATATGAGTATAGCAGCTAGATAGTTTACTAAGTTCAGTTTTGCTTAAGTTGGTGAGTAAAGGGGAAGCATAGAGAAGTGTCGATAGTAAATGAGACCATGCAATGGCAGTTCTAGAAGGTGGGGTTAGGAAAGGTTTAATCTTGTATAGTGACCCAAGCTTTTTATTGATGGTTTTAATAGTTTGATTGACATGCAAATCAAATTTAAGGTTATTGTCAACTATAACTCCTAGGAGTTTCGTATTTGAGTCTGGGGAGATTGTGCTGCCATTATTAGATTTTATGGAGAAGGATAAAGCAATGGACCGACTAGTGGGGAAGAAAAGCAGCAACTTTGTTTTATTGGGGTTTAAAACCAGATGATGATCAGAGAGCCAAACAGTACTGTCTTTGACCCTCCCACAGCACAAATACAGCTCTTATATATTATACAAATACAGTGAACAAAGCCAGAGATATCAGTCAACCTTTCTCTGCCATTGACCTATCAAAGGCCTTTGATACGGTCGGTCATATTAAACTACTAGAGCAAATGTCAGCCTTAGGTCTAACACCAAACACCCTAAACTGGTTCAAGAGTTATCTCACTGATAGATGACAATCAGTAAAATGGCAGTCAGTGCTCCCACCTTTTCCTCTGTCTGCACTGGCATCCCACAAGGATCAGTCCTTGGTCCTCTTCTCTTTAATATCCTTACAAATTGTCTTCACACTTGCACACAACATGCTTCTCTCATTCAGTACACTGATGACTCAACACTTACATGTACTTCCAACAACCATGAACACCTCAACCAAATTACACAAGAATCCCTCACTGCCACTGTAAAACAGTTGCAAAACTCACAACTGCTTAACCCAAAAAAAACAAACTTTTACTTTTCTATCCTAAATCTGTCTCATGAAAAATACAACTTTAAAATATACTCCCTCAATGATATCATTATAGAAGTGCTAACCAATACACAACTATTAGACATAAGCATAGACTACATCCTTAAATTTGATTTACACATACAAAATGCCATCAAAAGCACACCAAAACTATGCTTACTGTACAGAGCTAGAAACGTCCTGTCATCCATATCCAGATACATGCTTGCAAATAGTTAATTTCTGCCTTTTCTTCTTTACAAATCCCCATCTTCCCTAATCTTTAAATCTCACTTACTCAAAAATTTGTAACAATGTTACTATAAAATAGCCAGATTTGCTTCAAATTCTCACTGCCACCACTGCACTGCATTGAAAACACGTAACTGGGTAGAACTACCCAGCTACCCAAAATATATTCAGCTAATCACCACACATAAAATCATTAATTACCCAGTCACCTGCCCAGTCTTATATTCTATACTACAAAACACTTCCCAAAATGACCCCTGTGATCAAATAACCAAGTTCAACTCACTGTTCATGAACCAACTAAATCAGCAGGTATTCTCTGTAGTCTCGCAACATAGCTAAAATATGGAACACTATACCCACATCTATAAGGACAGACACACATCCCTCAACTCCTTCACACGCTCTGTTAAAAACTATATAGAAATTACATGACTCTGCTCATGTTCTACACCATGTTAATCAATTAGCTCCTTTATATGTAACTAACAATAGGGTCTATATTACGTGATCGAATGCTAAGGTGATTGAACACCTTGACATCGACCATGTAACATCGAACTGCAAAACAGTGAACACCACCGGACAATGTTACCGTAGGCTAAAAAAAAAAATTACTTTACAGCCATACTAAGTGGGGGGGGGCACCCCCCAACCCCCTAACTAAATATACCAACTCTGAGATCCCTCCACAGTGGAGAAAATGGCAAAATCCAGCGAACAACCAAGGTAAATCTTTCCCTGCATTAAACTGGTCATTCGCTTTTTTTTGCTTTCGATATTACGTGGTTGATGTTAAGGTGTTCAATCACGTAATATAGACCCCTAACAATATTACCCTCCATCATGTTATTATATTTTATACAACTGATAATTTCTTGCCTCTTTGACCACTACTTTACACTACTATTATCACTTTACAGTCCCCTAACTTTTCTTTCTCCGTTTTACTTCTTCCCTAGCCATACCCCACACTTTACTAATAAACACATAAGTTTCTATCTCCTACTTTCTCTCTCCTGTAATTCCTCTCCTCTCTGAACCCTGTACTGTAAAATATGTATACTAAGTACATTATAATAAACAAAATTATTTAACTACCACACAGAATCATACCGATCTGAATCATATTATTGTAACGGACACTTGTCTCATGTATAGTCCCCTTAGTAATATCTAACGTGTGTAATTAATGTGCAAGCATGTTTTATCTAATATATGTAAAAAGATGTGCTATCCATTATTGTATATTCTTTCTTGCATGTGAAAACATTCATTGTTGCTCTGTAATAAGCTAATGTAGCTAATGTAATATGTTAATTGTCTTTGGAGGTTTTTATCCCCGGGCCTCCGCTGAAAATTGGGCACCCGGTCAGACTTTCAAGGTTAACATATGTCAAATAAAATAGATATATAAAATAAAATAATAACAATAATGATCAGAGTCACATATTTCAAATTTGCTTCACACAAACACACAATAGCCAAAAATATTGCAACTTAATTCAACCACATATACAATTTACACACACGAGCACATTAGTTCTGCAAAGCCAGATTAAAGGCCATTTAGAAATGGCAGATGATGAGCATAAGGTACTTTCATCCACAGAGACCCTCACCCCTGCCAGCAATGATAGCCACTTTGTTGACTATGCACACACCATATTGCTATGAAAAAATCAACTACATGTACTTTATCTGTAGTGTCAGATGAAATACACAAGAAATGACTAATTCTACATTAAAGGGAACAATCAATAATGTAGATGCGCTGGCTGGCAAACAACTTTCATTTCAGTGCTTCATCAATGAATGCAGTGTCTGCTGCCCTTGAAGAATAAGCGGCCTAGGTTACTGTGTTCTGGTGCTATTGCCATATTTCCTGAAATAGATCAGCTATGCAACAGGGAATGGCTGGCAAACAATAACAATAGGGTCATAGCTACTAGACATGCAGTCCTAGAGAGCATTAAGGAGCATAGCCCAAATTCTTAACTTTTCTAAAGCACTGTCTGGTTAAGTGGCTTGCTCAATGTCACACAATAACTAAATGAAGGTAGAAAGATTCAAAGCCTTCATTCTTGCCACACGAAGCAGCTTATTAACGACTTGGAGCTTTAGTCTTCTGAGATAACTGCCAGAGAAACAGTGTTTTTTTAAACTAAATACTGACATTTTTTACAACCCAATCTTGTAGAGAAGACTGTATCACAACAATGTGCAACAATGACTACATAACAGATGCAGAAGATCAGATGGTTCTGATCATCACTCCTAATAATGCAGACTATATGACTTGACAAATGCAATTGGTGGATGCTGTAAAGAAGGTATTGCAAAATATATTAAAATGTAACATGTTTAGACTACTAAAATGCAGCATGCTTAGACTGTATTACATAATCCAGGCCTATTAATGAATTAATACGTTCTTTAGTGTAATAAATAAAGCAAAACAAAAACAATATAAACACTGCAGCAGCTTTTTTTGAACATCTGACAAATTATACAAAAATCAGAAACATTACAGAATGCAACGGACTATTTTTTCTAGGCAGGGGGTCACATGCTTGCTGGATACCTACATCTCATTTTTGGACTCTTTATGTCTTCTTTATCAAGAATAGCTATCTCATCTGACATCACTCAGCATAGCTCTGATCTACTTCAATAGCTAATAATGCTGTATTGCCACTGCATATACCACCAGAGTCAACAGAGATGGATTGGGGAGAAATGTGGCCCTGTGCAAAGTAAAAGATCAGACTGGGACTGCAATTCTAGTGGGAGCAGAAAGGTATCCTGGTCTGCCCAAGCTGGGAAACACACAAGTGAGCTTAAAGTGACAATTACATGTCATAGCTAGTTGCTATCTTTTCACTTTTGGGCATCCAAAATGTGTTTTTACATTAAGAAGACTAGGACTGCTATTCTTGTGGCAGTACTAAATTAGCCTGGCCAATCTGAGTTGAGAAACACACAGGAGGCTTAAAGTGAGATTGTTTCATCAGATAGAGGGTTTTTTAGGGACTTTAATCTGCACTTGAGCAATACTTTTGCTGTAGTTTTACATTAAGAGGTTCTCTCTGAGTTGAGAGGTACTCCAGGGAAACTAAAGTGTAGCTATTTATTGGCCAGAGAGCTCAGCAGTTAGTTTTCAGCTTTTTCTGTCTGCTGTAATTTAAGAAAGTTTTTGTGGAACTTTTTGCTGCTCAGTGGTGGTTAGCAGTACCCTGTACAGTAGCAAACCTATAAAGCTAGTACTTCAAACTTTAACCCATAGCACAGAAATACTTTGGATGGTGCTAAACTTAGGGCAGCTAGATATTGTCATACAGCATAACAATCATAGCACTATCTAACATCTAGCCTTCACCCTGGACACCACTCAGGTGCCTCTGTTAAGCCAAGACCCCAAAGCATAATAACCTAACCCTAACACAGGACCTGAAAACATGGATTTGCAATTTCCAAATGTCTCATTGGCCAGCTTGGTAGATATGGGCATCCTGAGACAATCTAACAATTGTCTCATGTACTGAGACAACCTTTTAATCCTTAAAGAAATGAACACAGTATCCAAGAGACGTACATACACAACTTCCTTGGAGGCAAAAATTTTGCTTACAAACAAGGTTGTCAAACACACACACACTATATCCTTCGCATATATCACTTACCATACACCTAGACCTTCTTGTGCTGAAACACTTAAAAGAAACATTCCCAAACCTCAAAGGCATCCTAAGCTTTCAAACTGCAGCACCCACCCTCAGCAATCATAAAAGCACACAATAAAAGCAACACCTAATACTACACATAAGTCTACACCCAAAGATCCCCCAGGAACAAAGGTCATAAATGGCCTAAACAAGAAACTTCATAGCCTTCAAGCTCTCCTCACTCTGGAAAATGCAAACATCTGTGCCATTACCGTGACATGGTTTAAATCTGAAAAATGTACTCCAGCCATGGAAAGCTAAACTGCCTTCCACACATTTAGACCAACAGCAGCACAGAGAGGGGCTATAGTTGGAGGTGTCTCAGTCTACATTAACAAACAAATGTCAATAAATTAATAAAAATAAATAAGTCTTCATAGTCAAGGTTCCCTACCATGTACTGGCCAACTACAGGTTGCCCTCTGACCCACAAAGCTCACAGATCTTACCTACACCTACTAGAGGCACTCAACCATCCAACCAAATACATTATTCATGGGAGACTAACTACCTCTTTATAGACTGGGAAATGTACACTGTCTTATACTCACAAGCACAATGTTTCCTGAGCTTTAGCAACACAAACACCCTGGACCGGAATGTACTCTCCGGTCAGAGAATCAAATATATTGGATCTAATACTCAGCAACATGGGAGAGCATTGCACTCTTCATCCCCATGTCACATTGGTGAAATTGCACCACCAAACTGTCTCCCTAGAAATGAAAATAAAAATCCAAAACAGCCACAGGAGTACTAAAGGTTCACAGTGGTAGAATAAAATCTAAGCAATGGAGAAAATGTAAAAACCCACTGGAGCCACCACAACAGACAAGAACAAAAACTTTTATTAAAACAAAAAACAGATAAGCATTTTTGAGCTGTTGCTCTTCATCAGATCTAAAACCCAATGCATTCAAACCCTATTTAAAAAAGCAAACAGCCAAAAACAATCAGTAACAGGGTCTATGCCCCCTTAATATAGGTTGTAAGGGCATGCAACCATTTAGACCTGGTTCATGATTTGCTTGTAAATCAGAAATCCATCTTAGCTCAGTTAATTCTGTGTAATGTTTTATGTCTCCACCTCTCTTATTTTCAAATTGTATTTGTAGTACCATGAAAGAATATGCATGTCCTAGATTCAAACTAATATGCTTAAATAATGCATTATTTCTCACTTCTAGTCTAATGTCACTCATTTGCTGTACTGTTTAAGCATCCTATTGGTCTTCCCTATATAGAACACCATACACAGTGAACACTTGGCTAGATATATGACATTTTTAGTCTGACAATCTGCATACAACTTAGGGGCATATATTTTGCCAGATACTGGATGTTTAAAGGTATGGGATGTACTGATGTACTGATATCCTTTACAATTTCTACTTAGAAAAGCGCCTTCCCTCATACTTCTTGGTAACAATAATGGTGGATTAACGTTTTTATGTAAAATACATTTTAGGTTCAAATTGTTCATATAAGTGAACCTGGGATGTGCCCCTACCACGTTCTTTAATCTATCATCAGTATGAAGAATTTTCCAATTCTTCATGATCACATCGTAAATACTAGTCATATCACTATTATAGCATAGAACCATTCTAGGATGATATACATTAACTAATCTCAAGCCATTAATGTTTGCTCCATCATCATGATTTGTTTAAACCAAGGCCTTGCTTTATTGCCCCTCCATCCTTTAGATATATCTATCAATTTATGTGCTATCTTCTCTGGATACCCCCAAGATGTAAACATTTGCTGCATGTTAACAATCTGCTTTTCATAGATATTATCTTCAGTCCATAGCCTGGATATCCCTAAACTTTGCCCACTAACAATATTCTTATAAATGTGTGGGGTGCATACTGTCATATGTTAGAAGACTGTTTCTCCAACAATCTTTTCTTTAAACCCTGGTCTGTATTTTTCCAGCCCATCCTTATATATTTTCACATCTAAAAATCAATCATTGCTGAAGAATAATTCACAGTAAATTAAAAAAAAAATCTGTACTATCTTCCAAATATATGACAAACAAATATAAGTACTCTACTGTATCATCCCAGAATAGAAATACATCATCCACAAATCCTTTATACAACTTGAGTTGTTTATGCCATTGATGATTATTAGACATTAATGTTATCATTCTCCCATTGTGCCAACTACTGATTGGCATAGGTACTGGCACATGGGGTACCCATGGCAACCCCTGACCATTGCCAATAACACTGATCATAAAACATAAACAGATTATTCTATAAAATCAGCTCAAGAAAAACACATGCTTGCAAAATAGTTTGTTTGTCCAAATAAGCATGTGCAGAAATAAGTTTCACTGCTGATATACCATATGGGTTAGGAATCACAGTTAGCAAACTGTTAACATCTAAAGTAACAAATAAAATATCTTTCACGGATCCTGTAAGTTCATAAAAACTATACAAAGAATGCAAAAAAACATGAAGTGTCCATAACTACAGCTGGAGCATATATCAATACTTCTTTTAATTTCTTCTCAACTCACATTGACAAGAATTCCATTGCCCAGCCTTGACCTGATACTATGGGTCTGTAAGATGGGTTAAGTGGATTCTTGTGGATTTTAGGGAGACCCTTTAAAACCTATATAATCAGATGTTCTACTATAACAAATTTAAATATATCCTCTGATGTAGCACATGACAGCAACAAATCACATAAAGAAGTTTTTACATGCTCTGTTATCTTTTTAACATGTTTATAATCTACAAGCTGATAAGTAGCATCTTTACACAGCATTGTCCACATACCCTGTAAATAAATGTCCCTATCTAGTACAACAACCCCCCCCCCCTTATCCACTGGTCTAATTATAATGTCCAAGTTTGTTTTCAACTCATTTAGATCTTGGCTGCCAGACTCTGTCATAAATATATATATATATATATATATATATATATATATATATATATATATATATATATATATATATATTTAAATTAAATAAGCTGCTTTGAGGTTGACATACCTATCAAAACTAAGCCCAGATATAACACCAAAAAAAAAAAAAAAAAAAAAAAAAAAAACAGGATATATAACAAAATTAAACAAAAAATGATGGCCAAAATCAGAAGGCTTAACTGTAATACAGACCAGAGTCTCTGGTTCAACTGAAAAAGAAACTAAGATGTCTAATAAAGTCCAACAAGGCTAATTACATGGTCAGAATAGACTCCTATGCTAAGGGCAATCGCAAGACCTTCATCTATGTTAGGAATGTTAAAGTTAATAATCAGCAGAGTACAGAACAGGGCGTAAATAATACAACCTTCACTGACCAGGGTGACATAGCAAACCTACTAGCTGATAAATGTAGCTTTAACTTCACCCCCACTCCCTCCTCACTACCCCTTGTGAAATCCCTTCTAGCTTATTGCCCCCAACTATCAAGAGAGAGCAAGTCCTGAGATGCTTGCTAAGGGCAAAAACACTGCTTCAATGGGCCCAGGCAATTTCCCTGGTTGCCTCCTAAATAGCCTAAAACAGGACCTATCAGGACCACTTAAAACACTCTTCAATTACAGTCTCAAACCAGGTTATGTGCCAGGCGAATGGAAAGCCACCATCTCTATTTATAAGGGTGGGCCATAAACTGACCCTAGGAACTACAAACCCATCAGCCTGATAAGTCTAATATGCAAAGCCATGGAATAAATGTTCAAGGATATGATCAACAAGGCCATTGACAACCTACAGACACTGGACAACTGCAAAACAAACACATAAACACACAAAGACATACTCGGAGGCACTGATCAAAAATCTACCAAAACTACAGAGGCCTCCAAAGCAGACACCCAAGCAACTGCCACCTCAAGACATAAGACATGCAACACATAGTTCTCAAAGTCAGTGTGCTAAACAGTCACAGCCCTTAAGGCCAAACACAATGCCAGACACACTTGTTATAGGTGACTCCATAGTCAGACACACTGACGTCCCACTCACCAGACTGAACAAGGAGAAGATCACAGTAAGCTGCCTGTCAGGCGCTAGAATCCGCCACATAACACAAGCACTCAGGTCACTCCACAGCAAGTACAAGTATGACTCAGTCATTGTCCATGCTGGTGTGAACGACCTGAGACATACCTCCCTGGACTACATGAAAAGAGACATAGAGGAGCTCTCAGATTATGTAGCCCAGGCCGGTATGACCCTGACCCTGAGCAGTATCCTACCCTCACCAAGAATGATGCCACAATACAAAGACAAAATGATCAGCTTTAATAATTGGCTTAATTACTGGTGTCATTCTAAGGGGATCCAATGTCTGTCTGCCTGGGATGACATGCTTGACAAGCCACGCTGCTTCGCAAGGGACGGCTTGCACCTGTCACACCTGGCCTTCCGGGTATTGACAAAGGCTCTTGCCACCCCCATAGTGCCTTTTTTAGGCAAGGCTCAAATGATAAACCTACCGCCCTAGAAAACAAAAATGGAGAAAAACTAAGGGTAATACTGCTCAATGCCAGAAGTCTAAACCTCAAGATGCACGCCCTCGAAGCCCTCCTCAGTATGGAGAACATTGATGTCTGTGCTGTGACTGAAACCTGGTTCAAGGCTCCTGAGAGCACCCCAGCACTATCAGGTTATACCTCATATCATGCCCGCCCCAAAATCCGGACCGAACCACAAAAGGAGGGGGGTATCCATATTCATAAAGGATACCCACACCTCCAGGTTAGTGGCAACGCACAAAGCATCGGAGACCATCCAGGTGCAATTAATAGGTAAAACTGCCCTACAGTTTGTAGCATGCTACAGACCACCTTCTCAAACTCAGGAAACCCACACAGCCTTCCTGAAGACACTGGAGAGTTTGAATGTCTCTCCAAACACCATCATATTGGGTGACTTCAACTACCCAAACATAGACTGGGAACATTACTCAAGCCCCAACACCCTAGCCCAAAGGTTCCTGGAGTTCATAAACTCAAATGCTATGGAACAACTAGTCACCATTCCCACAAGAGGAGAAAATATACTAGACCTGATCATCACAAACATGGGGTCAAAATGCTCCACACTGGAAGTATATCCCTCATTGGTGAGATCAGACCATAAATTAATCTCATTGGAGATCCACATCCCACCCCCACCCCGAGCAAAAAAGACCACAGTGAAGAACTTCTCAAAAGCAAACTTCACACTTCTTAAGACTGGAGTGGTATCCTTCAAGGCCCCCGAGCCAGTGGAAACCACAACCCACGCTGCTGAAACCCTTATAAATGCCTTCTACGAGCACCTCCAGGAATGTATGGATCAAGCAATCCCTAATAAAATCAAGACCCTTTCCACCAAAGGCAGGCACCCGGTCTGGTGGACCCCAGCCATAAACAAACTCTACAACAAGAGGAGAAAGCTACTACATGACAGAGCAAAATCCCTAAAAGGGAAGGCATCTCTGATCAATACTAGCAAAAAACTACGATCACTCATAAAATCATCCAAGGCCAACTTAGAGAGAAAAATCGCTAATGACACAAAAGACAATCATAAGGCCTTCTTTAGCTCTGTTAGAAACCTGGGTGGAAACTCCCAGATATGCTCAGAATTAGTCCAAAATGATAAAAAAATCACTGAACCCACAGACATTGCCAACATAGTGGCAGACAGGTTCAGTGCAAATTTCTCCCCTCCCTCCCCCAAAAGGAGAAATATCTATCCCACCAGAGTCTAGCCTCCCAAACATCTCAGATGCCCAGGTGAGAGCTGCTCTCTCTAAAGCAAAAATCACAGCATCAATGGGACCGGACGGTGTCCCCGGCTGTGTGCTACACGAACTCAATGAGGAACTAAACCCACACATAAGGCTGCTGTTTAATCTTAGCCTTACTACAGGATACGTACCCAAAGAATGGCGTACGGCAACTGTGGTCCCACTCCACAAAGGCGGTGCTTCTACGGACCCTGGAAATTACTGCCCCATAAGCTTGATGAGCCTTGTCTGCAAAGCTATGGAGAGGATCATAATGGAACTCATAAATAAAGACATTGGGGACCTACAGACACTGGATCCTACCCAATTTGGCTTTGTCAAGGGCAGATTCTGCCTCCTGAACTTGGTCGACTTTTTCGAAACAGTAACTAAGGCCATTGATGAGGGTAAGGCAGTTCACACAGCCTACCTTGACCTAGCAAAAGCGTTCGACACAATACCCCACTCGGGCATCATAGGAAAAGCTCACCAGCTTAGATGTAAACCCATATGTCACAAGATGGGTTGCAAACTGGCTCAAGGACAGAACACACAGGGTTAGAGTTGCTGGTGCCATGTCAGACTCTAAGCTGGTCATGAGCGGTGTCCCACAGGGCTCAGTCCTGGGCCCCCTCTTGTTCGGCATTTATTTTTCTGAAGTGCAGGCAAACACAGGGGGATTGTGGCTGACAAAATTTGCAGATGACTGCAAACTGGGCACCATAATTGACACTCCATCAGACACAGACATCCGCCAGAGAGGTCTCATAGAAATGGATAACTGGTGCCAGAGCCATGGCCTTAAGCTAAATGCCAAAAAATGTATAGTCATACCCTTTGGGAAAAACAAGGTAACCCCTAATTACCACATAGGTGGTAATCCATTAAACATGGAAGAAGTTATCAGGGACCTGGGGACCCAAGTTGACAGTAACCTCTCTTTGACACTAACATTGCCAAAGTGGTTAGGAAGACCTTCTACATTGCCCACCTGATCATGAAGGGATTCACATCCAGATCAGGAGAGGTCATTGTACCCCTGTACTCTTCACTTATCAGACCAATGATTGAGTACAACGCCCCATTCGGAATGTACCTTACCCGACACCTGCAGCAGTTGGAAAGACCCCAAAAGTTCCTCACCAAAAGGATAAAGGGGCTCAAACATATGTCATACGATGCCCGACTGAAGAAACTCCAGCTCTATTCAGTCGCATACCATCTGCTCAGAGGTGATCTGTGCCTGACATACAAGGCCATGTCTAACCCGGAATTAATGGACATGCTCCACCTCAAAAAATCCAAATCCACCAGAGCCACGAGAGCAAGAGACTTAAACCTCAACACGGATATAAATAGGATGTGCTGGAGGGACAGATTCATCACCCAGAGACTCCCTACACTATGGAATAGAATCCCAGTTCATGTGAGGCAGAGCCCCTCACTGACTCTGTTCAAGAGAAATCTTGACGAGTGGATGGGAGATTGTAGGTTTACCCCGGGAATCATCTCTGTGTCACTGCTGGACAGAGGCACAGCAAACTAATGGGTATAGTATTCTCATCCTAAGTGGTGGTGAAAGCCACACACACTCTGGCTAGGCTTATAAATGCCCTAGGGCAGATAGCCTAGTATGAACCTATGAACCTATGGACCATATGAGTCTGGCTTTGTTAATGGAAGGTCTTGTCTCCTTAACCTGGTAAACTTTTTCAAGAGGGTCAACATGGCTATGGTTGAGGGGAAAATAGTGCACACCTCCTACCTTGACCTGGTGAATGAGCTTGATACAGTACCCTACTCAGATATTGTTGGGAAAGTCTCAGAGCTAGGCATAAATCCCTAAATAATGTATTGGATTGCCAGCTGGCTCACAGAGGATTAAACACACACACACACACACACACACACACACACACACACACACACACACACACACACACACACACACACACACACACACACACACATACACACACACACACACACACACACACACCACACACAAATGGAGTTCAGCAAATCTTTTCTGCACTTGCTTGTAAAACATCCTGTACATTTAATGCTGGACAGTAAATCCTCAGATCTCCCCCATTCTGTTTTGTCATGCAAATTATATACTCTGCACTCACCTGCAAGAAGCTACTGCCTGTCTGGAACATCATACTCATGAGAAACACTTAAGTCTCCTGTACTTCTTCAGTAAATTGTTGAAATGTAATGTAGTTGCCAACACTGGGTACTTTAACAGAGCTGGACAGCAAATGAATGGAACTTATGTGGTGATGATAGTATGTAGTTTTTCATGAGCATTTTGTAAAGTGACAGATGAGCAAGCATTTTTATTTATATTTGTTATGCCAGCCAAGCCCCTAATCAGACAGCACTGGTCACCTTGTGATGGATCCATCTTTGAGTAAGGAGTCTATCCGGAAGACAATGTGATAAAAAATGGGCTACTACATGAATCTCTATTCTGACTGGTCATTTTCAGTGTCTGTATAAGTGAGTTTGTTTGTTTGTCTGTTTCTTTTTCTTTGGTTGCTTTCCAGTCAATACAATGATAGAAAATTGAGCAGATATATATGAAGGCGAGAAAAGCAAAAAAGTATCTGGGAAGACCGGAGGAATCATCTTAACATAAAATCCATGAAACCTTAAATGTGTAGTAAAATAATGTGCCTGGGAAACTAAAAGCTGTAGTTTCTGCACAGTGCAAAAGAATGCAGAGAGACAAAGACATAAAAAGAGCAGGTGATGTACTGGCATGAATAGAAAAAGGCATCCCATGTAGAAAACAATTATTTTAACTCTGAACCATTTTAGTAACATTGTACACTTCATAACAAAATCAGAGTGCATTAGCTCAACCAACCTAAACTCATCAAAGTCCATTGTTATTTTTTGTGTTGCTTGTTGATACAATGCACTACTTACATATAACAATGCACTAGCTACATATAACAATGCACTACCTACAAAGAACAATGCACTACCTACATATAACACTGCACTACCTACATATAACAATGCACTACCTACATATAACAATGCACAACCTACATATAACAATGCACTACCTACATATAACAATGCACTACCTATATATAACAATGCACTACCTACATATAACAATGCACAACCTACATATAACAATGCACTACCTACATATAACAATGCACTAGCCTGTCGGGCGCTAGGATCCGCCACATAACACAAGCACTCAGGTCACTCCAAGGCAAGTACAAATATGACTCAGTCATTGTCCATGCTGGTGTGAATGACCTGAGACGTACCTCCCTGGACTACATAAAAAGAGACATAAAGGAGCTCTCTGAGCATGTAGCCCAGGCCGGTATGACCCTGACCTTGAGTAGCATCTTACCCTCACCAAGAATGATGACACAATATGAAGACAAGACGATCAATTTCAACAATTGGCTTAAGTACTGGTGTCATTCAAAGGGGATCCAATGCCTGTCAGCTTGGGATGATATGCTCGACAAGCCACGATGCTTCACTAGGGACGGCTTGCACCTGTCACCCCTGGGCTTTCGGATATTGGCAAAGGCTCTTGCTACCCCCATAGTGCCTTTTTTAGGCAAGGCTCAAAAGACAAACCCACCTCCATAGGTATCACAAGGGATAAGAAACTAAGAGTAATGCTACTCAACGCCAGAAGTCTAAACCTCAAGATGCACGACTCGAAACTCTCCTTAGCATGGAGAACATCGATATCTGTGCAGTAACAGAAACCTGGTTCAGGGCTCCCGAGAGCACCCCAGCACTACCAGGTTATACCTCATACCATGCTTTTCGGCCCCAAAACTTGGACCGAACCACAAAAGGAGGGGGAGTATCGATATTCATCAAAGATACCCACACCTCCAGGTTGGTGGCAAAGCACGAAGCATTAGAGACTATCCATGTGCAACTAACAGTGGGTAAAACTGCCTTCCAGTTTATAGCCTGCTACAGACCACCCTCCCAAACCCAGGAACACCACTCGGCCTTCCTGAGAACACTGGAAAATATGAAGGTCTCTCCAAACACCATTATATTGGGCGACTTCAACTACCCAAACATAGACTGGGAGCATTACCCTTGCTCCAACACCATAGCCCAAAGGTTCCTAGAATTTATAACTCAAATGCTATGGAACAACTTGTTACCACAAGAACAGAAAACATACTGGACCTGATCATCACCAACATGGGGACTCTATGCTCCAGACCAGAAGTGTATCCCTCACTGGTAAGATCAGACCATAAACTAATCTCACTGGATATTCACATCCCGACCGCACCCCCTGCCCAGAAAACCACAGTGAAAAACTTCTCTAAAGGAAATTTCACACTCCTCAAAACTGAGGTGGAATCCTTCAAAGCCCCCGGGCCTGTGGAAAATATGGCCCAGACCGCAGAATCCTTTATAAACACATTCTATGAACACCTTCAGGAATGCATGGATCATGCGATCCCAAATAAAACCAAGACCCAATCCTCCAAAGGCAGACGTCCTGTCTGGTGGACCCCAGCCATAAACAAACTATACAATAGAAGGAGGAAGCTACTAAATGATAGAGAAAAATCCCAAAAAGGGAAGGCATCACTGATCAGTATTAGCAAAAACTACGGGCACTCATAAAATTGTCTAAGGCCAGCTTCGAGAGAAAAATTGCACAGGACACTAAGGATAATCACAAGGCTTTCTTTAGTTATGTTAGGAACCTAGGTGGTAATTCCCAGATATGCTCAGAATTAGTCCAAAATGACAAAAAATACACTGAACCCACAGACATTGCCAACATCCTAGCTGACAGGTTCAGTGCAAACTCCCCCCCCCCCCACCAAAAGGGCAAATACCTATCCCAGCAGAGTGCTGCCCCCTTGACATCTCAGATGCTCAGGTAAGAGCCACCCTCTCCAAAGCAAAAAAACACAGCATCAATGGGACCAGACGGTGTCCCGGGCTGTGTCCTATATGAACTCCAAGAAGAGCTAAACCCAAACATAAAACTACTGTTCAGTCTCAGCCTTACTACAGGATATGTGCCCAAAGAGTGGCGTACAGCAACAGTGGTCCCTCTCCATAAAGGTGGTGCCTCAATGGATCCTGGAAACTATTGCCCCATAAGCCTGACTAGCTTGGTCTGCAAAGCTATGGAAAGGATCATCATGGACCTCATAAATAAAGATATTGGGGACCTACAGACACTGGATCCTACCCAGTTCGGCTTTGTTAAGGGCAGATCCTGCCTCTTAAACCTGGTTGATTTCTTTGAAACAGTCACCAAGGTCATGGACGAGGGAAGGTGGTCCACACAGCCTACCTGGACCTTGCAAAAGCCTTCGATACAATACCCCACTCGGTCATTATAGATAAGCTCACCAGCTTAAATATAAACCCCTATGTCACTAGATGGATTGCAAACTGGCTCAAGGACAGAACCCACATGGTTAGAATTGCTGGAGCCATGTCAGACTCCAAACCAGTTACAAGTGGTGTCCCACAAGGCTCAGTCCTGGGACCTCTCTTGTTCGGTATATATTTCTCGGAGGTACAGGCCAACACAGAAGGACTGTGGCTGACCAAGTTCGCAGATGACTGCAAACTGGGCACCATAATCGACTCTCCAGCCGACACAAGCATCCTCCAAAAGGGCCTCATACAAACAGACAACTGGTGCCAGAGCCATGGCCTCAAGCTAAATGCCAAAAGTGTATAGTCATCCCCTTTGGCAAAACAAAGTGCCCACAAATTACCACATAGGTGGTAATCCATTAAGTACAGAAGAAGTAATTAGGGACCTGGGGACCCAAGTTGATAGCAATCTCTCATTTGACAACCACATAGCCAAAGTGGTTAGAAAAACATTTTATATAGCCCACCTAATCATGAAGGGATTCACATCTAGATCAGGGGAGGTCATCGTGCCTCTTTACTCATCCCTCATCAGGCCCATAATTGAGTACAATGCCCCTTTTGGGATGTACCTTACCAGACACTTGCAGCAAATGGAAAGACCCCAAAAGTACCTCACCAAGAGGATCAAAGGGCTCAAACAGATGCCATATGCTGCCCGGTTAAAGAAACTCCAGCTCTACTCAGTGGTATACCGCCTGTTCAGAGGCGATCTGTGCCTGACATATAAAGCCATGTCCAACCCGGAATTAATGGACATGCTGCACCTCAGAAAATCCAAATCCCATCAAGCTACACGCTCGAGAGACTTGAACCTCAGCACTAAAATAAATAGGACATGCTGGAGGGACAGATTCATAACCCAGAGGCTCCCTTCACTCTGGAATAAAATCCCAGTCCAGGTTAGGCAGAGTCCCTCATTGACTCTCTTCAAGAGGAATCTTGATGAGTGGATGGGAGATCGTAGGTTTACCCCGGGTATCACTTCTGTGTCACTGTTAGACAGAGGCACAGTATACTAACCTCGAAAAAGGGCATAGCAAAATAAATTTAAAATGGGTGGTGAAAGCCAAACACATTTTGGCTAGGCTTATAAATGCCCTAGGGCAGATAGCCTAGTATGAACCTATGAACCTATGAACTACCTACATATAACAATGCACTACCTATATATAACAACGCACTACCTACATATAACAATGCACAACCTACATATAACAATGCACTACCTACATATAACAATGCACAACCTACATATAACAATGCACTACCTACATATAACAATGCACTACCCACATATAACAATGCACAAGCTGCATGAAAATAATTCTTCAATCCACACTTCCCACTCTGTCCACTATGAACTTTTGCCCCCATTAAATTATAAGAGTTACCCCTTGCCTATCTTTTCCAATAATCCTCCCACTATGTTCTTACACCCCACACCCTATCCCATTTCTCCATTAATCTTTTGACTCTGTCCCCTTCACTTACCACTACTTGACTTATCCACTGGGTTATCTTTTCTTGCTTGGTCCTACTGATCCCCCCTGTCTTAAATTGTTTTGTAAATTCCTTTTTCACTCTTCTATTAGCAGCATCTCCCTCCTCTTTGCTGTTCCCCACTTCCCCTGATTTTCACCCACTTTGTGTAAGCATAGCACATATTCCTCCTTAACATCTCTGTTGTATGATTATACAATTCTATCTATACCACTTCACATCTGTGCCACATAAGCATATTTTATACCAGTTTTTATCTGCATCTCCCAACATTCAGGGATCTTCATCTGTTTTTTCCTCTACTGTTATCACTAGGTGCTATAACAGCTATGCAACAGTTTTATATGTTGATCTCTTACTGGCTCAACAACTTTTAAAAACTTTGCAATCTCTGAAGCTTCTGCCCATTTCTGATCATGCTCACATATCCTACTTTTATTTACCTTCTCTCATCTTACTAATGCCTCTTGCTTGCTCCCTCTCCTCCTCTCCCAAATCCCTGTTTGTTTTGTCCTCACTTTTTCTATAACTCCAGTCACTTCCCCTTCCGTTAAAATCTCCTTTTATTTTTCTCTGGTCTTAGCCTTTCCCTTCCACATCAACTTTTTTAATTAATCCCTATATTCTGGATAATCACCTGCTTTCAGCTCAAAGCACATATCACTCTCTCTCTCTTTTGTCCTCTTCCCCCATCTGTTTAAAATTTCTCAAGCCTTTTCTGCCCCACTTTCTCAACACACTCTTAAACACTCTCACTCACTTGGTATCTGATTCTGGTCCTTTTTGGTCCTTTCACTGTCACCTCGTTTTCATAGACTTCCATATTCCTGCTTCCATTGTGTTCTCTTTTTCCTTCCCCACACATATCATTATTCATCTCTGTCTTTCATCTGATTTTTATCGTCTTCCAAGTAGTTTAATCCTTGCATGATGATTACTACCATGACCTCTCAAACTCAGACATGCCTCATCCTCTAACCAACCTTCAGGCCATCCCATTTGCCATCCCCATCCTACTTTTACTTTCTATCCGAATGAATCTCTACTACACTTTCTGTATTTCCCTTAGCCACACCTCCCCAAGCCTGAGTATGTAAAGTACTAGAGGAAACACTATTAATCTCACCAATTCTATTCTCACTCTGAAAGTGTTCACTCTACTAATCTGTGTGTGTAGTCTTCTCTTTATTATATCTCTTAAATCCTTGCAGTTTTTCCTTTTGATCTCTCCTACTGTTAGATATAGTAGCTTTCCTAAATATTTGTGAAGTTTTGATCATGATAGCCTTACTGTACCCCTTCCACAGTTGTCGTTAGTAATAATTTCGTGGGATGAGTGACCTGGCATGATTCTATTCCAAACTGCTCAAACATCTGGAAAGCCTAAGGCAACAATTTCTCAATATCTTCCAGTAAAGGTATGTGGTCACCCAAAAACATGTTTATTCTACTCTTTGTACCTGTCATTCTCCAGCTTTTTATCAATGTATTACCTTTGTGAAGTTCTGCACAACAAGAACAAAATTCCTGAAGACACCAGACATCCCTGCCTCATTCATTTCCATAACATCACCTGGTCTGACAGACCTCCTTTTATTCTAATTTGTACAACTGGATTATTATTTAATGCTCTTACAGTCTAGAGTGTGCCCGTCTACCAGTCCTGTTTTTCCCGTCCCCTGCATCTGACCATCAGCTAACACCAGCTCCTTTTCTTGATCACTGTGTCTACCAGATCCATCTTAGTCTCCACTGGGGTCTACCCACCCCATGTCTGTAGACAGTGAGGAGACTAAGGTCAATGGTGTGCTATCATATTGCTAAGGGGGAATGTGTCCTAACCCCCTTCCTACTGTCAGTAACCATACTAGCATTGTTTTGATGATGCAATAGTAGGTGTATGAATACTTCATGTTTGGTTCTTGATCTAATGTTTTTCATTCAGGTCACTCAGTTTCAGTTTTTATATATCCCACATCGGCCTGCATGTTTCCCACAATAGCTGCAATTTCCTTTAGAAAAAAACATACCTGTCTTCCTGGCTTGCCATTTTGTCCCCCTTCATCCACCTCTAGTCCATATATTGACATAAGTAACTTGTAGTACTGAGATGAGTCGATATATATATATAATCAGCAGGGTTGTGAGGGAACAACTCCCACATTGGTTTTGTATGTGGTAAGGTTTTGTTGATATTTTGTGTTTAGATATTTTTGGATTTAGATATTTTTGGTGTTGATGTTATACTGTTAAATATTTGTAAGTATACTCATATGTAGAATACATACATATATATATATATATATATATATATATATATATATATATATATATATATATATATATATAGATATAGGTGTGTGTGTGTGTGTGTGTATGGTTGCAGTTTAGAAGAGAAAACATTCATATGAGCGAACACTTTTAACTGTTGAAAAAAGTGAGCACTAATATGAACAAACATTCTCCTTAATCATATTTTTATGCAAGATCTTGCTGCGATGGGACAAAACTAAATTTGTCCTTAACCTGCTGTTGTATGATCTCACAGTTGGTATATATAATTAGCAGTGGGACAGGGTGAGGTGTATGGTGATGGTGCACCCCTGCCAAAAGCAAAATAGTTTTAGTATCACTTCTTTTTGATCATTTTAGATTCACCTAAATGACTGCTTTCTTTACTTCCACTGTTTGAGCTTTTAGTATTATATATATATATATATATATATATATATATATATATATATTATTTTGTATATTGTTTTGCATTTTCTTACACTAGAGTTGATAACTTTAATAGTATAAAAACTTTATCAATGGAAAGGTTAGTGTGTTATGTAAGTCAAATGTGGACTTAAGAACTTTGCGTACATATATATATATATATATATATATATATATATATATATATGTACAGCCTAACACAGAAAGTCTTTGGCTAACAAAGTTCACAGATGATGGCAAACTAGGAGCCATAATCAAAACTCCTTACAATGTGGACATCCTACAAAAGGGCCTCACTGAGACAGATGCCTGGTGTCAAAGCCATGGCCTCAAGCTCAGTGCTAAAAAGTGCATTGTCATCCCTTTTGGTAAAAACTCTGTATCCATGAACTACCACATAGGCGGTAGTCTACTTAACACCAAAAGTGTGATAAGAGATCTTGAGACACAGGTGGACAGTAGTCTCTCCTTTGATAATCACATCACTACAGTAGTCAGGAAATCCTTCTATGTGGCACACCTTATCCCAAACGTTTTCTCATCCAGGAAAAAAGAGATCATTGTTCCCCTCTACTCATCACTCATTAGACCCATTATAGAGTACAACGCCCCTTTTGGTATGTACCTCACAAGACATCTACCACAACTGGAAAGGCCGAAGAAATACCTCACAAAGAGGATTATGAACCTCAAGCAGATGCCCTACGCAGACCGTCTCAAAAAACTCCAGCTTTACTCCTTCACATATCGCCTACTCAGAGGCGATCTCTGCCTAACATACAAAGCTTTGTCAAACCCAGAGCTGTTGGACATGCTCCACTTCAAGAAATCCCAATCCCTCCAAGCAACATGCTCTAGGGACCTAAACCTTGTCACCACAATAAACACAACATGTTGGAGGGATAGATTCCTGTCCCAGAGACTTCCCATACCCTTGAGTAAACTGCCTATCTATTATCATTAGCACTCTTCAAGAAAAATCTTGATGATTGGATGGGAGATAGGAAATTCACCCTGAGGATCACTTCTGTTGCTCTGCTCAACAGGAGTACAGGAAAATAATTTTCTTGGGTGGCGAAAGCCAAGGTACCATTTGGCTAGGCTTATATAGGCCCTAGGGCCAATAGATAGTACCTACCTATGAACCTATATAAGTGACCAGAGCTCTGGAGTTGAAAAGTAAAAGTTTATCTGTACATTGAGGAGAAGAAGAAAAAAACTAATGTCTGAACTGTACCAGACGTTGTGGAGTTTATTTAAGAAATGATAATAAGATTATTTTTTGTAAATCAATTTCAAATTACATTAAAATAATCACAAATACAGGTCTCTAGGATTTGATTTCAATGGTTGGAGAATACTTATGGAGATGGAAGAGAGAGAATAAGGTGTACATCTGAACATAAATAGTGCCTGGTTGAAATAAAGAGGAGGAGGTCTGAGCTGTTTCAAAATGAGTTTGTATGGCCCTAACTAGAGCCTATGTGATCCAAGTTCATTTATCAGCTTAGTTGCCTGATGAAGCAGGCAGAGAATAAAGGGCGTGAGGAGTCACTGCAAGCTTACCCATCCAGGTGGAAGGAAGCTTGCTCTGACTCACTACATGATGATACGCTGCTTGATTACCATTTGTTGCACTCAAGGAACTAGACCCTATAGAGCACGCACTGCCACAGTGCAAATGAATGGCAACTGAGGGATTCGGTTACATGTAGTCGTCCGCATGCAGGAAACTGCTGAAAAGGAGGGGTGGGTAGTCAACTGGGGGAAGTAAGCAACTTCACAAGGTCAGCAAGCTGGCCCAACCCCTATCACCCAACTCTTGTTCTGGGAAATGATGAGAAGATATGTCTACCTAGGCAGGAATGAATGGATCGCTGCTGAGATAAATAAAGAAACACAAAACATCTTTATCTGATCACCCCACGTTAGAGAGTTTATAAAGGAGAGAGAGTGATCTTTTGGACTGGAGGTTTTTGACACTGTTCTTCTATGACAGCCATCATCCATAATTTTTAAAAAGGTGGTCTGTAGCTCAAAACAGGGCAATGATTTGTCTACCTTGTAAATCTGTGGGGTGGAAGGACGAGCCCATGTAGCATGGGGGTAGTCAGGTTCAGGATGGAGGAGCAATGATAGTGGGGGTAACTTATCACAAAAGCTCCGAGTTGAAGGTACATATTTGAGATAAGGAGGACAGGATGGATACATTCATATCTGAACAGTTTAAGGACAGTTTGTGTGCCTGCAGCTTTGTCAAACTAATGTGCACAAATTCCTGATTTTTGAACATTACAATGACTGAATTTGTAGCTAGCAAGATTGCATTAATAAAATATGTAAGTACACCAAGTTGGATTTCTTGAAGTTTCCTTTATTTTCTGTTTGATTAGCTTTTATTGATGTCAGAACACATAATTAGTTCCAGGTGTTACTGTTTGTGTTAGTGTACTGTAACAGGATAAGTGTTAACAAGTCCAGTTAAAACTACCAGTGTTATCACTCCCCATTGATGTCAGAAAACATAATCAATTCCAGGTATTACTCGACATGTTAATGTATTGCAACAGGATAAGTGTTAGCTGGTCCAGGTAAAACTTACCAATGGTTTTATTCCCCATTCAATGTTCACACTTTTTCAGTGGGACAGCAAATTTGTTGTTAGTGCCATGCAGGTTTCAGCCATTTCTAGGTATTTCTGGTTTTCATCGCTTTAGTTTATAGAAGTGTGGTGGTGTTAGAGTGAAACCCCTATTAAAGTGTAATGGTAGGCTTTTCCCTCCAACAACTATTGATGTAGTGTTGTGCATTGTGTTTGGGGAACTCTGTAGTTATTTTATGCCAGGGGGTTGGGAGCAGCAGATTTATAAGCATCTATCATAGGACATGGCGGATTTTGTATAAATTGTGTTTTCCTTACTATAGTGTATGGTAGAGTGTCCAAACCAAAGGATAAAAACATCACACAGACAAATTGTTTTGTAAAAACTATAGGAAATACTTTGCAATGCCTTAAACTATCTACAGTAGAAGTCCATAGGACACTATACCTAATGAAACTATCATACCTGGTGATGTCAGTATTAACTGGCTGGACCTCATTTCCAACTCCTCAACAACTATCATACAACTTTATGGCTATACTCAACTTATCTCGTCAACCACTTTTCTTCACAAACCTACAAACACCAGCTCTCTTCTTGACTGGATTTTAGTCTCTCATCCCAACCTCTACCACAACCCTGAATCTCTCCCAGACTCAATTAATGATCATTCTCCTATTCGCATCCATGTTCCCCTTTTCACAGAACTTGCCATCTCTCTTCCTAAAGGCTGCCACCAACTCCATAGCACGCTCAGTCTCTATACTAATCAACTGCTCTATCCATGAATCTACTGTCCCTACTTTCTGGAATAAATTCCACACCATACCTATCCACAAAGGTGGAAACTCTAACTATTGCCCAATTGTTATACTCTCTCCCCTCTCCAAAATTCTTGAACACTATGTACACAAGCAATTCATGTCTTATCTCACTCAGAAAAACCTTATTACCCCTACACAGCACAGTTTCCGCCACCACAGCACCACCAGTGCTCTCCTTTCTTTTACTAACTCCATCTTTGTAGCCAGAGACAATTATAAACTGGTCTCCTGCTTCTTCTCAGATCTCTCAAAAGCCTTTGACACTGTCTCCCACTCTATCCTTCTCTCCAAACTTTCTCAACTCAGTTTGTCCCCTACTGCTATCTCATGTTTTTCCAGCCACCTCACTGAAAGACAGCAAGCTGTCAAATGGCTCTCGGCTCTTTCTCCCTTCCTCCCTATAAAAATGGGAGTCCCACAAAGCTCAGTTCTCAGCCCCCTTCTTTTTAACATTTTTACTAATCAACTTCAGTCATCCTGCCCTCAGTTATCCCTCATGCAGTATGCAGATGACCCCTCTATTATCAACATTGCTGACAATCCCTCAGACCTGCTCACCCTAACTCAAACCTCTTTCAACCTCACTGAAACTTGGCTTACTAACAACCAACTCATGTTTAACCCTAATAAGACAAAACTCCTCCTTTTCTTACCCAGATGTCTCTATCATCTTAAATCTTCCTTCACCATCTTCTCCGTTAACAACACTCGTATCTCATCTGCACCCCACACTAAGATCCTTGTAGTAATTGTTGGCAACCAACTTAAATTTGACCTCCATGTAGACCACTGTATAAAGAATACCAACCAAAAACGTGGCCTATTATATAGGAACAACAAGTTCTTTACCCCCAACTCCAGAATCTCACTCACCCAGGATTAACTTCTTCTTTTCTTCGACTATTCTCAAATCCTTACTAATTTAGAGTCCTCTCTTCTATCCAAAGTTTAAACCACATACAATAAAGTTGCCAGATTCACAGCCAATTTGTCACCAAAATCTCACCATTGTCTCACACGCCATATTCTCAGTTGGTTAGAGTCTCTGAACCAACTCTTATATACACAGCTTTTCATCATCCAAACCATCCTAAATAAGCCCTCCTCCTGCCGTAGCATCTCCTCACTTGTCTCCCACTATAACCCACCTCACTCTCTCAGAAGCTCTGAACAATTTCTCCTACAAATGCATAAGCCAAAAAAGTATTTAGGGCAAAACCTCTGCATCTACCTTCCTGCTTTATCTTGGAATAAGCTTCCAATGGCCCCCAGACATATTATGAATTTTCATGACTTCAAGACAGCTCTTAGAAATGACCCAAAAAGTGTTTGGATTTAGAACTTACTTCACATAAACAGCTCTTTGGATGCCCATGCCAAAGTTTCTAATATTTGGAAATTAAATAGTTGTTGCACTCTAAAGTCTTTGGAAATCACTTATTTAACCAGTAGTTTTAATCTTTCCAAACCTTTATTATGGAAATTGATTTGTGATTTATACAAAACCCTGTCCACTGCTTACTTCCTCCTTTCTGTTCTCTGCTGGTGAGTTGCCTATATGAGTTCTCAGCAGAACAATTGTTACGTTATAATTGTGTTACAACTGTTTTAGATATGAATCCATACCACATCATTATTGTTTTGTCTTTTTCATTGTTCTAATTTGTCTTTTTATGTATTCAAAATCCAATAAAAAGTTTTTTGAAAAAAAAGTGCTTGGATTTGTCACTGAAATAATCCCACTTGATGTCCTTCTCTTTCCTATTTCAGCTATCAACTATTTCTCTGCTTTCCTCTCCTAATCTCTTCCTCCTAGACATCTGCCGTTATTATCGCTTCTTTCTTCTGCTTCCTACTCTCGCTTCCCCTCACACTGTAACTCACCAAACGAACTCCTATAATTACCTTTCTATACTTAGATCTTAAATTCTACTTCTTTTCTAACTCTGCTCTTAGCCGCCTCATCTATAATCACCTCTTATTTGCATTGCCTCGTTTCTCAAATTTTTCCTTACTTGTACAACTATGTTCATCTATTTGACCTTATTTTATATTAACTTTTATTGTGTTTTTTTACACATATTTTTAGCATAATCTATACTATTAACTGGTTGCCTGTTATTTTTCTTTGTACTAGTTTAAAGTGCACTACATATGTATTTCTTACTTAATTTGTACTGTGAATACTTTAATGTATACTTTATATTGTGGAGACATTCTCCCTGGGCCTCTGCTGAAAAAGGGGGCAAGCTCAGTTGGACTTTCCCAGTCAACAAATCCCAAACAAACAAATAAATAAAATATGCAAGTAACCACTTAGGCACATACAAATGTTTCATCTACATGACTTCTGAACAGGCTACTAAAGCCAAAACCCATTAGAAGTAGGTATGTCATATTTAGCTTTTTTTCTGAGCTAATTAATACAGTATATTTGGATTTATTAGTCATACTTTAGAAACTCAGAGCTTTAAAATAAGCCTGATATCCATAACATTAGGATGAGTACAAAAATATCTCCAATAGCATCCAAGCCAAAGGGTAGAAAGGTCACAGAGACAAACCATTTTATAAAATCTGCAAGAAATGGACAGCCAAACTACAGCCTTCACTCTGTAATACCTTACACCACCTGCAGTGGAGACCCATGGACATATACAGATGAACCTCTAATGATATACCAGTGTTTTGGCTAAAAGTCACAGACATTAAGAAGGCATAGCTAAAACACTGGCATGTCCTTAAGAGGTCATTTGCATATAACCCAGGGACCTCTAGTATAGGAGGTTAATCTACTTATGCTATACTGATGAGGTTAATAAAAAGGCTGAAACATGCATGCCCACAGCTAGTGGGGTTTGGCTTTATTTGCCTGAATGTATCCATAAAGATGTAAAAAGCAAAAAGTCATGTTCATTTAAAAGCTGTATAACTGAAACAGCTGCTGACCTTAAGGAATCATTTGCATGTATCCCAATGGTCTGCATTACAGGATGTGTAAGGAATCACACATGAAAACTCTAGCTTGGTTGGTTTTTCTTGTAGTTTGTACTGAATGGTTTACCTGTGTGACCTTTTTACCCATCGGTTTGGATGTTATTTGGGATATTTTAAAGGTACCTTAATGTTTATGGGAATCAGCTAGGTTTAAAGACCCTGTGTTTCTAAAGGTTCGCCAAATAATCCCCTCATGGTATGCTAATGGAGATCAATAAAAAAGCCAAAACATGCATGTTTATAGCTGGGTTTTTCTTGTAGTCTGTATACCAGAATGTGGTACAGGCAATGACCACTGATTTAAGGGGTGCTCAAGTTTCCCCAGTCAGCAGCAACATCAACTTTACTTTTGATTATAATATCAAGACAGGCTTGTGAAGGCTCTCTTCTTCTCAGAATAAGTATTAATTTTATAATTTAACTTTGTTGGTTTTGGTGTTAATGAAAACATATTTCATAGAATATTGTTTTCCTTTTAATTGAGTTTTTACTAATTGCAGTCCGTGAAGTAGAGTCTATTCTTGCTGTCACAGGTTAATCATTGTACAGCACAGTGAAGACAGTTCCTGGGTTGACATGACATGGTACCGGCTTACACAGGCATAGTGGGCATAGTGGGCTTAAACAGTGCCCTGCACTGGTCTTGTGAACTAAAATAAAAGGACTAATTCCAATTGGCTTCCTGAAGATGGTACCCAATCCATGCCCAACCCTGCTCTTGAAGTGAGGAGCAAAAAGTCTGCTCCTTCTACTGGCACATCAGTTGGCCAGATAAATGCCCTGCCTCCTCCATCCTGCCCCAGCTCTTAAACGGAAGATCAAGAAAAAAAGAAGACAGAAAAGGTCTGCCCTAACCCTTCTTCACTGCTCATTTAAATGCATTCAGGATGTTTTAAATTAATTATCATAACAATGTTGCACAAATACAATACTTGAAACCATTGCTGAAATGAGCATCCATAGCACTTTGAAAGTAATTTTGATGGCAGTGATCCAGTTAATTTAATAATGTTCAGCAAACACGACTTCTGCTGAAAAGGCCTGCAAATTATGCATGCAATCTCATGTGTCTGTTGTTATAAAATAACCAGTTTAGTGAAATACCATTGGGTAAGTAAGACAAAAAAATGTATAATTAAAAAGGGGGAGGGGCAAAGGACAGTAAACAAGAAGGGAAAGAAAAGTGGTGGGGAATGTAGTGGGGAGTTCTGGGGATTGCGGTGTCTTGGGGTCTGATGCAGTATATAAAAAGTTATATCGTATGTCAAAGTAATACATGTGGCCATGGAAGTAATGCATTTAATAGCTATAAAACAAGATAAACAAGTGTATCAGTTATGACAATACCGGCACTCGAATATGCGGTCCTCTACCTAAAACTAAATGCAATGCCTGCAAGATACTTACCATTTTGTAAACTAACTGATGAGGCTGGTTAGAGTTTCAAGTTCCATTGCTATCACACCTATCGTTTAGCAAATTCTTACCAATTAATGAAATATTAATTAGGGTTCATTGTGACTCACCATTAAGATAAGTGCATTAAGTGATATATGGATATTATGGCTGAATGCATTTTGCAGGTGTGGAAATTGTTGTTATGTACTGCGTAACAGTAGCAAAAATATAGTGTATTGCAATCTTTATTACTTCATCACAGATTGTAGAAAAATATTTGTAGTAGCACAATGAGCAATATATACAGATATCGCAGTCAGGTTCTACCAGTCAGAGTTTTACAGCGAGAAATGCATAAGAGATGGTTTCCTCATCATGGTATACGCTGCATTCTGTGACATCAGCATCTTCCAAATAGTTTCAGACTTGACAGAGTGTTATTCAGAATTCAGAAACTGTCAGAGCTCAGTGCTACAAATCATTCTGGCCACTCCAGCCTTCATAATTAATGTTTCAGTAAATGGGAATTTTATTCTCCTGTAGAATAAAAATTTCCATATTCATAAAAGCCGCAAGTCAAACGCCTCAAATGAGTCAGGCTGAGGTGTAACAAATAAATTACAGTGCCTTGTGCTGTAATGATTTTTCTGACAGGCTTTGAAGGACAGTTTATTATATTGCTTTATGGTGCATTGCAGTAAATTTCCCATAAACAAAAACAGCCTAATTTTATGAGCACTGACTTATACTAAGTTACTTCTACCAAGCACTGTAATTGCTCACACTGTTGACGTTTGGCATTATCAAATTTTGTCAGAAAATTTTACTGTATAGCACTCCACAGTAATTCATTTTCACTGGTTGGTTTAGCAAGACATTTACCTTCCACTTATTCCTTGGGTGGGCAGTTGTTTTCCTAAGAAATTGCACAGAATGGTTTACTTATTATATTTCATAAACATAATATATATGGATCAGAAATGTAGTCAAGGAAAACTTTTCCCAGAAACAAACATAATAGCAAGAGTGACTTAAATAATCATTAATAAATTTAAATAACATCAAGCTCAATTTATTATTTTTTTATCTTTTTTTTACAGAAGCAACATGTATTAACTAGTTTGCAGATGCAAAATGATAATACAATTTTCAGTGTTCTACTGCTGTCTTGAGAGGGAAAACCTGGCAGTATTTCAGCAGACTTTCATTAATTCTATCTTGTGGAAAGCATCTCATATTCCTGGGAACATGCCAAGATTTGGTGCTGTAGTTTTAATTTATTGTATGGATTCTAATTTGCTTTGGTTATGTTGCTGAAACAATAACATATCATTTCAACATATGCACTGTAGAGATTTTAATAAAAATGACATTGATGCTGTCTGTTGATGGATAATATAATCACTTTTTACTTCTCTGGAGATTTTGTAAGGTCACAGAAAAATGTTACAGGGGCCGTGAATTACCAGATGCTGTCAGGCCGTGAATCAAAGTAAAGCAAAGCAAGCTACTCTTACAGGGGGAGCTCACCTCTAATAACTGCTAAATCCAACATGTACTGCAGCTGAACAAGTTTGTTTAATTATTTGTTACACAAGTAAGTAAACTTTATCTTGCAGAGATTTATTAGTGGGCCATTATAACCAATACAGCAGTACTGTGCATATGTCGTTTTATGCCCTCCAGTCTGCTGACTGTTGTCAATAGGTGGGAGCAAACTGGCGTACAAGAAGAAACCCCAAATGTGCACAGGAAAAGCATACAAAGTCTACACAGACAGTAACCAGAGGTCAGAATTTGACTGTGGACCTTATCATTGTGAGGCGGCAATAATAACAGCTACACAGCTTTGCCACCCAAGATGCAAACCCAGCAAAGCAGCACTTAATGTGTAAGCAGTGTGATAACTAAAGGAGAACAAATAAATGTAGGTAAAGGTGTGTGGATCAGTATTAACCAGTGGATACTATATATACAAATAAATGGTTACTGGACAGAGAATAACACAAGGATATTCAGCAAGCAGATCTCTGGCACTATTATAGTGCTCCTTCCTATAAAACTATGATAGGATTTGAACATAAAAAATGGCAGACTGAATATCTAGCTGTGGGAATATGGCAAAAGATTTTTGACCCATTAGGCACTTGGATTCATTAAAATGGTTGTGTGCATGCCCCTAATGTTCATAGGAAGCATCTTCACCCTACTCCACTACTCTAGAAAATGCAAGGTCATATACCATTTCAGATTTACGTGATGCAACGAGAAGGATTTTGTTTGGTTTTGTCATAGCCCATCTGAACATGAATGGAGCATAGCTGATGACACACAATAGACTTTCTTAAGGTTTATCCATCATCACATGCACGTTATAGCGTGCTGGAGGGCTTGCATGTTTGTAGTGATGATCACCATGACTGATATCATAGCATGGGGCTTGCATGTTTGTAGTGATGATCACCATGACTGATATCATAGCATGGGGCTTGCATGTTTGTAGTGATGATCACCATGACTGATATCATAGCATGGGGCTTGCATGTTTGTAGTGATGATCACCATGACTGATATCATAGCATGGGGCTTGCATGTTTGTAGTGATGATCACCATGACTGATATCATAGCATGGGGCTTGCATGTTTGTAGTGATGATCACCATGACTGATATCATAGCATGGGGCTTGCATGTTTGTAGTGATGATCACCATGACTGATATCATAGCATGGGGCTTGCATGTTTGTAGTGATGATCACCATGACTGATATAGCATGGTTTGTTTCCTACCACATCTTGCAAATGACAATACCTGTTCTAAAGGGAAATGTCTGCAATATAAATGCATGCCTTGAACAGATGGCAGTGGATCACGATCAGCACACCATGCTGTCTGCATCTCAGTATTATCAGGCAAAAGGATACACTTTTGATGGCAGGTGCTGAACCATCTTATCTTGCAGCCTTGCTGTACCATGTTGCAACACCCTGCAGGGAATATCTACTCTCTCTCTCTATCTATATCTATACCCATCTTTCTATACATTTATATATTTTAAAACCAACACACCTCATGGAACCAGAGCTGATACCAATAAAGAGTTGGGATAACAAAATATTCCAGTTTATTACAAGCCACAAACTGAGCTAAGTGCTTTCGTCCGCCACACTACAGGACTTTATCAAAACTGTTATGCAAAGTCAAAAGGTTGCTTTTATCCTTTAGTTGATAATTTAATTGATAAATAATTAAATTATTTAAATAATTCAATAATTCAATTAAAATTGCCTATTACTATTAAAACAAACAGGTTGATTTAAAAACAGTGATATAGTAAATAAAAATACATGTATAGTTCTAACTAATATTAATTGCACTTTAACAATTCAAAATACAGTTGCCCTATCTCTTAATATTGGTACAAGTGAAACATGGCCATTTAACCCTGGAGGGTTAGTGCATTCAAAAATAACTGCCATCTAAAAATTCACTTTTGTAAATGTCATTTGACCAGTCCCCCCCCCCCAATGTCTTTCCTTATTATTTCTATAATCCCAAAATGGAATCCTAGCTTAACCTCACAAGAGAGTGTGTGTTTGTATAATGCATTGTTGCCATTTTGTGTTTCAATGGTGTAAAGATGTTTGCATATTCTTTCACACAAGGACCTCTCTGTTTTCCCCAAATAAAACATTTGGCAATCCTGGCAAATAACAATGTACACTAGCCCACAACTGTCACAGTTGCCTTTTTTCAAACAAATTTTCATCTGAGGGTCACCTATCACTAATTCCTCTCCTTTGTAAATATCAGGACAATATTTACAAAAACCACAACTAATTGTACCTCCTTGACGAGATTGTGGATGGATAGGATGTTCGAAAAGAAATTTTAAATTATGTCCCACTTTAGTTGTAAATACTGTTTTTTCTCCCAATTTACTATGTAGTTCCTGGTTACACTGTAAAATTAACCAATTGTGAGTAAAAATATCTTTGACCTTACGGTCAAAGGTACCATACTGTGTAACCATAGTATTTAAATATTTTTGCTGTTTGTTAGGTTTCCCAACTTTATTTACTTTTGGGTCTTGACCTAAAAGTGGGATAAAGTTATTACCCCTTCCCCTCAAAATGTCTTCAGCCAAGTTGTAAACCATGTTTCATGGGTATCCTCTAGCCAAAAACATAGAGGTTAAATTACCTATTTCTAATTTAAAATCCAGAATTGTGCAACACATTCTGGCCCCATAGATCATTTCACCTCTAACAAGGTTCCTTTTGATATAATGTGGGTGATTGCTGTCATAAGCCAAAAAGCTATTAGAATAAGTTAGTTTGCGGAAGACTCTGGATGTAAATTGTTTTAAATCATATTTTTTGGTGATGGTAACATCCAAATAATTGATTTCATTAACATGGAAATTGTAAGTAAATTTGAAATATTCACAAGTGTTATTAATATGTTCACAGAAATTGTCTACCAATGTTCTTTCGCTCTTCCATAAAACAAAAATATCACCCAGGTAACTCAAGTAAAGAAACCTCCCTTCTCCAAAACCTGAATTGAAAATGTATTTTTTTTCTCCCATTCTGCCACAACTAAGTTGGCATACATCGGAGCACAGCTTGAGCCCATGGCAACACCTCCAAGCTGTCTAAAAATTCATTTTCAAAACTAAAGTAGTTGTGGTGCAATAAAATCTCCATAGCATCAATAGTAAAATTAATAAGAGGACCTCTCAGTGTAGTATAATCTAATAGTGCTTTTGAAAATAGTTCCAGACCTATATCATGAGATATGGAGCTAAAAAGATCTACTACATCAATAGTAGAAAATCCCTTTGATTCTGAGAAATATTCTTGGTTAATCCTTACAAGGAAATCCCACAAATCTGTTAACACATGGCTAATAACAATTAAGGTATCTTTCAGTAAGCGGTCAATAAACCCCCCCAGTGAATAAGTGGAATTGTTGTGTCCCACTATAATAAGACAGTAAGATGGGTGAAACATATTTTTTGTGAACTTTCAGGATCCCAAA
Source organism: Protopterus annectens (assembly GCF_019279795.1). Taxonomy (NCBI): domain Eukaryota; kingdom Metazoa; phylum Chordata; order Ceratodontiformes; family Protopteridae; genus Protopterus; species Protopterus annectens. The sequence continues at coordinate 130,386,910 of NC_056746.1, read as the reverse complement.
TGCTGTGGGGATGTAGGGGTGGTCATTATGTAGAAACCTAAAGGTTTGGTCATTAATAACACCTTGGAATAAATTGTCCTCCAAAAATAGCATTAATGTTCTGTGAGCTATATCTGTTTCCCTTCTAGAAACTATTTTGTATTGATTTGTATCATAAAGCAAATTTGCTATGTCATTAACATAATCTACCTTCTCCACCAAAACTACTCCACCTCCTTTATCAGGCCTCATAACCCTGTATTGGGCTAACTCTCTCAGTTTTCTCAACACTAAAGCTTCCTCTCTTGTGAGGTTAAAATTTTTATTTTTATGAAAATAATGAGCCTGATAAATCTCCTTAGTACATATTCTTTCAAAATCAATTAAAGAGGGGTGAATGGGGGAGTTGTACAAACTCTTTCTCATAAATCTGTTACCTAGAGAAGTATTGTCTGCTTCCTGGTTGAAATGTAGTTGAAAGTTCAACTTTCTAATGCATATTTTCAATTCAGTGAGCACATCAACAACATTAACCCTACTACCTGGTACAAATTTATACCCTTTCCTAAAAAGGGAAAAATGTGCTTCAGTAATTTCCAAGTCTGTATAGTCATAAACATGAAATCCTTGTGAACAAAGTAGTTTCCCTTTAAAAGATACTGCACTAGGTTTTGTATACAAAATTGTATTCAGTATCTGTTCCCCTTCCTGTTCTTCCAAAACTGTCTTTGACCCTTGGGCCCTTGTCCCCTCGGTGTTTGAGGTCACCCTAAAAATTATTATTATTTTGATTTCTATTTCTATTTAAAATTCTTTCTGATCTCCATGGGAGTGGAAACTCTTGGTCAAAAACCTCATCTATCCCACCTTCATAGTCCAAAACTTCAGTATCATAGTTATTTGACTCTAATCTAGGGTCATATTGACCTGACCTAACATCTGTCTCTTGTCTGTTCTGGTTGTAAAAGGGGGAGGTCATAGTAACTCTTAGGAAGCGGGTATGCTTCCTTATGTTTATAATCAAGTTCATCCCTTTTTAGTTTCCCTTGTTTTCTTAAAACATTCTCTTTAACCTGTTGTTCAGTTCTATTAAAAATATTGTTATACTTGACTTTATAATTCATAAAACATACATCTTCAACTATGTCTTGATTTAAAACATTAATTTCATCCATCAAATTTTTAATCTTGTTACTGTTAATTTTAATTATAAAATGCAAAAGTACTATGCCATGTCAATCGAACATGGCAATCAGTTCATTAAGTTCTTCTTGCCCTGCAGTTATGCCATTCAGAAATTTGTACATTTGTAGTCCTTTAGGTACTCTTTGGACTCAAATGCATTCAGTTAAGTAAGCATTGTCTATTTGAAGGCTACATACCATATTCATTTTGAGTTCAAAGGTATGTAAATGAGAATTATTGTCTGTTGGTCTTGTAGGTCCTTCATCACGATTAAAATTTAAGTCCTTGTTAATTCATTTCTCAAACCACGTAGTCCGGTTGGAATTATTGTGTTTTTTTGAGCTCTCTTGTCCACAAGGAATGCTGTTAACTAACATTGAACTGGATAAGCCAGAACTAACAGCAACAGCTTTTCCTGTGGATCTCAATCCACCGGAAGTCTTCATAGGGTGCGATGACTCACCAGCAGCAAAGTCTCTTGGAAACAGTAGTTTTCCAAGGTAGATTGCATCTGCTGGTATTGTGAAGACATTACTTTAATTAGCTGAGTTAAATTTCCTTCTTCATTTGTTAGTGGAAACTCTGACAAATCTTGAGTTGGTGAAGACAGCATAAAATTGTTTGCATTAATCACATTATTGGTATCCATGATGAATGGTATATATTTACCACTATGTCAGGCCACGATAAAGGCAAGATTGGTATCCAAAATGCCCAAAAAACACCAAAACCAAATCAAAAGTTATCTCTGAGGAGAAACTCCAAACAGTAAAACCAACACACCTCGTGGAACCAGACCTGATACTAATAAAGAGTCGGGATAAAGAAATACTCCAATTTATTACAAGCCACAAACTGAGTTAAGCACTTTCATCCACCACACTGCAGGACTTTATCAAAACTGTTATGCAAAGCCAAAAGGGTGCTTTTATCCTTTAGTTAATTGATAATTAATTAAATTATTTAAATTATCCAATAATTCAATTAAAATTGCCTATTACCATTAAAACAAACAGGTTGATTTAAAAACAGTGATACAGTAAATAAGAATACATGTATAGTTCTAAGTAATCTTAATTGCACTTTAACAGTTCATAATACAGTTACCCTATCTTTTAGTATTGGTACAAGTGAAACATGGTCATTTAACCTTGGAGGGTTAGTGCATTCAAAAAATAACTGTCATCTAAATTCACTTCTGTAAATGTCATTTGACCAGTCCCCCCCCCCATGTCTTTCCTTATAATTTCTGGAATCCCAAAATGAAATCCTAGCTTAACCTCACAAGAGAATATGTGTTTGTATAACACATTGTTGCCATTTTGTGTTTCAATGGTGTAAAGCTGTTCATATATTCTTTTACGCAAGGACCTCTCTGTTTTCCCCACATAAAACATTTGACAATCCTGGCAAATAACAATGTACACTAGCCCACAGCTGTCACAGTTGCCTTTTTTCAAACACATTTTCCTCTGAGGGTCACCTATCACTACTTCCTCTCCTTTGTAACTATAGGGACAATATTTAAAAAAAACACAACTAGTTCACTTCCTTGACTGTGCATGGATAGGATGTTCGAAAATAAATTTTAAATTATGTCCCACTTTAGTTGTAAATACTGCTTTTTCTCCCAATTTACTATGTAGTTCCTGGTTATACTGTAAAATTAACCGACTGTGAGTCAAAATATCTTTGACCTTACGGTTAAAGGTACCAAGCTGTGTAACCATAGTATTTAAATATTTTTGTTGTTTGTTAGGTTTCCCAACTTTATTTACTTTTGGGTTTTAGGGTGGCCGCGGTGGTGCAGTGGTTAGCATTGCTGCCTCACAGCAAGAGGTTCTCCGGTTCGATCCTCGGCTGGTGTATCTTCTGTGCAGAGTCTGCATGTCCTCCCTGTGGTCGCGTGGGTTTCCTCTGGGTGCTCCAGTTTCCTCCCACATCCCAAAGACAGGCTGCAGGTGGATTGGACACTCTAAATTGGCTCTAGATGTGAGTGCGTGCACTCTGTGGAAGGTTGGGCGTTGGACTGGCACCTCGACACCGTAAAACTCCACTGCCAATCATGAATGGACAGGTGATCTGCTGTGGCAACCCCTAACTGGGAAAAGCCAAAAGAAGAAGAATTTACTTTTGTATCTTGACCAAAAAGTGGGATATACTTGTTATATTATATACAGTGCCGGCCCATCATGTCGAAAATCACTATTGTGCATGTGCAAAATACTGCTCAAAAAAAACGAAAAACTTTTCAATATGAATGTCGAACTACTGGGCAGAGCTCTCTGTTTTTATTCCCTTAGAATGCATACCTATCATGTTTTTGCAGGGGAGCAAACTCCCCTGCACCCCCCATTGGGGAGATGCACCCCACAACACCCCTTGCTACTAATATATTCCAACTCCAAGATTGCACTACAGTGGGGATATGGATAAATTTCCAATCCCCACTGTACCATGATCTCCATACATATAGTCGAGCACACTTATGCGAATGCACTACTCATTCGCATAAGTGTGTTCGACTATCCTATACACTTTTCATTTTGTGCACGACATTCTGATTTTCTGCAGCATACGTGCTGACAGAATGTAGATGCACAAATGATAGTAAACCATGTATAAATATATATATAAATGGTACATCTGTACATATATGGTGTATATGTCTATATATATAAATATATATATATCTATATATGGTACATCTGCACATATATGGTGTATATATATATATATATATATATATATATATATATATATATATATATGGTACATCTGTACATATATGGTGTATATGTCTATATATATGGTACATCCATGTCTGATCAAAAGCATGATCATGAGAATGCCTGGCACCGCTGAGTACCTTATAGCGTTTTTCTACACACCCAGTGGCCATGTAGCTCAACAACACTCTCCATTAACTTCTTTTTGCAGCAGTAGCAGGAGCAGTGTACCCTGCTTTTGTTGCCCTTTTCTTCATAGTACAGATATCCCACAAAAAAACAGTCTAGACTTCCCTTTCTTTGAAGATATAGTTGGATTTATATTTCTGAAAGTTCTGTGTTCTGCTTGTGAGCACAAGTCTTGACATTGTCCCCTCCATTTCTGGTTTCTGATGAGATGAGGTTCTTACTTAATTTCAGATATTTTAATCATAATTAATTTTTTAAAATAAGGTTTACTTATTAAAATACATTTTATTCAATAGGAGTTACAAAAAGGAAACAAAATGTTATCTCCATAAAGATGTTAGAAGATTACTGGAATCTAGTTATAATAATGTTATTTAAAAAAGAATATGTGTTCCCATCGTAAAACATTTATTTCTTACAGAGTCATCTGGATAAAGTCATCTTCTAAAGATGAGCCATGGAAGCTATTTTTTCTATCTTGAAGATCCTCTCTGTAAACTTTAGCTGAAAATTATTCAGGGAAATAGCATTCTTTAACAAGTATTTCATTTATTGTTTGGATAGTTTTGGAGTTCTACTTGTATGCAATGTCTCCTGAGCTAGAAATGCAGTTAGAACTAATGCATAAATCTTTTATTTATGACATCCCCTTCTTTATCATAGTGAAAGAATAAAAAAATTACATTACAGTTACTTCTTTACTGATATCTGTAATCTCAGCTCTAAAAGAATTTTTAAATTTGTTACAGACGGACATTCTTTAACTACAATTATGGCTTACAGCAGTGTTTTATGACAAATATTTGATTGCATAAGTTTTCCCAAGTGATGATTGAGAATGTTTAAATATTCTTTAAAAAAATTATATTTCCATCTGAACTAATCTAATGCTAGTGAGCAAGGTTGTATTCAGTCTGTATATGAGATTCAATGTCTTACAATGGGTGTACCCACGCATGCACCAAATATGCAACTGTATGCACTTTTTATAATAATTTTATGCATTGAGATGTGGTATCATTTCAAGATTTAAAACTTGCTATATCTAGGTCTCTTATTTTTAGAATATCTCTCAACTCCTGTTATTGTCAATAACTTCATTATTCTGATTAAGTAATTTGCTATAAGCAGACAAAAGCTCTTAATAAACTGAGTTACAAACTTTTATTTGGTTTCATTTTCTGGAGTGCTAGCTTCAGCTGACATTGATTCGGAGGATGTGACAATAAAACCTTCCATTGTGAAAAACAAGGAAGTACTCCTCTTTCTGAACCTCTGCTATGACTTGTAAAGCCAGTGTGATGCTTTGTAATGCTTGTTGGTTGAGACATATGATCACGTTTACATAAATTTGTTTTCTCCAAAGGATTTTCTAATTGAAATGATGCACTTTTGAAAGGCTGGGGTCAGGGTGTAGGAATGGGAATACATTCTGAGAGTAAGTATGTAATTTTAACATTTCTAGCTATGCCCATGGTTTCAGGATTATAGCGACGGTGTGGATTGATTTTATTTTTCAGAGAAAGGTACAGAATCTTCTGAGCATCAAAAATGTAATTTCTGCTGTCAATTATGTTGCTCACAGGAATATTATTCTTAGCCAGCTTTGTCATTCAGCTCAGGAAGCCGTGTGAAGTGTTTTCTCCTCTGTCATGCTGCTAGAAGTTGCACATTCACATGTAGAGCAGTAAGCAACCAACATGAGAATTTGTGCACTTACCTGATGGCTAAACATACAAAACTCAGGGACACAGCTCAAATCCAGCTAAGTTTCTTCCATGACACCCCTAAAAAGCATGCCAAACTAAATGATGGAAGTTGTCCAACTATTCCAGTCTACGGGCACATGCACATAAATACTGAGCATGTGCAAGCAAGAGTGCTATTTTGAGTGAGCAGCCAGATTGAAAGCATATATGTGTGTCGTAGCCAATCAGTTAGTTAGTTCATTTAAAATTAATGTTCCAGTTATCCATCTTGATTTGCTTGTTTGTAATAAACTACTTAAACAAACACCCATCCTCATTGTCTTTTTTGAATACACAAGACGAGCAACATGGTGTAAGATGGGATCAGAAGTGAAACTTCTTCAAGACCATGAGGCATGCAGACACAACTGGAGGAATATACAGAAGTGAATCATCCAAAGCTGAAATGACTTGCAAATAGGTCAGAAAGACAAATCCAGGTAGTAAAACTTTTTTAAATGATTTTTTACTTAATTAATATAAAACAAAGTATTCAAAACATTCAGAATGACTTTCTAATTAAATGAAATGTTTGAAACTATGATATATTGATAAAATACTTTAAATGCTTACACCAAATGCTTGAAATAACTTCTGAATTGTATAAAATGTATAAAAAATGGAAAATGACTGTATTTTTTGCTTCTTTTTCATATTAACTAAAGCTATTCGAGATATCCGAAGTGTGCAAAGTGTTCACAAGTGAGTGTAGTATTACAGTACAGTTATTTCACAAAATACAGTCATTTTGAAGAGACTGTTGAGCAGTTAAATATTTTTTGAGTACCTGGTATGTGTATGTGTGCATTTATACATAATTGCGAGTGCATTTTGTTGGCATGGCAGAAGAACGTCGCAGACCTGGTCCTCTTATATTTGATAATAATGTTGCTGAAAACTGTGTTTGAACAAGAGTACAATATTTTCATACCGGCTGCTTTTTCTGACAAAGACACACATGCAAAGGCATTTGTTCCACTTAATTTAGCTGGTCCAGAAGCCATTGAAAGGGAGCATTCACTTGTGTATGCCCCAGCTGTGTATGTAGGGGAGGGAGAAGACCACCATATCGTGGTGCCGGCTGAAATGTGGGAAGACTCTGAGTGCTTAAAATGTAAATTTAGAGAAATGTGTAATCCCCAAATGTGTATTACAATAGAAAGGCACATATTGTACACAAGAGATCAAAAGCCTGATGAAACTTTTGCAGCATATATAACTGACTTGAGAATCAAGGCAAAAACATGCAGATATGGTGATTTAAGTGATGAGTTGATAAAAGAAAGGCTTGTGTGTGGTATCAAAGATGATGCAGTGGGAAAGATTTTGCTTTGAGACAGTGATTTAATTTTAAATAAGGACATAGAGATTTGTCAAATATATGAGCTCACAGAAAAGCACATGAATATGCATATAAATGAGAAAAGTATGCTTGCAGTGCCTTCCAGTGCTAATGTTGATAGTATGCAGCACAAGGTTAAAAGATACAGGCCTAAAGGCATGGCTACGCTCTGGGCCTCCCTAACAAAACCAATGGCCCCACCTCAACCTTTCTTGCAAAATCCAGGGCAGCTCCAGTAAAATCCAGAACATGCTCAGTGAAGCAGAAGGGTGAGTCAGCAAAACCTGTGGCAAACCTCATAGACAACTGTCGTAATTGTGGAGATAGCCATGAGCCCAATCAAGAGAAGTGTTTAGCTTCTGGTCAGCAGTGCCACACATGTAAAAAGTGGAATCATTTCAAAAGGTTCTATAAATCAAAAGGGGCACTTTTTTATTACAAGAGAGCATTCAAAGATGCAATTTGATCAACTAGAAAGCTGCAACCCTAATTTTTATGTTGATGTTGTGCCAATGCTTGGTAAAACGGTCAATGCAGTAGGTCTGTGGGCAAAGAATGAAGTATTTTTTACTGTTCTAATTAATGGGAGACCTGTAGAGCTCAGAGTTGATACTGGTTCAAAGTGCAATGTTATGTCAGCAGAAATGTTTGCCAAACTAAAAGCTAGTGAGAAGCCTGACCTGGCAAAGTGTGTGAAGCTTGTTGCTTATGGTTTTGAAGAAATTCAAACCAAAGGCTCAGTAGTGCTTCCATGTTATTCTTCTGGGAACAGCTATGACTTGAAAATGTATGTAGTCAAAAGGCATGCACAGTCATTGTTAGGCCTCATAGATAGTTTGAAAATGGGGCTATTTTCATTTAATGCAGTAGTCCACCATGTAACCACGCGTAACAAAGAAATTTTCACACAAACTATTTTTTCTGACTATGCTGATCTTTTTGAAGACAAGTTAGGCAAACTTCCAGATGTGTACTCCATGAAGTTAGACCACGAGGTGAGCCCAGTTGTCAGACCACCACAGAAAGTTCCAGTAGCCACGCAATGCAGAGTCAAAGCTGAGCTAGATAGGATGGTGCATCTAGGTGTAATTTGCCCAGTAGAAGAACCAACCGAATGGGTATTCTCTATGGTGGTAGCTTATAAGAAAAGCTCATATGATATTAGAATATGTATTTATCTGAGAGAATTGAACAAAGCACTAAAATTACCTCATCATAAAATGCACAGTCAAAGTTGTTGCTGCTCTTATGCCAAATGCCACTGTTTTTTCTGTCTTAGATGTAAAAAGTTCATTTTAGAAAATTTTGCTTGACCAAAAAATCTTCATTGCTAACCACTTTCAGTACACCATTTGGAAGGTGCAGATTTGTGAGAATGCCATTTGGGACAAATTCTGCCAGTGAAGTCTTTCAGTGTGCAATGGAGCAAATTTTTTTGGCTATCCATGTGCTATTATAATGGATGATATTCTTGTAGGAGGCATTGATGAACTCAAACATGATAGAAACCTAAGGAAAGTTCTGGAATGTGTTTCTGAAGTGAATCTTAAGTTAAATCCTCAGAAATGTAAATTCAGGCTACATGATGTTATTTATGTGGGTCATTTGTTTACCATTTCAGGCTTATGACCAGATCTTACCAAGAAAACTGCAATTCTTGAGATACCATCTCCAGACAATGTCACCTTCTTGCAACATTTTCTTGGCATGGTCAACTATTTGGGCAAGTTTATTCCAGTTTTGTGTGACCTTTCAGCACCACTAAGAGAGCAAAGAGATGCAAAGATGTAAATTGGTCCTGGATGGAACAACACCAAAGAGCATTTGATGTCCTGAAACAGAGAATTGCCAGTCCACCCATTTTAAGATATGATGATGTTCGCAAACCTGTAACTCCTTCTTGTGATGCTTCAAAGTTTGGTCTTGGTGCTGTCATTCTTCAAGAGGGCAAACCAATAGTCTCTGCATCCAGAACTCTGACCCAAACTGAAATGCAGTATGCTGAAATAGAGAAAGAGCTCTTGGCAATTGTCTTTGCATGTTCAAAGTTCCATGATTATGTTTATGGCCTACCTATTCAAATTGAGACAGACCACCAACCTTCGGTTACTATTTTAAAAAAGCCAATGCACACAGCTCCTGTAAGATTTCAATGCATGATGTTAAAGTTGCAAAAGTACAATTCCTGCTGATACTTTATCCAGATCTCCCAGGAAAAACTACAGAACAGCATGAAAATGAGAAACCTGATTTTGAAGTCACGTAAGTGAGACATTTTTCTTCCATAAGTCTTGTTGAGCACTGAACTCACACAGCTTCAGATCCAATTCTCCAGAAGCTCAACCACTTTACCAGTCGAAGATGACCATCAAAGCAATCTTGTTTACCACCAGATGTGCAGCAGTATTTTCCTTACACAGATGAGATTTTGATGGAAGATGGTATCATCATGAAAGGTCTAAAAGTGATTTTTCCAAAATCCTTACAACATGAGTATATTAAAATCTTGCATTGTGCTCACCCAGGAACTGATTTTACCAAAAAAAGGGTAAGAGGACTAGCATTTTGGCCTTCTATGTCAAAGGATATTGAGAGAAAAGGACTTTTAGCTTGTTCTGTCTGTAATAGTACTAAACCGCATCACCAAAAAGAACAACTTCAGCTAAGCCAGATTCCAGAACTACCTTGGTGGACAGTAGCTACAAATATTTTCAAATGTAATGGTCAACATTGCTTGGTGTTTGAAGACTCTTATTTGGATTCATTCGAGATTGACCTACTTCCTAACCTGACATCCAATACTGTCATTACGAAGTCGAAGAGACATTTTTCTGTCCATGGTAGTCCACACAAAGTCTTTCCTGATAATGGTGCACAGTTCACAAGTCAGCAGTTTAAAAGATTTGCTGAAATGTGGGACTTTATTCATGTTACAAGTAATCCTGAATACTCACAATCGAATGATCTGGCTGAACATGCAGTTCAAAGTGCAAAACAGCTGTTGGGAAAATCTAAACGTGACAATACTGATGTTTTTCTAAATCTGCTTAATCTCAGAAATGTTCCTTGCAACAATCTTCTTGGTTCACCTGCTCAGAGATTAATGTTGAGACAAACCAGAACCACATCACCAATCAGTAAGAATTTGTTGGTTCCAAGTGCTGAAAACAACAAAGAAGTAAAAGCTCAACTCCTAAAGAAGCATTTGTCCCAAAAGTCCCACTATCATAAAACCAGCAAGCCTCTGAATCTATTAAAAGAAGGAGAGATAGTAAGGATGCAGACAGCAAAAGGATTTTACTGAATAGGACTCGTGAAACACTTGTGTGAAGAACAGAGATTGTACATCATTGATTCTCAATGTATGAAATTCAGGCAGAATCCGAAACATTTATTACTGCTGTCCAAGCCAGTGTTACAGCATCTTGTCTGTAATAGAGACTAATTCTCAGAGTGACTTGTCCAGTGTTCCTGTTCCAGAGAACATTTCATTGTCTGTTCCTTTTCCTGAAACTATTCCTGAAAATCCTCAAGAACATTTCCCAGTAACTGTTCCTGTTTCTAAACCTAGTTCTAATTACTATATTATGAGGTCAGATTGTATCTCAAGACCTAATCCCAAATACACAGCAACCTGGACATGATTGTTATTGTTTGTATATATTTGTATAATTCCCATTCTCATCTAACTGTAATTTTTTCATTGCAGAACAGAATAGTCAAAGAAGGAGGATGTAGATCAGAGTGTGTGCGTACCTATATGAGCTATTCCAGTCTATGGGCACGTGCATATAAGTACTGAGCATGTGCAAACAAGAGTGCCATTTTGGCTGAACAGCCAGAGTGAAAAGCATGTATGTGTGTAGTAGTCAGTCAGTTAGTTCGTTTAAGTTTAATGTTCCAGTTATCCATCCTGATATGATATGTGTAATAAACTACTTAAACGAACACCCAGTCTCATCATCTTATTTGAATACACAAGACGAGCGACACATGCTACCCCTCACCTCCCAGCTAAACATTCCAGACTCAAGCCTACAACTTAAATCAAGATCACTTCCCTCCATGAACTGTACTAAACTCCTACGATGCATGCCTGATCCTTTACTTGATAAGTGATACCTGATCAATTATCTACAGTAATTTAGAATCCCACCTTTATTACATATACCCTCCAGATATTCTAACATTGCACCTTTCAGTTATATCTGAAACTGATATAGTTTCACATCTCCCAAATTCATAATTTGATATTAAATATAACTCAGGAAATGACAATACATATATGTAGTCATTCTTTCTGGTCTAAGAAGACATGCACTCTAATTCTCATCTCAGCATGCCAGAGCACTTAAATTCAACATTTTTGTCCCTGACATTTAAGCCTCAGAATTCTGCCATTCTGCATTTATCTGTCAGTCTTATGATCAGTGCTCACATGATAATATTAACTGCCTCATCTTCCTGTCCTTCATTTGTAGGGGGTAAGGTAACAGCAGGTTATGTAGACTAGTACAAGTATCCTTTTAGTTCATCTAGGATGATGTGCAAACACTCTCTAGCCAACTAAGGAATTCAGTCTGCAGAGTGTAACTTCCTTGTGCTGGGTTGTAAGTCATCATGGAGCATGCCTAGAACAACTACAATGACAAGTGCAGAAGAAGCCCCCACAGGATACTGTACCACCTCTGTGTTTCCCTTTGGACCATATGATCAGCAAGTGTATTCTGACATCCTCAAGTAGTTCTTAGCCTGTACCATATCACAAGCATTAGGCTTAATGACCATGAGGGGAAGCCTCATGTCTATGATTCATAACTACAGCTCTGTTCTTTCAGCTGTCTCTAACAGAGGATGATGAGGAAGGATGTGGAATCTGGAGACAGAGGAAGACTGTTTAGCAAACTCTGAGCTTTGTTAAAGAATGCCACCCTTTCACTGTTGCTACAGACAGTCCTCTGCTGAAAGACTAAAACTCCCTGTACCAATTTACCTGTCAATCTCACTCACTCTTAAACATCAGTCATAAACAAAATCCAGTCGTACATTTCATAAGGTATCTCAATATGCACAGCTGTTCCTATCCTGTTAAAAAATGTAATGCATTCTTTTCTGTGACAGCATTATAATTTGAAGGTGCCAGTTCATGTAGCAGCTGCTTCAGACTTTACAGTGACTCCATCAAGCATGTGCTGGTGGTCAAAAGTGCAACATTATTTGCAATATAAATATAAAGATTGTGTGTGTGTGTGTGTGTGTGTGTGTGTGTGTGTGTGTGTGTGTGTGTGTGTGTGTGTGTGTGTGTGTGTGTGTGTGTGTGTGTGTGTGTGTGTGTGTGTGTGTGTGTGTGTGTGTGTGTGTGTGTGTGTGTGTGTGTGTGTGTGTGTGTGTGTGTTTGTATACTGTTTTCCCAGATGAGACACTCGCCAAACTCTGCGTCTTCATATACTGTCCATGAAGATACAAAAACAGAATCAGTGATAAGGCATATCTCTGGCAGAGCCCAACACAAGCTTTGACTGTACCAGACTTACCAAAGAGAATGCAAAAAAGCTCTCCATTCGTATCTCTGCACAGACCTGCAGATTCTATACCTCATCATACCCTAGAACCGGGTCTATATTATAACATCAAAGTCTGAAAAACATCAAATGTTATAATATCGACCCCATTCAATCAAAACACCAGAAAACCGAACAGTCAGAATAGCGAATTTTTCCCCAGGGAAAAAAATTGCTGTTCCGACAAACATAGACACAACTCAAGCACACCAAAATAAATAATCTACACACATACACTTCATGAATCCCTACACTAAACCAGACATACACCACTAGCTACCCACTTACCTTAACCCAACCCTAACCCTAAGGTCCCTAACTATCGCACACTCACCTTACCTGCTCCCTAACCCTAACTCACCTACCCCACCCTAACCCTCACGTCCACACAATCACACATTTACCTGACCTGCACCCTAACCCTAACTCACCTAACACATGCCCAATCACACATTCACCTTCATTCGCACACTTACCTTAACCCGGTCCGTAACCTTTGCTTCACATTTGAGGACATAGCGAAGCTGCAGAAACGGCCCACTGAATACTTCCCCTAGGAAAGTATTCGGTGTCCTGCAGCTTTGCTAATTCAAGCGTTCACTCTACTGTGTTCGATATTATAACATTCAAAGTTTTTGAACTTTGATGTTATAATATAGACTCCCCTAGAACCTACTATGTAAAAGTGCATCTTCATTTTTTCATTTGATTTTTTAGCAAAAGGACATAAAGCTCATTTGCATACAATGAGACCATTACTAGAGTTTATTTATTCAATATACTGGTTTAAACGTCCTTTATGTGGCCTTGAAGTTGCTACTTTGAAAGGCTGACTGTGTAATTTAATAATGCCTGTGTGCTGCTTAACTGAGATTTAGTAATAATACCCATTTCTTATCAAGGTAAGGTCACTGGACCCGCAGTCCCTCTTTGTGGGTGACCCAGGAGCAATGTTTGGTCAAGTAACTTGCTCAAGGTCACACAGTAGCCAAATGAGGGCTGAAGGAATCATACCCTATATAACAGGAAGTATTGTTCACAGCTTTAGCCCTTTACGCCATCCAAAGCCTACACTAATAGTTTCTTAAAATTATAGTTCTTGAAGAGAGAATCAGCCAAAAAATCTTCAAACAGTTTCTGATATTAAGCAAAAAGTATAGCCTCAGGCAATAAAACAACCAGAGCAAAAAGAAGCTAATGTAAAAAACACCGTTGCGCTGGATTTAACACAGCAGAATATCCAATTTATTGTAAGTAAGCACTTTCACAGCAGAATATCCAATTTATTGTAAGTAAGCACTTTCAAGGGTTCACCTCTTCATCAGACTTAGATAAAAAAGACTTAAAACAACCACATTAAATAGTACTCCACTTAACATTACTTACTTCAATTACAAACAATTAACTTATTTAAAGCCATAGTTAACATTTTAAACATCACAACATACATAAGCTAAAAACACTAGTGTCTCAACTGTCTCGCTTTCAGAAAAGGTTTGATGGAGACCATATTATTCAAACCAGGCGCTTTATCAGCGCGCAGTAACATAATCCATTTTTGTTCAACCGCCTCAGTAATATTCCTTATGTCTCCTCCCCTTTTCCTGAAAGTATTTCAAGGACCAGAAACTTAAACATGTGCTCACTACCTTCCTTCTTGATGTGCATAGCCAAGGCACTGCTTTCCTTGTTATTTATTATATCCCTCATATGTTCAAGTATCCTGTCTTTAAACTGTCGATTATTCATGCCAATATAATATGAAAAACATTTAACACAATAAGACAAATATATTACATTGTCTGTTTTACAGTCAGCATAATGAGAGGACTCTATTCTAAAACCTAGCTTAGGGTGTACAAAGTTAGCACCTGTGTGCATATATGCACAGGCAGTACAACTCCTGCATGTATATGTACCTACTCTATCTGATCTAAGAGTAGTTTCATAGTTTCATAGTTTCATAGTATAGTACTAGGCTATCTGCCCTGGGGCATTTGTAAGCCTAGCCACAGTGATGTGGCTTTTGCCACCCCATGAAATGGTACAAAAATGTACAGAATAAATTTAGAATACTGTGCCTCTGTCTAGTAGTGACACAATGAAGGTCCCCTTATATAATAGAATTAGTTTACTGTGCCCCTGTCTAGCAGTGACACAGATGTGACCCCTGGGGTAAACTTACGATCTCCCATCCACTTATCAAGATTTCTCTTGAAGAGAGTCAGTGAGGGGCTCTGCCTAATACGAACTGGGATCTTGTTCCAAAGCATGGGAAGCCTCTGGGTTATGAATCTATCCCTCCAGCATGTCCTATTCATACTTGTGCCGAGGTTTAAGTCTTTAGCTCTCGTGGTCCTGATGGATTTGGATTTTTTGAGGTGGAGCATGTCCATCAGATCCTGATTGGACATGGCCTTGTACGTCAGGCAGAGATCACCTCTGAGCAGGTGGTATGCTACTGAATAGAGCTGACGTTTCTTTAGTCTGGCAGAATAAAACATATGTTGGAGACCCTTGATCCTCTTGGTGAGGTACTTTTGTGGTCTCTCCAGCTGTTGCAAATGCCGGGTGAGGTACATACCAAATGGGGCATTGTACTCAATCATGGGTCTGATGAGGGAGGAATATAGGGGTACAATGACATCCTTGGATCTGGATGTGAATCCCTTCATGATGAGGTGTGCAAGGTAGAATGTTTATCTAACCACTTTGGCAACGTGGGTGTCAAATGAGAGGTCGCTGTCGACTTGGGTCCCTAGGTCTCTGATTACTTTTTCCGTACTCAGTGGGTTGCTGTCTATGTGATAATTTGTGGGTACTTTGTTTTTCCCAAAGGGGATGACTATACATTTTTTGGCATTTAGTTTAAGGCCGTGACTCCGGCACCAGTTGTCTGTTTCTGTGAGGCCTTTTTGTAGGATGTGTGTGTCTGCTGGTGTATCGACTATGGCGCCTAGTTTGCAGTCATCTGCGAACTTTGTCAGCCATAGCCCTCCCATGTTTGCTTTAACATCTGAGAAATAAATGCTGAACAAGAGGGGTCCCAGGACAGATCCCTGTGGGACACCACTTGTGACTGGCTTTGAGTCTGACATTGCTCCAGCGATTTTAACTTTATGGGTTCTGTCCTTTAGCCAGTTTGCAACCCATCTAGTGACATAAGGGTTTACTTTTAAGCTGTTGAGCTTATCTATGATGCCTGAGTGGGGTATTGTGTCGAAGGTCTTAGCCAAGTCCAGGTATGCTGTATGGACTGCTTTGCCCTCATCATTGACTCTAGTGACTGTTTCGAAAAAGTCAACCAGGTTTAAAAGGCAGGATCTGCCCTTTACAAAGCCGAACTGGGTGGGGTCAAGTGTCTGTAGGTCCCCTATGTCTCTGTTTATGAGTTCCATAATGATTCTTTCCATAGCTTTGCAGACCAGGCTGGTTAAGCTTATGGGGCGGTAGTTTCCAGGGTCTGTAGAGGCACCCTCCTTGTGGAGTGGGACCACTGTTGCTGTACGCCAGTGTTCAGGTACATATCCCGAAGTAAGGCTAAGGTTAAATAGCATTTTTATGTGTGGGTTTAGCTCCTCTTGGAGTTCCCGTAACACGCAACCCGGGATACCATCAGGTCCCATTGATGCTGTGTTTTTTGCTTTGTTTAGGGCGGTTCTCACTTGGACATCTGAGATGACAGGGAGATTACATTCAGCTGGGATAAGTATTTCTATTTTTGGGGGTGAGGGAGGGGAGAAATTTGCACTGAACCTGTCAGCCAGAATGTTGGCAATATCTGTGGGTTCAATGTATTTTTTGTTGTTGTGAACCAACTCTGAGCATATCTGAGGGTTTCCGCCCAGGTTTCTAACATAGCTGAAGAAGGCTTTGTGGTTATCTTTAGTGTCCTTAGCGATTTTTCTCTCAAAGTTGGCCTTGGATGTTTTTATGAGAGAACGTAGCTTTCTGCTAATGTTGATCAGAGATGTCTTCCCTTCATGGGATTTTGCTCTGAAGTGCAGTAGCTTCCTTCTTTTGTTATACAATTTGTTTATGGCTGAGATCCAACAGACAGGACGCTTACCTTTGGTGGAGAGGGACTTGGATTTATTTGGGATTGTATGATCCATGCATTCTTGGAGATGTCCATAGTAAGCATTTGTGAAGGATTTGGCATTGTGGAATGTGGTATCCACTGGCACAGTGGGCTTAAAGGATACCATCTCAGTCTTAAGAAGAGTGAAGTCTGCTTTTGAGAAGTTTTTCACTGTGGTCTTTTGTGCTGGGGGTGGAGGTGGGATATGTATATCCAGGGTGATTAGTTTGTGGTCAGATCTCACTAGTGAGGGGTATACTTCCGGTGTGGAGCATTTTGTCCCCATGTTTGTGATGATCAGGTCTAGTATATTATCTCCCCTAGTGGGAGAGGTGACTAGTTGTTCCAGTGCATTTGAATTTATGAATTCCAGGAACCTTTGGGCTAGGGTATTAGGGCTAGAATAATGTACCCAATCTATGTTTGGGTAGTTGAAGTCTCCCAGTATGATGGTATTTTGTGATACATTCATATCCTCCAATGTCTTCAGGAAGGCTGAGTGGGGTTCTTGAGATTGGGAGGGTGGTCTGTAACATGCTACCAGTTGTATAGCAGTTTTGCCTATGGTTAGTTGCACCTGTATGGTCTCTGATGCTTCATGTGTTTCTACTAACCTGGAGGTGTGGGTGTCCTTGATGAATATGGACACTCCCCCTCCCTTTGTGGTTCGGCCCGGGTTTTGGGGCCGAAAAGCATGATATGAGGTATAGCCTGGTAGTGCTGGGGTGCTCTCAGGAGCCTTGAACCAGGTTTCAGTTACAGCACAGACATCGATGTTCTCCATGCTGAGGAGTGCATCAAGTGCCTGCATCTTGAGATTTAGACTTCTGGCGTTGAGCAGCATTACCCTTAGATTTTTTCCATTTTTGTTTTCTAAGGAGGTGGGTTTGTCTTTTGAGCCTTGCCTAAAAAAGGCACTATGGGGGTGGCAAGAGTCTTAGCCAATATCCGGAAGCCCAGTGGTGACAGGTGTAAGCCATCCCTTGCGAAGCAGCGTGGCTTGTCCAACATGTCATCCCAGGCAGACAGACATTGGATCCCCTTAGAATGACACCAGTACTTGAGCCAATTGTTAAAGCTGATCATCTTGTCTTTGTATTGTGGTATCATTCTTGGTGAGGGCAAGATGCTGCTCAGGGTCAGGGTCATACCAGCCTGGGCTACATAATCGGAGAGCTCCTCTATGTCTCTTTTCATGTAGTCCAGGGAGGTACGTCTCAGGTCATTCACACCAGCATGGACAATGACGGAGTCATATTTGTACTTGCTTTGGAGTGACTTGAGTGCGTGTGTTATGTGGCGGATCCTAGCTCCCGATAGACAGCTCACAGTCACCCTCTCCTTGTTCAGCCTGGTCAGCGGGACATCAGTGTGTCTGACTATAGAGTCACCTATTACTAGTGTATCAGGCAAGGTGTTTGGCCTTAAGGGCTGTGATTGGTTGACACACTGATTTATTGAAGTATGTGTTGCATGTGTTTTGTTTTGAGATGGTGGATTTTTGGATGTCTGCTTTGGTAGCCTCTGTTGTTTTGCTAAGTTTTTTATTAGAGCCTCCGAGTATGTCTTTGTATTTTTATGTGTTTGGTTTGCAGTTGTGGTAGGTCTATGTGGGACTGGGATTGTTGTGTGTGTGGTTGCCATCTCCTCCTGTCTGGTCATGCCAGCCCTGAGTTGAGAGAGTTCAGCCTCCAGTTTGGCTATATAGTTGCATCTCTCACAAGTATTTGTGTTTGTTGGGAGGAGGAGAGGGTTGTCTGTGTACATGAGACAATTGTAGCATTGTCTCAAGATACCCAGATTGACCAGCTGAACTGGAGAGGACGCCAGTAATCTACCACTCGACATGCTAGAACAGTATAAGGGTGTGCTGTACCTTTAAGGGAACTGGATATTCACAGGGGTGGTAAGTAGGTGTAGTGCTTTACTTAGTACGAGAGTGCTTACTTAGTAGAGAAGTATTGAGAACAAGTGCTAGGCTTATAATATAGTGAGTAGTCTGATTATACTAAGAGTAGAGTCCTATTTAAACTAGATTTATAACAAAGATGGCTCTTTAGGGTCTTATTATTTGGAAAGCTAAACTTAGGTTTGTCTCCTACTATCTCCTTCAACCCATCCAAAGTAGAGAGTATATTCCAGTTCTTATTAATGACATTGCAGATCATATTTATATTACTAGCATGTGTCAAAGTTATTCTCAAATCATTACTACTCTCATTAGTGATCTGTCGTAGTATTTCACTACTCTCAACACTAACTACATGTGGATCACATACTGTTGCATCATTGGTAAAATATGGTTTACACCTACCATGTCTAGCTTTCCATGCCTCTTTAATGTACCTGTCTATATCTTTACTTTTATAACCCATTTCTATAAAATCCAGTTTAAGGGACTCTAGAGCTGAATTCAGCTCTGCATCATCATTATGTAATCTCATCAACCTGACCACCTGTCCTTTTATTATATTACGTTTGCAATGGTTCGGGTGCATACTTGTATTGTGCAATAGGTTATTCTTTCTAACTGGTTTCCTATACAAACTAGTTTTATAACCCTTGAAAGCACTTACAGTAAACTGGATATTCTGCTGTGTTACATGCAGTGTTACTGTTTTTTCTCATTAGTTTCTGATATTAGATGTTTAAGTTGCAATATTATGTCACCCCTTGGCCTGTAATTTTCCAGTGAGAATTAATTTGCCTAAGCTAACCTTTATGGGTAAGGGGTAAGGCAAATTAGCATGAACTGTAATTCTGTTAGTGGAAGTGCACTGAATAGTCTCAGTCCTTTGGATATATTTTGTTATAAAGATGCCATGTTCCTATAACATATTCCAGCCTACATCTTAAGATGTATTAAACACACTTATTAAAAGAATGTAGCTACTGATCTTGAAGTATCAATGCACAGAATTAAAGTTATAATGTCTTCTTTCATGTATGATCTATATGTAGAGAAAACCTAATTTGTTTTCCTTCAGGACCCCTCAATTTTAAAAGAACTGTGCTATTACAGTATGATCACAGGACATGTTTTGGGCCAAATATCACCGAGTTGGCCTTCTTTATGATTTACATATATTGTTTTGCAGAACTCCCTGTTGAAATGTCAGGACTGATGGCACAAAGTCTTGAAATAATGAGAAGAAGTCCAAAAATACAGGAGGGAAGTGATTATTGAACATTGCTCTTTTCTTTTAAACAAGCCCCCCCTACACCCCCACACTTACATATACCAAGTCTGAGGTCGCCATATCTTAGAAAAAAGGAATACTCTGATATATGACAATCGAAGACTTAATATATGTAAGTCTGGATGTTCAGTTATTCCGACTCCATGTTTGGGACTTGGCATTGCAAGTCCTGAAATTCAAATGGTTACCATTTTATGCTAATCAGTTTTTGTATTTCCTGATAGTGTACCAAAGGTGTGTTTTGTGTTTTAATATTTAATGGTTGCTCACTTTAATTAGCATTATACTTGGTGAGCTAATATTTTTTTGAGTTGGAAACAATATTATTATAGTTACTTTAAAAGGAATGCTTTAGATTGTGGTGTTTTTCTAAAAATATGTGAGGCAGGTGCACTGCATCATAGTTAGCCAATCACGCAGGCAGCACCTACAGTAGAGCACTATAAAGTAGGCATACTCCCTACAATCTGTTTTGTCCCCCATACTCATCACCATTGGAGTACAAACTTGGGAATTTTAACTGAGATAATGCTAGGGGCTACTGCAGGTCTGCTACATCTGTATGTGCTAGATGCTGAAGTCAGTGCTGCTGCTGACAATAGGTCTAGGCAGAGAAGGAGGAGAATGTTCAGGCCCATGATAACCTTCCAGGAGCTACATGAGCTGGAGATTGTAGAGCTCTGCAGGGTGGACAGGAACATACTACAAGAACTCACTGAGCTCTGCCACCCTGAACTCAGACCCAGACCCAACAGAGGGGAACCCCTCCCAGTGGAAACAAAGGTATGTGTAGCAATTAGGCTAATAGCCACAGGTACCTTCCAAAGACCAACTGTGGACATGATGGGGGTCTCATAGGCATCAGTATCCACGGTACTCCACCAGTTACTGGATGCCATGCTACCACATGCCAGTGAGCACATATATTTTTCCCTCTGCCCTGAGGCAAGGGCTAGCAATATGCAACACTTCTACCATGAAGCACACTACCCTGAGGTGCTGGCTGCCATAGATTGCACTCATGTACACATCAAGGCACCACTCAGTGAGAAGGGTAGAATCTATGTCAACTGCAAGGGGTACCACTCCATAAACTGCCAGGTCATGTGCAATGCCCAGGACTTTATCATGAATGTGTGTGCTGGCAGCCCTGGCAGCTATCATGACTTCCATATCTGGCATGCATCATGGCTATACCAGATGTTTGCTAGGGGGAACATCCCACAGGGCCATTTACAGGGGGATGCTGGCTACTCACTGGAAGTGTGAATGATAACACCCATCAGAAATATCACACACCCATGGAAGAAAGCCATAATGAGTCACATGCACAAACGAGAAACATCATAGAGCATGTGTTTGGGTTGCTGAAGTCACAGTTCTGGTGACTTAATATATCTGGTGTAGTCCTGCAGTACTCACGTGCACATATGTTCACAGTATGTGGCATGCTACACAATATCATCCTACAGAAGCTGCTGCAGCAGGACCAGCATAGGAAAGGAATACACAACACCCCCACCAGTGCCTAGGTCACCACAGCCACATTCACAAGAGGACTCGTAGGAGGACACCACTGATGATGTCCCTGTAGGTAGACTTAGGCGTGCCCAGTATGCCCTGACATTGGCTAATAGACAACACACAGCATATTTACTGACAACCTAGGGCCATAGGTTCTGACACCTTACTCCTATTCACATACGTATATTAAAATAGCTGATGCCAGGCAACCCACACAACCTGTACTTATCCATGTATTGACTGTGTAGTGCTTGCATCACACAGAGTCAGCCCTGAACTACAGTTCTGTCACCTGCTGCATTCTCAAGGTAAGTCTCTAACCTATACAATATTTGTAAGGATTACTATAATATGGTATTGTATGTATGGATCTGCTGCTGTTATGCAAGGAAATATAATGGGCTATTTGGTCAGAGTTAACATCCACATGGGACTCCTGATACCCAGTCCAAAAGTATGTGTTCCTTAATATTCATTAGGCCTCATGGTTGTAATATTCATGACATCAGGCAAGGGAGATGTCAAACATGGGGCACACATGATATGTGGACAACTGTCTACCCAAGCTGATCATGTGCTGTTGTTCCCCCACCCCCAACATAGCGGTATACTCATATAACCGCTTTAACAGAAAATCAGCTATGGTATAGCAGTAGACCAGGCAATCTCTGGGCTGTAACATACAGTGCTCACACACTGTTTGTCTCTCTTCACACAGGATAACAATGTACACATGTATGCTGTTAATTGTGTGATGAATGACACTGAGCAACACAGGTCAGTGGACTGAGGAAGCTAGCATGGGTGATGGTATTGATGGTTTTAATCTGGAATTACTCATATATTTTGCATGTGAGGTAGTAATATGTTGGTGTATTCACAGAATGTCATACCTCCCAACCTCTTAGTACAAGAAATCTGGAAAAAGCCAGAACGACTGGGGGGACAAAGGCCCAAACATAGAGACAGAGTTTAAATATTGGTCACATAAACTTTGACATTTGCTGAAATTAAAGGTGTTGCACTAGTACATATTTTCTGATGGATATAAAGTGTGACACACAATTGTTTGTCTGTAGTTAGTAGGGTTTATTGATGTCAACATTCAATAAAGCATCAGAAGACCTCAAATGTGTGAGGAACAGACCAAACATATGAGGTAAAACTCTGGACATTCTGTGAAAATCAGGACAGTTGAGACATATGCAGACTGTCAGTCTGTTGGTGGTGTAACATTACCAACCTCAGTCACATATTATGTACAGCAGACAGCTGGGAAATGCTGTGGGCATTTTAATTGAAGTGCAGTGCAGCAGAAACAAGGGCGGATGTTAAAGTCTGTAACACACAAAATCCCCGACTGGAATACAGGTAGTTGTGGCCTGGAGTCACATTATAAGTACTGACAGTATCAGTGGGCATGCCCATACATAACTTAGTGAAAATGAGTGCAATTCTGTTAGCCCTTCATTGACATGACAGTGAAAATGAGCACAATTCTGTTAGCCCTTCATTGACATGACCTATTATGTATAAATGCCTGTACATGCAGACATATACGTATACATATCTGTCTGTCAGTATCTCCCTCTCACATGCATAGTATATAGGATCATAGGATCATAGGAAGTTATTAGGCTATTAGGCCTTAGGCCTTTATAAGCCTAGCCAAGAGTTTAGCCCATGTTTAGACAAGTCAGCACCCAAAGCCCCTGTCCAGCAGGGACACAGGTGGAATCCCTGGGGTGTACATTCTGTTTCCCATCCAGTTATCCAGGTTGTGCTTAAAAAGGTACTCTGCTTGATGTGGAGAGGAAGTCTGTTCCACAGATGGGGGAGTCTCTGGGACACAAATCTGTCCAGCCAACAAGTCCTATTGATGTCACAGACCAGGTTGAGGTCGTTATGTAGTGTCAAATAGTTATATACTGATATATATAACTACATATATTGAAATGATACATAGACTCCCCCCCCTATATCTACATAACACATGCACACATCATACACATACACAGCTACATTTATATATACATCCCTGTTATATACAGAAATATGTGTGGATGTCTACTATGTCTGACATACCCTAATAATTGTGAGTAAACTGTACTATTACACAGCCATAATGTTGTTCAAAGGATCCAAACTAAGGGTGCAACAGTACATAATCCACTTACCTACAGACCCTTTTGCCGGCTGGGTGTCACCACGTAGACAGACACAGGTGAGCAGATGGTGTAATGTATAATGGTGTCAATGCACGTATGGACAGCACAAATTGTCCCTGCCCACAGTGTTGCCTATCTAACTGCAAACAGCTACATATGGCCATACTGGTAACTGTACACACATAGCCTGGACAACAACAGTAGCTAGGATACTAGATGCACATAACAGTGTAAAGCAATATCACTCTCCAGGCCACAGATGCTGTTCAACACAAGCCTAGTTTGTGTACTGCACACGTACTGTGCCTGCAATCACATATACAATAGAGTTGGCCTGTGGTGCATGCAATAAATACTGTGATCTATAGTGTGTAAGCATAGATACCTAGGGGTTTTAATCTCACTGCAGTCCACTTGGTGTGTGTGTATATATACCCCTGCAAAGCAATGGACATGTTCTCATGGGCTATCTAACAGCAATGGTTATGCACTTTTTGGGCCTGTAACTTGCTGCTGGCTTCCAAACTGCCCTTTTCTACAAGGCCTGATGATGTCAGCCACCTTAAGACAACCAGCTAACAGTACAGTATCAAACATAAGCTGTGGCGCATGTGATAAGTACTGTGATCTATAGTGTATAAGCCTAGATAGAAAGGGGTTTTAATCTCACTCCACCCAACATTGTGTGTGTATATCCATATGATAAACTTTGTAATTTAGACATAGTTAGGGTTTTGCATCATTTTATTTGTAGCGGGTGATGTGGCTCCCCAAATGACTGACCACAGCAAAGCTTGCTGACACCACCAAGCATTATATATTCTAAACTGATAGTACTAGCAGATATGAGTTGCATTACTTGCATTGGGTACTGTGATCTGTAGTGTGTACCAGTACATAGGTAAGTGTTCTAATCTACATTTAGCCAACTTGCAGTATGTGTGTGCCTTGGTGTGTCCTCTATGCAGTGAGTGGAAGTGGTTAATTTAGACAAAGTTAGGGTTTTGCATCATAACCCTAAGCATATGACTTGTTTTCCATTCAGAATGTACCTGTGCCTCCATAACAGCCAAAAACATGCGCTGAGTGACCCATGATGTGACACCAGCAACAGGTGGTGGAGGGACAGCAGGCCTCCTATGAACACCCCTGTCAATCCACCTGTGTGGGACCTCACCAGCTCCTTGGCTATGGCCATTGTCTACACTCACTGAAGCCACAGTTGCTACACTGGCCTGTTCAATGTCTCCACCCTCTGACTCTCCCATATCTGAGACCTGTGAGGACTGGGTATGTGTGGGCATACTGATTGTAAGCAGCGAAAATGGGGTCAGAAGAGGAATGTCAACCTCTGGGACAGATTCAACCCCCAACAACCCCACCTGTGTCTCACTGTGACCAACATCATCATCAGAGTCCAAAGAGACACTGATATCAGGTTGTGTGGGGGAGAGACCCCAAGCCCATCAGTCACAGTGGAAACCAAGACAAAAGCAATACATTACTACCTGCACTATTATGTATGGAAAATCCACAAAGAGTCATAATAATAAGGATCCACAACTGCATTAACAGTCTCACATCTTCTCATCTCCACTTTCTGCACAACAGACTTCCTCACAACAAAATACACGTTCAACTCAAGGCCTTTATAACAAGCACATCAGGTAAATCGCATGACACTTGACCAGTACAATGTACCTTTTAGGTATGCAATATGACACTATACCTGATAAAACAACACATAAAACCCAGTACAGCTATCTAACAAATATATACAAATACAAGTTTCAGTGCCTAAAGTATGTACCATCAACCTTTTAATTTTTAAAAGGCATGTCAGATTAATTTCCTCATGTATACCAAGAGGCTTATTCACTCTGAACTATAACTGCAAAAGTATTTCTGCTCATTCAACTACACTCCTGTGATTACCCACTCTAGGAAACCTAGGTGACTGTTCCAGACTGGAACATACAAACATTCTACTCTGGTTACACGCAGCATTAAGTGTGGATAGGGAAATATCCTGGCCCTTAATAGCATATATATGTTCCATAACAAAACAGTATCAGGCTTACCAAGAACAAGACCACGGCCTTGGACAACTCCTGATGGACCTGTAAAAAGGTGAGTGTGAGGTAATTTCAGTACCATCACATGTTGCAGCACAACAAGGTAACACCTGTACAGTAGCTACTGTATTACTTGATGTATTGGTAACATACTGAGTATGAGTGTACAAATGATTTTACCACCCCACACAGCACGTAGACCTGACACCCATGTAAAGCCTGACAGAATGACTGCTACCTTATTACAATCATGATCACAGTAAGCTTACCTGCATGCTTCTCTGCTGTTGACACTGTGGCACCCACCTCCACGATGTATGGTGTGATGAATGCCTGGCACCTGTCATGTGTCCATAGGTTCACCAGGAATTCCTCAGTGGCCATGAGCGATTGTTCCAGTGCAGGCTTTCCACAGGTGATGGCACGATCCCTGGTCACATCAGCTGCCCTTCATCATGCAGCATTCATCATGTCTGTAGTGTGGTGTTGAACTTGCTCATATGTCCTGTCCTGGTGGCCAGTCTCATTCACATCCTGGACAAGGTCTGCCCACAGTGCAGCCTGCTGTACCCTGTTATTCCTCCCCCTGGATAGGAGGATGTGATGATGCTGCTGTAGTTGTTGAAGTATTAGTTCATTCTCCACATCTGAGAAGGGGGCATACCATCTATGATATATTAGTCCTGAAACACACCAAAAGGGAAACACATTACAGGATCAAATTCATGGATGTCCACTATGTACAGACACAGCAAGAACAAAATGGCTGGCACTATTCACTGCTTGCTCACACATGTCATACCCCACAGTGTGAAAACATACTACATGTGTGGATACAACTGAGATAATATCATTACTGAGGTAGTTCCCTGTGTGCCATGATAGATTCTGCAGAATGAGCATACACCCAACACTCCAGTCCACTATAGTGTGTCCCCTAAGGCCAGCCACCCAATAATATGTCATAAGATCAGTGCCAGGCAAATAGCCATGTGCTATTACAACCACTATATAGGGACAGTCCAACATCAGTGTGCCACAATG
This sequence comes from Protopterus annectens, assembly GCF_019279795.1. Taxonomy (NCBI): domain Eukaryota; kingdom Metazoa; phylum Chordata; order Ceratodontiformes; family Protopteridae; genus Protopterus; species Protopterus annectens. The sequence goes on along the minus strand of NC_056746.1, from coordinate 130,360,085 downwards.
ACAAGAGACAATGCGACCCTGATATATTGTACGCCCCCTGTATGTGTAAGATACCAGGGTATCAATGATCTGTCATTACCACAGGTCTAAGATAGGCTTCCTGCTGTAATCCCTATTCCCCATACCTCTATACTCCCATATGCATCCTGTTATACACCAAAACAATTACATACCTGGTGGAGTGCAGTACTCCTCTGTTGAAATGTGCTGCTAGTAATGTTTTACAAAGGTGTGCTCTGCGTGATGAAAGATTCATACAGAATGCTTCCCCATAGCCAGCTGCTTGCATTTTAACATGTTTCTCATAGGTTCATAGGTTGATACTAGGCTATCTGACCTAGGGCATTTATAAGCCTAGCCAGAGTGTGTTTGGCTTTCGCCACTCTTTTAGATTAGTTGACTGTGCCCCTGTATAGTAGGTCACAGAAGATAGCCCTTTTAAGGTTAGTTTACTGTGTCTCTGTCTAGTAGGGACACAGAAGAGATCCCAGGGGTAAACCTACGATCTCCCATCCACTCGTCAAGATTTCTCTTGAAGAGGGTCATTGAGGGGCTCTGCCTAACATGGATTGGGAGCCTCTGGGATATGAATCTGTCCCTCTAGCATGTCCTATTTATTTATGTGCTGAGGTTTAAGTCCCTGGAGCATGTGGCTCTAAGGGATTTGGATTTCCTGAGGTGGAGCATGTCCATTAATTCTGGTTTGGACATGGCTTTATACGTCAGGCACAGATCGCCTCTGAGTAGGCGGCAAACAACTGAGTAGAGCTGGAGTTTCTTTAGCCTAACTGCATAGGGTATCTGTTTGAGTCCCTTGATCCTCTTGGTGAGGTACTTTTGGGGTCTTTCCAGTTCCTGCAGGTGTCAGGTAAGGTACGTCCCAAATGAGGCATTGTATTCAATTATGGGCCTGATGAGTGATGAGTAGAGGGGCACAATGACCTCTTTTGATCTAGATGTGAACCCTTTCATGATAAGGTGGGCTATATAGAAGGTCTTTCTAACCACTTTGGCAATGTGATTGTCAAAAGAGAGATTGCTATCTACTTGGGTCCCCAAATCCCTAATTACTTCTTCCATACTTAATGGATTACCACCTATGTGGTAATTTGTGGGCACTTTGTTTTTCCCAAAGGGGATGACTATGCACTTTTTGGCATTTAGCTTTAAGCCATGGCTCTGGCACCAGTTATCCGTCTCTGTGAGACCCTTTTGGAGGATGCTTGTGTCAGTCAGTGAGTCGATTATGGCACCCAGTTTGCAGTCATCTGCGAACTTGGTCAGCCATAGTCCTCCCGTGTTAGCCTGTACCTCAGAGAAATATATACCGAACAAGAGAGGTCCCAGGACTGAGCCTTGTGGGATGCCACTTGTAACTGGTTTAGAGTCTGACATGGCACCTGCAATTCTGGCCATGCGGGTTCTATCCCTGAGCCAGTTTGCAACCCATCTTGTGACACAGGGGTTGATATTTAAGCTGATGAGCTTATTTATGATGCCCGAGTGGGGTATTGTGTCGAAGGCTTTTGCCAGATCCAGGTAGGCTGTGTGGACTACCTTCCCTTCATCTATGGCCTTGGTAACTGTTTCAAAGAAGTCGAAGAGGTTCAAAAGGCAAGATCTGCCCTTAACAAAGCTGAATTGGGTAGGATCCAGTATTTGGAGGTTCCCAATGTCTTTGTTTTTGACTTCCATGATGATACGTTCCATAGCTTTGCAGACCAGGCTAGTCAGGCTTATAGGGCGATAGTTTCCGGAATCCATTGTGGCACAACCTTTGTGGAGTGGGGCCACTGTTGCTGTACGCTATTCCTTGGGTACATATCCTGTAGTAAGGCTGAGATTGAACAGTGACTTTATGTGAGGGTTCAGTTCTTCTTGGAGCTTGTGTAAGACGCAGCCCGGGACACCGTCCGGTCCCATTGATGCTGTGTTTTTTTGCTTTGGAGAGGGCAGCTCTCACCTGTGCATCTGTGATGTCAGGGAGGCTACACTCTGTTGGGATAGACATTTGCTCTTTTGGGGAGAAGAAGTTTGCACTGAACCTGTCTGCCAGGATGTTGGCAATGTCTGTGGGTTCAGTGTGTTTTTTGTCATTTTGCACTAACTCAGAGCATATCTGGGAGTTGCCACCCAGGTTCCTGACATAACTAAAGAAGGCCATGTGATTATTGTTAGCGTCTTGGGAAATTTTTCTTTCGAAGCTGGCCTTAGATGATTTTATGGGGTATCGTAGTTTCTTGCTAGTACTGATCAGAGATGCCTTCCCTTTTTGGGATTTTGCTCTATCATGTAGTAGCTTCCTCCTTCTGTTGTATAGCTTATTTATGGCTGGGGTCCACCAGACAGGTCTCCTGCCTTTGGAGGAGTGAGTCTTGGTTTTATTTGGGATAGCATGATCCATGCATTCCTGTAGGTGTCCATAGAATGCGTTTGTAAAGGTTCTCCGGTTTGGGCCGTATTTTCCACTGGCCCGGGGGCTTTGAAGGATTCCACTTCGGTTTTGAGAAGTGTGAAGTTTGCTTTTGAGAAGTTCTTCACCATGGTTTCCTTGGCTGGGGTGGGGATGGGATATGGATGTCCAGTGAGATTCATTTATGGTCAGATCTTACCAATGAGGGGTATACCTCTGCTATGGAACATAGAGTCCCCATGTTGGTGATGATCAGGTCCAATATGTTTTCCCCTCTTGTGGGAGTGGTGACCAGTTTTTCCATAGCATTTGAGTTTATAAATTCTAGGAACCAATGGGCGAGGGTGTTGGGGCTTGAGTAGTGCTCCCAGTCTATGTTTGGGTAGTTGAAGTCACCCAATATGATGGTGTTTGGAGAGACCTTCATATTCTCCAGTGTTCTCAGGAAAGCCGAGTGGGGTTCCTGAGCTTGGGAGGGTGGTCTGTAGCAGCTACAAACTGAAAGGCAGTTTTGCCCACTGTTAGTTGCACATGGATGGTCTCCGATGCTTCGTGCAGTGCCACTAACCTGGAGGTGTGGGTATCTTTGATGAATATGGATACTCCCCCTCCTTTTGTGGTTTGGTCTGAGTTTTGAGGCCGAAAAGCATGGTATGAGGTATAACCTGGTAGTGCTGGGGTGCTCTCAGGAGCCTTGAACCAGGTTTCTTTTACTGCACAGATATCGATATTCTCCATACTGAGGAGAGCCTCAAGTGCGTGCATCTTGAGGTTTAGACTTCTGGCGTTGAGCAGCATTACCCTTAGTTTCTTTTTCCTTGTGTTGTCTATGGAGGTGGGTTTGTCTTTTGAGCCTTGCCTAAAAAGGTACTATGGGGGTAGCAAAAGCCATAGCCAGTATTCAAAAACTCAGGGGTGACAGGTGCAAGCCATCCCTAGCGAAGCAACATGGCTTGTCGAGCATGTCATCCCAGGCTGACAGACACTGGATCCCCTTTGAATGACACCAATACTTTAGCCAATTGTTAAAATTGATCATTTTGTCTTTATACTGTGGCATCATTCTTGGTGAGGGTAAGATGCTACTCAAGGTCAGGGTCATACTGGCCTGGGCTACATGAGCAGAGAGCTCCTCTATGTCTGTTTTCATGTAGTCCAGGGAGGTATGTCTCAGGTCATTCATACCAGCATGGACAATGACGGAGTTATATTTGTACTTGCTTTGGAGTGACCTGAGTGCTTGTGTTATGTGGCGGATCCTGGCACCCGACAGGCAGCTTACAGTGACCTTCTCCTTGTTCAGCTTGGTGAGTGGGACGTCAGTGTGTCTGACAATAGAGTCACCTATTACAAGTGTATTAGGTGTGTTGTTTAGCCTTAAGGGCTGTGACTGTGTGGCACACTGACTTTGTGAACTATGTGATACGTGGGTATTGTTGTGGGGTAGCGGTTGCTTGGAAGTCTGCTTTGGAGGTCTCTGCTGTTTGGGCAGATTTTTATTTAGAGCCTCCGAGTATGTTTTTGTGTGTTTATGTGTTTGGTTTGCTGTTGCGATAGGTCTATGTGAGACTGGATTTGTGGTGTGTGTGGTTACCTTCTCCTCTTGACTGACTGTGCCAGTACTGGGTTGAGAGAGCTCAGCCTCCAGTCTGGCTATATAGTTGCATCTCTCACATATATTTGAGCTTGTTGGGAGGAGGAGAGGATGGTCTGTGTACATAAGGCAGTTGTAACATTGCCTCAAGATTCCCAGATTCACCAGCTGGACTGGATTAGCAGGTAATTGCCTCTAAACCAATCTGTGACTCTGATATGCTATTTGCAGCCAAAATAGCTGAGTTGCACTATCATTAGCCAATGTCATGCAACCACTGTGCAATATATAAGGCCTTCATGTAGAACAGGGCCCCTGTCTTAGCTGTTGAAATAGACATTACTGGGGTGAGGAGACTACATCATTGCAGAGGGTAGGTCTGTCGCAGAAACCTTTACATAGAGCTGTGTGTACCACAGGCTGCAGCTGCTGCTGCAGGTTATTGACATAGGCAGAGAGTGTGAACACTTTGGAGGACAACAAACTGTAGGTGTATCTGTGTCAGCTGTCTCAGCCTTGTTGTAGAGGCAGAGCCAGGTGAAGGTACCCTTTACACTCCAATTACAGCATGTGTTTAAGATACGTATGTTAGGCAACTGTGTCAATAACAGAGTACTAGATGACATATAGTAATGCTATAAAGATATGTGAAGTGTGTCCCTACCTGCAAGCATGTGACTTCCAGCACTGAAAAGCAGTTATTTAATTTGCAATGCTTTGTGTGGATAATGAGTGTATGAGTCATTTATTAATTGCTGTCTTCCCAATAATGTAAGTGAAATGCGACACAACACAACACTGGATTTGAACCCAGGACTGTGTGTGGCAAATGCATTATATACAAGGCATTTTACAGATGGAGCTACTGAGCCACTGCTACAACAGGTATATTTGCAAGACATACAGACTGTGACAAACATTTTCTACATCTATCAGTATGTGTAATGGCTTTATATGGATGTATTTCTGAACCAGAGTCTCAGCTGGATAGGTATTTTGTCATGAATGCCTTAGCAGGTGACTTTCTACATGTTAATGATAAAAGGGCACATTTACCTGCTATCGCAGGCCTCAGTTACATCCATCATCATGTCTTCGGCTGTCTAGTGGTGCACTATTGCCCCAGAGTCCAAGGTACACTCCCATTTTTTGCATTATCTTTTATTCCAGTTTTTGTGGTGCTGTGCAACGTGCAGCTCGGCTGAAACATGCCTAATGACTGTAACTGGCAATTGCTATGTTTTGTTTAAACCAGCTGTTTTAAGTAAGTGTCACATGGCATGGCGGGTTAATGCAGGGTGCTGCAAGTGTGATGGGGTCGGATTTGAAACACGGCAGAGGTGTTTATTTTGTACATGCATCTTACAATGTCAGAAACACATATAGTCACCATACCTCTCAACTATACTGAATTCCTTTGCATTTTTCAGTTTTGAGGTCCAAATAATGGGGTGCAACAAATTCCTGGGTGGCCCCATTTATTCCCGAATTTCCTGACTTTTTTTTTTACTCTTTTCCCCCTGGCTATTTTCTCCTGACATCTTCATGTGCAGAGGCATGCTCGATGATGTCAGCTTTTTGAGCAGCCTGCCAGCCTGTCTGAATTCAGCTGAGGGCTCGAGGGGTGTGACTATTGACAGACTGACACTTCACAGAGGGTCAGGACTGGACTACATCTTGGAGAGAGCAAGTGTTTTTTATTTTTAATTAGAAGTTTATACAGTGAAGGTCGGCTACCCTGTCCGTTTAACAGGCAGCAGCAGCAGAGTTTCCCTGGCTCCTCCATGTTAGAAAAAAAAAAAAAAAAAGAACAGAGTATCTTTAGCTACTTTTTTTTCTTTGAGAATAGTTTTCCTCTGGTCCGCGTTGTACTTTGCAGGTGCAGGCCAAGGTCTTGGTAGTTAGCATTTAGCTCATTTAAATGTTAGGAAAGGAGGACACTGTTTGTTTAGAGCAGGAAGAGTGTTACGGAAGACAAGCTAAATTCTAAGTTTTTGGGAAAGTTGACTTGAGAGGTGCACTGCACATTGATGGCTGCCAAGGTGCACAACGGTATATTTTATTGCTGCTAATATCTACAGGGCAACTGACAGCACCACAGTGTGGTGCCTCAACTTCATTGTGCTCATCAGCACAGCTAGTTAATGTGTAAGCCTTTCCACCCACTGAACACACATACTTTTTATAGGGCTGCATGTTTTAGAGGCTTGGGTTATGCAATTTTTTTGATCCTGGTACAACTTTCCAGTGGGATAGGCAAAAATCTTCAGTATATACTTTTCTGCAGAACTGGAAATAGTAAAAAAAACATATTAGGTGCTTGGAAGCTGACGTTTACCACACAGTATGTTTTAGCTGATTACATTGTACATAGTCCCAGTATAAATTCTTACTTGAGTGTGAGGATTCGTCAATCATTCGCAGGCCTCTGTAGGAATTTAGTGTACGTGAATATACACTAACTAACCAGTAAGACATATTTACTTATTTACAAAGTTTATTTTACATATATATTTGTTTGAAGTATTAGTAATATGTTAAAGGCTTTGATGAAAATGTTAATATCATGGAAATTTAGGGATCGACTATATTGAAATGTATTTCTGATACTAGGTTAGCAGTGGTGAGCTCTTATATTGTGCACTTGAACGATGGGGCCTGGCTTTTTGTATTGTGAGGGTGGAGTTATTTTTGTCACAGGTATATTAATTGTTTTGAAAGTATACAAATGGGTCACAGTGCATGGACCTGTAAGTCTTATCCCATTTCCTATTTGATATTCAAGGGCATTTTATATACCTAATTATAAAACGCACGGATGCTGTAGTGTAATCATTAAAAGCTAGTGATGTTGCTGTATGTTGTAGATTGTTGGAACTAACCGCTAATTTTTAAAGCATGCATTTGCAAGTATATAGTCTTATCCTAGCCTGCTTAGGTGAAAAGTATTTTTGTATGGCAAACAGAAATTCAGTTTTAATTTCCAGACATTGAATGAGTTATTTTATTTATTTATTTATTGTGCATTGTGATATTGAAAATTAATGGCGTGTGTTTTCCAGGAATGCAGTGACTGGTGTTTACTTATTGTTACATCCACTTCCTGGCTTTTTGTCATGGTAAAGTGATACATTTTGCCTGGTTCTGAAGTTTGCTTCTTTGTAGTTGTACACTGGGAAACCACTAGTGATAAATTATTGGGGGGGGGGGGGACAATAGCATGATTACCAAATTGTATTCCAGTTAAGTATTTTGATATTCTATGCGGGGGTAGGGAGGAATCGGTATTTTGTGAATATAATATTTTTTTGCAATGTCTGATGCCACAGGCATGCATTTTTGTTGTAGCTGTTCCAGCAGGTGCAGGAATTCAAGTAAGCATGTGTGCTTTGTGCTTTAACTGCTTTTGCATTTAAGCTGCTGTTGTGCTTTGCTAAGTTTGCTTTTGCATTTAAGCTGGAAACGAAGTGTGTGTGACTGTGTCCTCTTTGAGAGGCAGTTTTCTTCCGGTCCAGTAAGCAGGAACTAATTGTGCTGGAATGGAATGCTTTCACTGCTGTGCTTTGCTTTGCAGGTCCAGTTTCAGTTGAATTCAAGAGATACTTTTTACATTTAATTAAGGGGGTGGGTGCTGAACGGAATTCTTTCAACCTTGTGCTTTGCTTTTAAACTGGAAACAAAGTCTTTGTGTGTGTTAAGAGAAACAGTTTTCTTCCGGTCCAGCTGTAAGCTGGAAATGGGACAAGCTTTTTTGCAGTTAAGTAATTGTGTTTTGCTTTTAAGCAGGAAACAAGTGTGCATTAACAGAAATGTTTTTTTCTTCCAGTCCAGTGGTAAGCTGGAAATGAGACAAACCAGTAAGTCAAGTGCTGTTTGCAATGCCGTTGTTCTTTGCTTTTTGCATTTATTTTTAAGTAGTCAAGGGGTAGAGGGGTGTGAGTGTATGTGAAATGCCCCAGTTATGGGTGACTGGTGGTTAGGGTTACCCAGGCTCAAACCCTGTACCTTGGGTAGAAGGGGCAAGAGCTTGAATTCCCTACCTATACTACCACTTGTGGTTCAAGGTGTTACGTCCATAGCTATTAACTGTCCAAAGTTTCACAGAGTATCTGGAATATTTGGTCTGTGTTTCCTTTAAAATTTGTGGTTTTCTGACAAATCAGTGAGAACTGAATTCACTAAATAATTATAGCTGTTTAAGTTTCAGTCTTCCTATCTTTCAGGAAATGTAACACCAAAACAATTTATTCTAGCAACTTTCTAAGATTATACAAGCAATGTCTAAAATGTCTCTCACTCCCTGGTTTTGGGCCTTTGTCCCCCTCTCCCCTAAATTTTCTTGTACTGCAAATTTCTTCAGGGGAAGAGAAGTTTATAGCTGCTTATATGAAATCCGTTTGCATTATTAGTAGCACAACAGGTAATATGCTTGCTTTTGATGGTGAAGGTTGTGGGTTCTACTCCCACAGCATATAGGTTGCTGATACTGTGTTGTACTTCTAAAGGTGTGGATGCTGCAATACTGAGAATGTCCTCTTTGGCAGATATACCTAGTAACTATGAACCTGTTATCAGTTTGCCATCCATTCCCTATTGCAATATTACTAACTTATCATTTTTTAATGTAACATAGGCAGTTTATTCCTCAAGGGCAACAGGCACTTTATTTGTAGATGAAACAATGAAATATAAAGCTGTTTGCTAGCAACAACCTCTTCATTAGTAACAGATCTCTTTAATGTGGAATTATTTAGATGACTGTTACTTCTGCAGAGATTGTGCATATTTACTGATACTGGTAGATTGTAGAAGTTTGGGTAGACTTTTATGATGGAAATGTTCTGAATTGGGAAGTTTTGTTATTATTGATTCATGCATTTTGTTTCATTGCTTACTGGAAAAGTGTTCAAAGCAATACATTTTAAAACACACTCTAACAAGTGTGCTGTATTATACAAGGAATATAATTTAATGCAACCAGGAAGGTGTATCAAAGAACACATGTATGTTTTGTGTGCAAGTAAATGTGAGTCACACAACATCCTGAAGCAGATGATTCTCAGGGACTCTTGCAGGTTATTTTCATTTCTCAATTCAAAGTGACTAACACTCTGTTCTGGCATCTAACTCTGTAGGATCATGGGAAGTTCTGTCGCCATCATTTCTGGAATGAGCAAAACTCACAGCCTGAGGTCTGGTTAATGATCGAAGACTTAATTATTCTCATTCAGCCCAAAGTGAGCCGGTACCTTATACACTCAACTGTATTCTTTTAAGATGTAATCTTTGTTATGAATGATATATAACTAAACAGAAGTGCAGTAGCAGCTCATTCCCCAGGTTCATTACATTAAAAACATTTCTCTCTCTAATGCTCCTTTAGGTATCCCGGTCACTCCTTACGTGAGCTCCTTCAAGCAGGATTACAGAGTCAATTGGTGGTACCCTCTTGACTTATCTCACTCACTGGATCTACAAATACTAACCAGATTAACACGTGCTTTGTACATGCTCACTAAACAAATCACAGTGTTTCTCTCACTGCCTCACAGCCATGTTAAGACAGCTCTTATTCATTGGTAAACATACAACAGAAAAATCTTAACCCAAGGACTTCGCAGTCTGAGTATCAACACAACAGTTTGTGATCTTTCTCAAAGAGAAACACCAAAATAAGATAAAGGACAGGCAGACTGGGAAGTCTTGCTCCAGGATTCAATCTGTGCTGCAATATGAGTTAATGTTTATTGTTTGTTTTCAACCCTGGTAGCACCTTGGGCTCATTTCACATCACTTATTCTAATTTCCATTGTCTATATCCACCTAGATCCATTTCTGGAGACAACACACTATCTATATGGATAAGACACCTACCTGCAGAGAAAAATAAGTAAACACTTTTAAAAATCAATTGTTTGTTTAGTTGCATAATGTTAATTTTTAAGTGGTTCTACAATATTGTACCCAGAAAAGGTAAGATAAGACTTATTAATTACAAAACCAACCAAATTAAAAACTTTTAAACCAAAAACAAAAACAAAAACGGGAGCAATAGAAGCCGGCTACAGTCAAAACTGCTTATAAAAACTGTTTATTGTATACAATATTGTATCAGAGAATGCAGCAGGCTCACATGAGATCACAGCGGATATGATAAAACTGTTGGGTGAGACAGGGGATAAATGTCTCCTGGGGGTACTCAGAGCAGAGTGGAGTGAAAGATATATCCCACATGACAGAAGAGTAAGCATACTAGTGTCAGTGTTCAAGAACAAAGGAGACATCCTAAACTGTAGAGAGTATAGCAGTATCAAACTCCCATCACACTGCATGAAAGTTCTGGAGAGGGTGATTGATAAAAAAATATGCAGAGTAGTAAAAAGTAAGATGGGAGATGAACAGTATGGATTCAGATCATTATGCAGCACAACTGACCTGAAGTTTGCAGTGAGACAGGTAGTTGAAAAGAAGCTATAAATGAGGAAAGAGATGCTTTTAGGTTTATAGGATGTTACAAGGCTATTGACCCAAGGGTCTTTACAAGCCTAGCCATTAAATCCCAATATAATACTAGGTGAGAGATAGCGTATATACCGAGGTTTTTCTAGCAAGGACTACCCATGTCGAGGAGAGAAGCCAGGGCATTTCTAGACTTGGAGAAAGCATATGGCAAGGTCCTAAGAGAGCTGATTTGAGCATTCCGTCAGTAGTTCAAAGTCCCAGAAACATTGGTAGAATTGATGCAAGCTATGTACAAGGACCTAATAACTCAAGTACAAGCAGTGCTCAGTCTCACAGAGGGGCTCCCAGTGACAGTGGATGTGCACCAGGGCTCAGCTCTGAGCCCACTGCTGTTCACACTAGTGATGGACTACATTAACAAAGAGGTTGGAGGGGACAGACCAGCTAAGTTGCTGTATGCAGATGATGTAGCATTACAGGCAGACTCTGAGCAAGAACTTCATCAAAGGATAGGGGAATGGAATGCAAAATGGAAGGCACATGAGATGAAACTGAGTGCAGATAAGACAGTTGTAATGGCAGCACATGGTGGAGTTCAGAGGAAGCTAAGAACTGAGGTAGAAGGGAAAACAGTGAAACAGGTTAACAGCTTCAAGTATCTGGGGGGCTGGTTTAGGAGACAGGACGTCTAAATGAGGAGGTCAAAGTTAAAATCAGAGAGGTTGCAGCCAACTGGCACAGAGTGTCAGCTATAGTATATGGGAGAAGAATGCCACAGAAGCTGAAAAGTACGGTGTACGAAACAGTGGTGCGACCAGTACTACTGTATGGTACAGAAACCTGGACAATAAATATAGAGCAGTTGTGGAAGCTACAGGTGATGGAGATGAAGCACCTGCAACAGGTGGTAGGGTGAACACTGTGGGACAGATGAAGAAATGAGGACATAAGAGCAGAAGCCAAAATAGAACCAATTGCAGAAAAGAGCAAATAGAACAGACTACGGTGGTTTGGACACATGCAGAAAAGCAGAAGGCAACCTGATGAAGCAAATTTGGAAGAGACAGGAGAAGGTAAGAGGAAAAGAGGGCATCTGACAAAGAGATGGCTGGATTGTGTGAGAGAAGACTTGTGACCGTCAGGTAAGAGTGTTGAAGAAGGCAGGACTGTAGCATTGAATCAAGACAAATGGCAACAGTTAACACAACTGACTCCATGAAGAAAATAGGAAAAAAGGGAGTTGTTGTTGTTGATGATGATGATGATTTTATAGTATCTTATTCAACTATTCCTGCCCTCGCACCATCATCCTTTTCCAAATTCACAATCCACTTCACCATCACTTGCAGCTACAGTGTTCTCTACCACCACCCCCACCTCACCACCCCCATCTATCTGGCTTCCCCCAGCACTTTACCAGACTTCATCCTTCAGTTTGCTAGGCCATAAGATGACTACTGAATGGTTCAAAAATGGTCTTTCCAAACTGTCTACTTTTTCTCCTTTTCTTGCCATTACCCAAAAGCCTGTCCAACCTTCTAATTTACTTGTAATCATCCCCAAAGAACATGGACAGCTTCAAATATTTATGCACACACACACACACACACACACACACACACACACACACACACACACACACACACACACACACACTCACTCACATGCACATACACATACACATACATATATGTATATTCGGATGTCCACCAACTTAACAAAAACATCTTTGATTGAATGGCAACTGGTCAAATTTTGTCAAACAGCAGTCTTATAAACAAAGAAAAAACTTTTTTTTTTTCGAAAATGGAGTAAGCCCCCCCCCCCAAACTCCCATACCCCTCGCTAATTATATATACAACTCTACAGTATAGAATGGGCAAATTCCCTGATCCTCAGTGTACCTTGATCATACACACAGACAATACCGGCACATTTGATCAGCTGTGCTGTCATTTCCACAGGTTCAACAGGTTGCTGTTCAACAACTTGCTGTAACCAGGATATCTATATCTATAGCTATATCCATCTATCCATCCACAGCCTTTTTCCCATTTCTGCATATGGGGTTGGGGCATCGCCTCAACAGTGACAATAATCTAGAGGCAAGGTTCTCACTGTCAGGTGGCTAGTCCTGCTGTGGTTGTTCTTCCATACCACACACTTGTACGCAAACTCACACCTATGTCCAATTAAAAGTGTCCAATCCAACTACAGCATATCTTTGGGATGTGGGAGGAAACCAAAGCATCCAGAGGAAATCCATGTGAATGCAAGAAGGATATGCAGACTCCACACAGAAGGCACATCAGCTAAGAATCAAACCAAGGAACCTCTTGCTGTGAGATGACAACACTATCCATTGTACCACAGTGTCACCCTACATCTAAATCTCTATCTCTATCTCTACCTATATCTATATCTATATCTTTATCCATCTATATCATTACATCATGAAAGGTAGAAAACTCAAGAGAATCATAAATGGTGGAACAAAGGTTCATAGGTTGTTACTGACCTAAAGATCATTAGGGCCCTTACAAGCCTAGCTGTGCACCCCAAACCCATTTGGGTACTGAGCATCATGTGCGTCTATATTGGGGTGCAAGTTACTAGGGAGGTAAGTAAGATATTTGTTGGAGGGGTATAAGTTTGGGTAATACTTTTCTTGTTGACAGCCTCTGTCCATAAAAGACATGGGGCCACACCAGGGATAAATTTACAATTTCCCTTTCAGTTGTCAATGTTTCATTTGAAGTGGGTCAGGGATTAATTCTATTTTACATAGACGTTGAGCCTATTCCATAGTGGGGGGATTCTTTAGGGCACACATCTGTCTCTCCAGCATGTTCTGTTTAAGTCACAAGCGAAGTTCAGATCCCTGGATCTAGTGTTTCAGATGCTAATTATTTTGCACATGTGCAACAGATCCATCAGGATTGTGTCTAAGGAAACCCTGTAAGCCACACAAAGATCCTCTCTCAGAAGCATGTAGCAGACAGAATACAGATGCAGGCTCTTTAGGCAATCTGGACAGGGTATTCATACCCCTTGTTTTCCTGTTGAAAACCTTTGTGGGCATTCCAACTATTGCAAGTGTCTGGTTAAGTACATGCCAAGAGGGTATAGTACTCAATGACAGCTCTGATAAGGGCTGAATAGAATGGTACTATAATGTTCATGGACCTGAATGCCATACCCTTACATATAAGTTGGGCAATATAGAATGATTTCCTTACTATCTTGGCTAAATATTGGTCAAAAGCCAGATTGCTGTCTACATACATTCCCAGATCCCTTACAAGTGGGATGACTCTTAGGGGTGTTTTATCAACAGAGTAATTAACTTGTTCTGACAGTTTCCAAAAGGGCATTATACTACATTTTTACCATTGAGTTTCAGGCTGTGGCTTTGGCACTAGTCATTTGTCTGTATTAAACCCTCTTGCAAGATGTTGGTGTCTTGGGGGGAATCTATAAGAGCTCCCAATTTATAGTCATCTGTGAACTTGGTGAACCAGAGGCCTTGAACATTAGCCTTGCCTTCTGAGAAGTAGATGCCAAATAGGAGTGGACCTAGAATGGAGCCCAAGGGTACTCTGCTGGTGACTAGTCTCTTAAAGGGGGTGGTGTCACTGATCCTGACTTTTGGGGTCTTCTCTGTGAGACAGACAGAAATCCATCAAATTATGAAGGGATTTAGGCCTAGTTCAGAGAGCTTGCTCAGCAATGTCTGAGTGGGGTATTGTATTGGATGCCTTGGCCAGGGCAAAATACAAAGAATGCACTGTTTTACCCTCATCCATTATCTTGGTGACCCTCTGAAAGATGTCTCCCAGGTTATGTAGGCATGATCTTACCAAAGATAAACTGGGATAGGAGCAGTGTTCTTGTTTATCATTTCCATGATAATTTGTTTCATGACTTTGCATATTAGACCTGTTAGAATGATGGGTTTGTAGTTCCATGGGACACTTGATGTTGTGCCCTTGTGGAGGAGAATGACTGCTGTGTTACTCCATTCACTTGGAACATAGTCTGTTTTGAGGCTGTAGTTGAAAAGTGCCTCAAGTGGTCCGAGTAGTGGTTTAGACTGTTCAGGAGGTAACCTGGGATGATGTTGGGACCCTTAGATGCAGTTTTCCTGGCTTCAGTGAGTGATGCCAGCATCCTAGTCCCTAATAATAGATGGGAGAAGTATGTTAGAGGGAATTTTACATGTTGGAGCTGAGAACAGGCATGAAGTTTAAGCTGAATTTATCAGACAGTAGATTTTCTATGCCACCATGAACAACAAAGGTAACACTGAACGACTCATAAAGATCAAATCACAAAACACTGAATACTATCCTCCCACTGGAAAAAAAGCCCTATATCAGTAAATCCCAGCTACAAACTGAGATGAAGTGTCATCTTGGTAGTGATACTCTCAAGGTAAGAGTTTTTAGTAACTTGATGTTTAGGATTAGGATTAGAATTAGGATTAGGATTATGGTTACATATAGGGTTAGCACATATGAGTAAGGTGGTTGGGTAGGAATTCTTGATAAATGCTCTATAATTAATCATAGTATTATTTTTTAATATCGGATCCCAGAAAATCAGGTTTTCTACCCTTATGACCACTGCAGTAGCTTGCATTTCAAATAATCTCTAATTACCTACTGCAAGCCTAGGCATTAAATCTGAGAGCTAGTCCCTGACTCCTCCTTGGAGTAGGACCAGACTGACCTGCTTTATGAAATTAAGGCACAACCCCTAAGGTGATAGTTCTGTGCCTCTTTAATTGCTTGATAAAATCCTACATGGCTCTTACACTGGGCTAGGATCAACTTCTTCCAAATTACTACAAAAGTGGTGTTTATTTGGTGAAATAATTTAAGGCGATCTACTCCTAAACACGTGTCAAAGTTATAGGCCCAGGTGCATACTAATCACTAGATAGGTCATAGCATTCCATGTCACTCTAAGCTTGGCTTTGTCCCACAGACTAATTTATCTGTGAGAACTGCTTGAGACTATTTGCCAGAGGGCGAAATCAGAAGGCTCTGAGAATATTATGCCACATGGGGCAAAATGAACCTGTTCGCTGTCTGTACTATTTGCAAGATATCTAAGCAAATCTCCTCCCATGTTTTTATACATGATGCTGTCCATTTCACCCCTTCTACAAATGTTCTTTCTGTCACTTGAGTCAATGAAGCAGTCAATACAATTCCTGGGTATTCCAGCCTCCGACAATCTGGCAAGAATGGAAACCTTCTCAGTATGGAAGGTCTAGGACAGTTGTTAATGCAAACTAACTTCATTTTACCTCTATAAACCTATATCCTGCCACTAGCCCAAAAGACTCAAGTGTTTCACAAAAACAGGTCCGGGTGTTTCTCAGGGTGTGCCATGAAAATCAAAAGATCATCAACATAAAGGCCTACCTTTTGCATTTGTCTGATGAAGGTGTAGCCAGCCATATGGCAAGTGCTTCAGTCTGATTGTATGGGATTCTATATATTGTGTGAAGAGAAAGTGGAACAGCAAGGACCCCTGCCTAGTGCCCCCTTTAATGGGAAAAAGTTGAGAAAGGTGGGTCCTGATCTTCACTTGGGGTTAGCTCCTGTATTTAGATTCCTTATCAGGATGACAAATTGCCTGAGAAATCCAAATTTATTCAATGCTTTAAATAGAAATGCTCACTGTACCTAATTGATTGCATTTCTGACATCAGAGTTAATTAGGGCCAGGGGGTACCCTTTACATTAGCATCTTCAATAAGTAGTTTGACTCTGTTAACTTTGTAAAACACAGACCTGCCCTGAATAAATCTTTTTTGATCCACATGGATCAATGCAATAAGGGACTGTATGGAAACAAATAATTTATAATCTTGGTTGAACATTAAGATAAGACACTAAGATGCAGGGCAGGTAGAGTCTTTGCCTGGTTTTAATAAAATTGAGATGATAGATTGTTTCCAGGATTCTGGAATCTGTTCCCATTTCAGAAAGTAATTAAACAGCCTCTTCTAAATTATGATGAACAATTCTTCATCCTGAAGATAGATCTCTGTAGGAATACCATCTGGGCCTGGTGACTTCACCATAGGGGATGCTCTCATGGCTCATTCAAGTTCCTGCTGATATATGATATATAGGTGCCATAATTCATTCCATCTGCTCCTCCCTACATCTGGGAATATCCAGTGGGCCCATAAAAAAACTTAACGCCTACTGACATGGAGAAGTTTTGTTCTTCTCAGCTCATTCAAGTATAATACTAGACAAAACCATCTATTATTTCACTTGAGGATCTCTTCAGCTGTCCTGTTAATGGGTGGCAGAGCTTTGCCACTGGCCTGTCAACAGTCTATGCCCTATGTCTGATCACCAGATGTTTTAAGTTATGTGGGGAGCTCTCAAATTGTTTCATTTTCAGAGTTTTCCTCATTAAATCCAGCTTACAGTCTAATGTTAGGCTAATGCATTTCTGTAGCTGTTTATGGCTTCCCTCCACCCCCTGTTAACCTGCAAGCAGCTATCTCTTAACGGCCATCAACTCTGCCTGCAACAGGTGGACCTAAAACCTCCTAACATTCCTTTTTGTCTCCTAGCTGTTAACATAAGGTAAGCATTGCCATATAATTCTAACTCAGTTATTCAGGAGTAAAACATCTGCACCTTCCAGTCTGGGGCCAGTCTTCCTTAAAAATCCAGCAGCTTATCTCTGAATATTACTCCTGTACAGAAATATAGGTGAGCATTCCACTGCAAAGATAACCTAAGACAGTCTGGCTGGGAAGTAAGTAAGTAATTGTACTACCTGACTGTGTTCCTTTGTTACAAAAAAAAAACCATATATTCTAGAACCATTGCAGAATCTGGAAGAAAACAAGTGTTTATGTCTGACAGCAAATCCAAGACTCCATGTACATCCTCCGTTGCCATAGTTGTCAAAATATTTTAATACTTTCCAAGCAGTGATACTCTGAACTACATGGGGCTTTAATAAGCCTTATCCAGACAGAGACTGTTGTTCCAGTCTCTGCTCCAAATAGTTATATCCTTCTGAAATGGCACCCTGTCTCTAAGCATCCTTCTGGCTGTGTCTAAAGTCATACCTGGAGGAAAATATATATTTAACATCGATACTTAATTGTCTACTAGGAAACTCTTCACCATCACATATTTGCCTTAATGATTCAAGCAGATCTCCACATCACATCAGGAACTTAAGATAACTAATCCTCTTCTATGGCCATATGTGTTTGCCTAACAGAAGAGTATTCCTGTCTTGAGAGAAGGCTGCTCCCTAGGCCCTTTAAGTGTGTTTCCAAAGAAATACCAAATTAGGAGTATACCACACTAAGAGCAGGAACATCCTTTGAATAGAGTAAGTAACTTACCCTCATACATCAGGGCCAAGTGTCTTGAGAAGCTGGCATTCTACCACTCCTCCCAGGTGTACAAGGAGATGGAGGGGGTCAGAATGATCACATTCTCAAAACAAGGACTTTAAACGTATTAAACATATCTGAGACTAGACGATATTGCTTTTTTGTTTGCTATTTGATATTTGCAATAACACTAACAAAATGTGCAAACAGATTAACATAGACACAGACTAGACAAACCATTAAATGACTGTTTACAAGATTATTTTCAGTATTCTTTCCATGAGGAAATTAATTACCTTCATTAAGTATGGTAGAAAGGATGGAATCTTTTTTCCTCAAAAACATTTTTATTTTCAATTAAAATAACATTTGCATAATATTTTTAAATATCATTTTAAACAACTATATACAATATTTACAATAGCCTGACTTTCAATTATATACACTGTATGCTATTAAATATAGAATTAACAGATCAGTTATCAGAGATACAATATTGATTATTGCAGAGTGTCCAACAAATATATAACTTTCTTCCAAGGATTATTTACCAGTGGCCTGAGATAGATTCATAGTTTTTTGATTTTTATTTCCATCAATGCAATTGTCATTAATAAAGTATAGAATTCTTCCAAGGTCGGGGGTGTATTTGAATTCCACCTTCTGGTTATGCATTTCCTAGATATAGCAAGTATTGTCCATAACAAATATATATTTGTTTTATTCAGGTAGGGACCTTCATTTACATTTAGTATAATCAATGCTTTAGTTAAGATAAAGGATTCATTAAATAAAGCTTGTATGATTTCATTTTATTACATTCATAAAAAATATTAATCCAGTCTGCTTTATTTGACTTTTCACACCTCCAGCAAAAACATTTGTAGTAGTACTACTGATCTTTTTAATTTTATCTGGTGTTAAAAATGCTCTATATAAGTATTTCCAGTTAAATATTTTCTAGTACTGTGTGTTAGAGGTGTAATTAACTGATAGCAAGATGTTAAATTTAATTTATTCTGTTAACTGCAATGACTGACCTTTTGTTAAGAACTGCCAGTATGATGGTTTGGGAATTGTTTTATATATTATTAACTCTTTATATAGATTTCACAACTATTATATATAAATTCATACAGAAAACTTATTAGATTTGGAATATCTTTAAATAAGGAATTATTAATTAATCTGCATAAATCTTGAGTGTACATTAGAATGCTTTGTAAGGTTAACCATTCCTGTGTTGGAATATTGTAAGCAGTTTTTATCATATGTATATTTAAAACATTTAATTTATTTACACATTGAAACCAGCATAAGAATCCATTTTGTTCCCAGGAGGTTATTGTTTCCCTATATATTTTGTGAGGAAAGTTCTTAGTGATGGTAAATGGGGTTAAAAGGTCAAACCAAAGTTTTAGATCTATGTTTGCATTGATAAGTTTCCTAAAGGAATTGATGTAATGATTAATCAGTGTTGGTTTTAGAAGGTTTTGTTATATTATATTGTATACTTATGCATAGTATGTACCAGGGTTTGTTTGATTTGTCTACTATTAAATTTTTTTAACAGATTAAGTTCATTTGTTAATATAGCCATTGCTAATTCTTTCCAGTTGGCAAACTAATTTGGGTTTATCCAGTCTATTGTAGTTTTAAGCACAGCTGCTTTTATATGTGTTTCTCTTTCTGGGAAGTTCAATCCTCCTTGTTTCCACTGTCTAATGTGATGAGTTAAAGCTACTCTATTCTTTTTTGGATACCATAAAAATTTTATTAAACATGAGTTTATTTCTTTAAGAATACATCTTTCTGGAATTAACTGTATTGCTAATGCTACATATAGTATTTTTGGCAATAAGACCGTTTTTATTAATTACAATCTGTCTTCAAAAGTTAATATAATTTTGTTCCAATTTTCTCTATATATTTTTATTGTTTCAATAATGTTTTAGAACTTATTAATACTGTTTCATTTACATTTTTGCATAACACTATTCCTAAATAATTTAGTGTAAGTTATTGTTTTCCTGTGATGGATTTATCTGTAACTTGTAGTTCTTTTTTCTTACTTAAAAATAGAAATTTTGATTTTGATCTATTAAAGTGTAGACCTAAAAACTTATAACATGTCTCCATTACTTCTTCTAGCTCTCCTAATGACTCTCTGGAGTTTGATAGTGTTAATAAAATGTCATCAGCAAAAAACATTACTTTAGATATGTACTGGTCATAGGCTTCTATTCCTTTTATTCTTGGATTATTGCATATTATTTCTGCAAGTATTTCTATAGCCAAATCAAAAAAAAATAAAAAATAGGAGAAAGGGGGCACCCTTGTTTAGTAACTTTCATTATATGGATAGATTCTGAGGTGAAAGGACCTAATTTAATGTAGGCTAAGTTATTAATTTATATGTTTTTTAGTAATACGATGAAGGGAGGAGGAAATTCAAATAATGCTAAAGTTTTAAATAGATATTCCCAGTTAAGGGAATCGAAGGCTTTTTCTATGTCTAATCCAATCACAAGTGTTTCTCTATCTTCTTTATTCACATAATCTATAACAGTAAGTATATTTTTAATATTATCATGTGTGTGCCTGTTATATAAAAATCCAGTTTGATCATTATTAATTGCCTTTGAAAGTGGGATTTTCATTCTGTTAGCTAGGATTGACATGAATATTTTGTAATCATTATTCAGTAATGATATAGGTCTGTATGAGATGCAAAGGTCTGATGGTTTATTATCTTTTAGAATTGGTGTTATGAGAGAATATTTCCATGAGGGTTGTATTTTTTATTCTAACTGCACTTCTAGCAAAGTTTTATGAAAAAGGGAGGTTACTGTTGAAGGGGAGAGTTTGTAAATTTCCATAATTATACCATCTATCCCTGGAGCTTTGTTAGATTTACTTTCTTTTATCTTGTCAACAATTTCTTTGTAGGATATAGTTTTTTGTAGGTCTAGTTTTAAGTTTTCTGGAATTTTTTTATATTGATAAAGTTTGTATCTAAGTTTATTTGGTTGGTATCTAAATCTTCTTTTTTGAAGTCTTCCATATAATGGAACCGAAATGCTTCAAGGATGTGCCCTAAGTCTGATACTTTTTTTCCCTTTCTTTTCATGATATATACTACTAATGTTATTTGTTTAAGATTGTATTTTAATTCTTGTAGATAAGTTATATAGATATCTGGGGGAGGTGGCTAATGAGTTTATTGTTACTTTTTCCAAGGCTAGATAAGTTTTGTGTGTTAGAATTTCATTATAGTTTTTATTTAATTCCTCTATTTCTTTTTTGACTTCTGGACAATTCTGTTTTTTTTTTTTTTTAATTTTGCTGTCAAGAGTCTGGTTTGCAAGTCTAATGATTCAGATTCCCACTCACTAACTTTATTTTTGTACCAGCTAAGGGTCTTACCAAATAAATACACTTTTAATGAGTCCCAAACCATGACTCTACTGATTTCTATTGTATTACTAATTTCAAGAAATAATTGTAGTTCTGACAACATCCAGGATCTGAATTCTTTAATTTTCGTGATATATGATGGAATTCTAGTTGAGAGGATTAAAGGTTTAAACTCTATTTGGAGCTTCATTATCAGACAGTCATGATTTGAGAAGGGGTCTGGAACTACTGAGAAGTTGAGGATTTTTGTTTGCAAATCTTGAACTATGAATAATTTGCCTAATCTGGTTTGTGTTCCAAATCTATGGTCTTTATGGGAAAATAATAAGAATTTATCATCTTTTGTTTTAAAATTGTCTATTAAATGAAATGAATCAATCCATCTTTTTAAGGATTTTGAAATATTTGCTATGCAAAATTACTTCTTGGTGGTTTCAGAAGCTTCTAAGGTACAATTAAAGTCTCCTCCCAGTATAAGATATCCTTTATAATTGTTGGAAATAAAATCTAGGTGTTTTTAACTATTCCTGCTCCAATTCCTGGGAACCAATATAGATTAGCAAGGTCCATATTCTGTTATTAAATTTAATTATAAAAAATGCTAGCAGACCTTTGTCTTTGTATTTATAAATAACTTTTGGAGTGATTATGTTTTTCTTCTAGAGAATTGATACTCCATTTCTCTTTGTTCTATAAGAGGATTGTGTTAAGACTGTATAGTCCTTATGGTTCCAAATAAAGCTATCATTAGTCCTAAAATGCATTTCTTGGAGAAATACTACTTGTGCCTTATTTAGATTTAAATATTTTAGTAAGTTTGATATTTTATTTGCATTATTTAAGCCATTAGTACTTAATGATAAGAATGTCAAATCCATTTCAAGTTATTGTTGGAAGAAACATTTTGTTTCTTTTTTATTTTGATTATAGTAGTTATACCATATTCTCTGATAACATTGAATGTTATTTTTATGTGTGCAAACTTGGGAGTGTAATTTAATGTTCTTTCTTCTTTAAATACAAGTAGGTTAAAATTCTGGTCAGGCTTTAAAAAAGTACTTCTATAAAACATTAAATCCAAAGTAGCAAATACAAGTAAATATGAATTTCCCATTAAACATGGAATGGAAATCATTCCTAATCCAATAGATAAAGATAGATCAATTGGATTATCACTCATACCTTTAACCAACAATATCAACTGAGCTCCATATGTTAAATTATTATATGAAGAATTTTCTTTAAAGAGATATAACATTCTATATTATTATATTATTATTCTATAGTATTTTATATTTCAGGATGGAATGTTAGTAGTGTAAACAATCATTATGTTGGCTTAGAAAATATCCAATATTTAGTTACCCTTAAGAGATCCCAAATATGTCAGATATGTCATGTCAGATAAAGTAAATGCAATAGAGGAGCATACACTAAATAAGCCAACAACAAATAGATTATTACTAAAATAATTTGACTAAAAGGACTCTATAGGAGACAATGAGTGATTACCAATGAAACATGAATTTACTGTAGGTGTACTGTCTTCCTTTACTTCCCCACTCTTCAGCTCACCAACTTCAACTTACACTTATAAAAAGACATGGCTTATCAGTGGTATCCTGACTCTGAGTAGAGGAGCCCTACATTCTAGTGTGCAGTGCTTTACATATTTATAGATTTACAGAGCAGAGTCTAAGAATGAACTATGATTACCATGGCAATTCCCATCCTGCATAGGGCACCTCCTGCTTCCAGAATAAGTAATCACATCAAGTCTAGGCTGAATGTGTAGGTACCCATATGGTAATCAAAACTTACCTTAGGTAAGTATTAATCAAATAGTGTTTAGAGCATCTTAGAGAGTTTTCGGGGCAATTAGAATACTCTTAAGCCTCTCCTTCCTTGACCAAAAACAGAGATTTCCCTTCCCCTTTCTTTCCCTTGTTTTAAATCAATACTAATAAAAGAAATTCAGCAAACATAGAGAAACAGAAATAACATTCAGTAGTCCGTCTTCTCTCGCAAGTAACTGCATCTATTCAGGACTTGATAAATAGCTTCAACTTAGTTGACCCTTTTTTAATATTTGATCATGATAGAAAGCTAAATAAGTTCACGTTTTATTCAGCTCTGCACAAAGTCTGGTCCAGAATTGATTATTTTTTGGTCTCGGATATTTTTTCAAACAAAATTACAAACTGTCTTTGAGGCTAGATCTATATCCGACCACTCGAATGTCTCACTTTGCGTTAATCCCACTCACCACCTGAATCATGATGGTAGTAGTCCCACTTGGTCAATAAAAAGTAACATTGCTAAAAAAGAAGATGTTCTGCAGGAAATTAATGATTATCTGAAACAATTTGATGCAGAATCTTGTTTATCCACCATCCCCTTAGATATCCAATGGGCTATGATCAAAGCGGTCATCAGAGGAATACTCATACAAAAATCATCTTATTATAAAAAAAGAGAAATTGTACATCAATAACCTCAACAATGAGCAAAAAATGACTGATGCACAACTACAAAAGGATTTTTCTCCTGAACTGGAAAAGAAACTACATGAGATACAAAAAAAAATGTACTCCTTTCACATACAAAATCAATCCTTGGTAGAATTTAAACTCCTTCACAGATATTTGGAATGGGCCCAAACTCCTTCCAGAACACCAGCTAGACTCATAAACATCAAAGAGGGACCAAACTATATTAATGAAATAAAATACAAATAAATAAAATACAAAGGGAAAAACTTATACTGTAATGAAGATATTCTTAACTCTTTTGTAAATATCTTCAATGAAATCTATAATCCCAAAAAACAGACCCCAAATGAATTGCACAAAACATTCCTAAATGAGCTATCTGTTCCAAAGGTACCCTTCTAAACAGCCCCATAACACTGAATGAAATAATGCTAGCTATTAAAAATTAAACCAAATAAGGTGCCAGGACCTGATTGTTTTACAGGAGAATTCTATAAAACTTTTAGTCGTCACCTTTCTAAAATTCTCCTTGCCATGTATAATTATATCATCTCTAAAGGGATTACTGATAAGTATATGAACAATTCGAAAACAATATTAATCCCAAAACTGAACTCTGACAAGTCCAACCCTCTCTGTTAAAGGCCCATTGCCCTTATTAACGTTGATATCAAAATCTTATCTACCATTTCTGCTAATAGAATTCAGAAAGTTATAGCTACAGTCATTTCTTCTGAACAGTTGGGATTTATGAAACAGAGGCAGCTGTGTGACAATACTCTTACCTTAAACACATTAATGCTGTTTCTAAAAAGTGATGACCATGCTAGATGCTACCAAAGCCATTGATAACGTTAATCTAAACTTCCTTTACCTAACCATGAAATACTTTAACTTTCCTGATCTTATAATCAACACTGTTAAGATGCTTTATAACAATGCCTCTACTTCCCTGTATATAAATAAAACTTTATCATGCCCTATTAAAATTACCAATGGCACTAGGCAGGGCTGCCCACTCTCACCTTATCTTTTCAATTTATATCTTGAACCTTTCCTTCTCTGGGTTAAACAAAAGACCTGTCGCCATATCCCAAAAGTCTTTAACATTGAAATAAAGTAGTTTGCATTTGCAGATGACCTAAACATCTATTTTGAGCTTCCCAACATCGATCTTCATAAAATCCGTAATTCTATTAATCTTTTTTGCTGAGGCTGCTAATTATAAATTAAACCCTGCAAAATCATCTATTTTTCCATTAAACCCTGCAAATCATTTAGAATATTACTTCCCCCTGTCTGACATCCCTCTCAAATATACACTTGAATACCTAGGAATGAATTTTACACAGCCTCACCAAGAAGTAATAAAAGCAAACCTATATAGTCAGGGATCAGATAAATAATGATCTAACTAGATGGAAAAACATCAATCTTTCTTTGCTATTGAAATCTGCTATCATTAAAATGAATATTTTGCCTAGAATCCTTTTTCATCTTAACTCCATCTTCTTAAATGTTCTGAAATGTTTTTTCAGAAAAATGGAAACCACAATCTCAAAGTTTTTATGGTTCCCAAAATCAACCAGAATATCATACAGGAAACTAATTACCCCAAAGACCAAAGGTGGTTTAAGTCTCCCAGACTTTAATTTATATTACCACATCATTAATGCTAGCTGTCTAATTCAAATAGCCTGCTATGATCCCTCTGCTAAATCTTGGTACCCAACCTGGATCAAAATCTGGTGCAACTATATATATTCGTTAAAATTCAATCCATATGCTGTCCCTTTTCTAGCACCTGATTGTGACTACAAGTTCTAGATCTTGCCTACACTAAAGAACAAAATTTGCATCTTTCAAACTCTGAAGACCTCCTTAAATTTGCACAATACTGTTCCCATTTTTCAACCTATTCACCCAAACCCTTACTTAAAAATCAATAATAAAATCATCGATCTAACAAACTTCCCTATTATTAAGAAAGCCATAGTTTGGTACTTTTATAACTCTAAAAATGTTGCCGAGGTCAAAGCCTTATTTGGTGCTCCTACCAAATATGATCCTATCTTAAGATAAATTAGCTCACTTATAAAACAAAAATTCTCTTGCTATAGAGTGAAGGAGCAAGACATTACAGTATCACAATCTATCATTAAATCACTTTCCCTGTGGAAGAAAATTATTTTGAATACCTATAATCTAATAAATTAAATATAATCATTCACTTCTATTTTCCAAATATTGGGATGGCATACAAGGAGAAATCTCTATGGAGTCTAAGTGCGAAGCAATCAATAATACCCCGAATCTAACCCCCTTCAAAAACCTAATTTACACTCAACTTATGATGTACAACAATTCCTACTATACCCCAGCAGTCTTACTGAAATTTGGGTACACTAAAAACCTAACCTGTCTGTTCTGTTCCCTCCCACATGTAGATATACTTCACATCTTTTGGAGCTGTAAAAATATTTACAAACTTTGGTGTTTTCTCAGAACTCAGTTGGAAAAATGGGATATGAAAAAAACACATTTTCATGGCAAACCATGATCCTAAATATAATTCCTAAATCTCTTAAGGGTATCCATCGCCACATCTGTGTTACAGCCTGTGCTCTTCTAAAATATTTTATAGCCAAGAATTGGGTCAAGCCTTCAGTAATAGCTTGGGAAAACTTTAAATCAATGGCAATCAAATATATATCTGCACATAAGTTATGCAATAATAACAAAAAGAAAAAATAATATTTTCAGAATTACTGGTGTAGCCTTTCTGACCTAATCCAAACTAAATAAACTTCCAAAATGTGGGTCACTAACATTACATTCCAGGTAATCCCCCATCGTTATCATATCTGGTCCTATAATCATTAGACATTGTTATCATCACACTGTAATTTTTGATTTTACAAACTATTTTGTTATTTTATTTTGTTATCCTCAGGCATCCATGGTGTAAATATGTTGTAAATATGGTATAAATAGTTGTACATGGTGTAAATATTTGGTTTATATGGTTATACCCTCCTTACCGAAATTCTTTCTTCTTAAGACAGTCATATACTCCTCCTTCCAAGCCATTTTCCATTTGTATCTCTAGACTTTGACTGTAATAGGTTATTGGGAGTCTTTACTGCTTATATTATTCTCTAAGATGTAAGTTTCCCTGTAAGATAACTGCTGTTTTATAAATGCATAGTTTTTGTACTAACTGTTATACATATACCTATACTTTACTGCTTCCTGTAATGACTTAGTGTTTTCCTTTGTATGTTTGAAAAGTTTGTAAAATTCAATAAAAATATATTTAAAAAAAAAAAGTCATAATCCATTAAACAAGTCAGTGACTAACATCACTTTAGTAAATATTATAAAGACAAATTAGAAATAATTTCCTAGGTCTTTACATTTTCTGATAAAGCAAAATGTTAACAATAAGCTATTTTAACTAAAAGTGTAAAGCGTTTCAATTTTTCCTTGCATGTATACATTTATACTTATATTGTAGGATCAATAGCTGTCTTTGAAATCTGTACAATACTTCACTTCTTCAAATCATTCCTTTTTCAATTCAGGTTTTGTTTTGCCAAAACGGCAACAATATTTCAAGGGCACAATTAATATTTAGACTGATGTTTCAAATAAATAGCCTTGTCAGTTGAGTTAGTTTAGAATGTGTGGTTAGTGCAAATATAGCATGTTGCAAAAATAATATGTATTTTTTCATGTGCTATAGATACTGTCATATGCAAGTGACATATATAATGCAGCATATATAGAGCAGATACTTTATGGATTCAGGTTGTTAAAGTAAGCTATGCTTATTAATCAGAAAGTTTCATTTAAGTTCACAAGTAATTTGGGGACATTTCAGTTGAGTTTCCAGGAATGTGTGGTCCAATGTGAGTAATTGAGTCCACTTATCCTCATAAACATATGCCACAATTCATTAAACAAAGCAGAGTCTTAACATCTGTCTAATAATCATTATAAAGACAAATAATAGTAATTTCCTAGCTCTTCAATCTTTCTGATAACTCAGAATGTTGACAGTAATCTGTTGTAACTGGAAGACTAAAACATTTCAATACTTCCTTGTGAATATGCATTTTTACTTATACTGTAGTGTCAAGAACTGTCTTTGAAATCCTATACATTACTTCACTTCTTTCAAGTTATTCATTTTACAGTTCAGATTATATTTTGTCAAAATGTCAATAGCATTTCAAGGGCACATTTAATATTTAAACTGATATTTTCAATGAATAGCTATCAGCTGCCAAGTGAGTTTGTACAGAGTGTGAGGTAACTGCAAAGACAACATGTTACAAAAAAGTAATATGTATCTATTCATGTGCTCTAGAGACTGTCAATTTCAAGTAACATATAAAATGTAATTTTTGCAGTGCAGACAGCTTGTGGAATCAGCATGTTAAATTGAGTAATACTTTTTAATCAAGCAGCTACATTTAAGTGCAAATGTAGCGTGGGAACATTTCAGTAGCATTTCCAGGAATATTTAATCCTATGAGATAAATCATAAAATATTTACAAATAGTCCTATTATGCATTTAATTTACCTTGCTTAGGTTGTTTTTCATTTTAATAACTAAACAACATTACTTTTTCTTATTATTTGTTATCTGTGAGGCTAAATGCACTTTGCAGATTCACAGTGTCCTTAGAAACTGCAGCAGTTGTTTATTATTGCTACGGCAACGCAAATAGAATGTGAAGAAAGCTTCACTTCTTTTAACCAACAGTACATTTTTCCCTCCTTTTATATATATATATATATATATATATATATATATATTTGTTAATACTAAAATGAAATAATTCAAAGGACATATGTACATGAATGGAACATGTCAGAGTTAATCACAAACATGTCCCCAATTCTAATAAGCATAACAGTGACTATCATTAATCTAATAAATATTGTAATAACAATTAATTATGTTCACTATTCCAATTAGTCTACCTTAAAACTAGATTATTTTAGACTATTATTTACCTATGTATAGATAGTGAGTTATTAAATATATACAGACTATATTAGTAAATATGAGAGAATTTAGAAAGGGAGACAAGATGCAGTTAAAATAAATAATGAGAAAAGAAAGAAGAGAGAGAGAGAAAATTACGAGAAAATACACATATACTACAAATGTTGATTTACAGTATAAATATTTTATGTACTATATAACCCTCCTTCTGTGAAAGAAAAGTACTCTGTTTTACATACCTGAGGTAACGTGAAAACTCTCATGTGTCATCTATTTTCAAAAATATAGATAAAGATTCCAGTAGTTAGTTACCTTTGTTTGAAAATTCCAAGCGGTGAAATTGGTCCTTTAAAGTAATGTTAAAACAATTCATATCATAGTAGATGCTTTGACAGATTTGGCTGTAACAGTATCAGTCTTTTGCTTCTTCTTTTTGACGCATGTCCAGACATTTGTTTCTTTTGTTCTCTTGAGAAAAGGTGACATCCAATCCATATCTTCTGGTAAAGTAATCACATTATTAATTTTAATAAATGAAGAGGCTCCCTCTAAGTCAATAAAAGTCCTCATCTTGTTGGCATACAGTATTCTTATCTTATCTGGATATGCAAGTTGTGCCTTGATGTTATTTTTGTTTCAGAAACTTTATCATTGGCCACACTTTTTTCCTTTGTTCTATTATTCTAGATGAATAGTCGTTATCAAATCTTATCAGGCTCTGTTTATATTTTAGAGGTGCCTTCCTCCAAGCAGATCTTAAAATCAGTTCCTTGTCCAAGTATGAAAGAAATTTGATAATTATTGACCTAGGAGGAGAGTTTGAGTTAGTGGCAGGTTTCCCAAGAGCTCTGTGCACCCAGTCTTTCTTTTAAATTTAAAAAGTCAGGGATCCAGCTTTATTGCACTGTTGTGATTATTTTGCTGCTTGTGCATCTCTGCTACCTTTAAACTACAACAAAAAGAAAAAAAAATCTTGCTTTTTTCCCACTTTCTGAAAGTTAAGAAAGTTCAGTTACAGATTTGCTATTCTGAACTGTTTGGAAGTTTCTAGAAGGCCAGTGCTTGCTTGGGCTAAAGGGAAGTCTCTGTGTTCACCAGTGGGAGTGGTTAACACTGAACAGCCTGCCTGTCCCTGGAGGAGTGGTTACTACCTAGAAGCTGTAGTTTTATTGGCCATTTTGGGTCAATTCTAAACTCCTTGATCTGTCTCTCTTAAAACCCTGCTGCCTTGTGGTTTTGGCATCTTTTCAGGCTTGCTAGTTGTTGCTGAAGCACCTACCAAGTGGAGAACACGCTGAGAGAAGAAAAGGAGCCACTTTTGTGATTTTAAGAATTTTCTTCTGATTTTTTTGTTAAGTTTTACTGCTTTGCCACCTATTTTTTGGCACTTTCCGGCTTGCTAAAGTTTATATCTGTAACAGTAACAGCATTTGGAATACATCTAGAGCCTGTTTACTGCATTTCCTGTCTTGCACTTAATTTAAAATCATTTTTTTTCTTGAAAAACTGCATTTTACCTGATTTTGGCCTAGCACTCAAGTGTGGGCTCATTTATTGCACTGTTGTGATTATTTTGCTGCTTGTGTATCTCTGCTACCTTTAAACTACAACAAAATGAAAAAAAAATCTTGCTTTTTTCCCACTTTCTGAAAGTTAAGAAAGTTCAGTTACAGATTTGCTGTTCTGAACTGTTTGGAAGTTTCTAGATGGCCAGTGCTTGCTTGGGCTAAAGGGAAGTCTCTGTGTTCACCAGTGTGAGTGGTTAACACTGAACAGCCTGCCTGTCCCTGGAGGAGTGGTTCCTACCTAGAAGCTGTAGTTTTATTGGCCATTTTGGGTCAATTCTAAACTCCTTGATCTCTCTCTCTTAAAACCCTGCTGCCTCATGGTTTTGGCATCTTTTCAGGCTTGCTAGTTGTTGCTGAAGCACCTACCAAGGGGAGAAAACGCTGAGAGAAGAAAAGGAGCCACTTTTGTGATTTTAAGTATTTTCTTCTGATTTTTTGTTAAGTTTTATTGCTTTGCCGCCTATTTTTTGGCATTTTCCAGCTTGCTAAAGTTTATATCTGTAACAGTAACAGTACTTGGAACACACCTAGAGCCTGTTTACTGCATTTCCTGTGTTGCACTTAATTTAAAATCATTTTTTTATCTCTAAAAACGGCATTTTACCTGATTTTGGCCTAGCACTCATGTGGGCTCATTTATTGCACTGTTGTGATTATTTTGCTGCTTGTGTATCTCTGCTACCTTTAAACTACAACAAAAAGAAAAAAAAAATCTTGCTTTTTTCCCACATTCTGAAAGTTAAGAAAGTTCAGTTACAGATTTGCTGTTCTGTACTGTTTGGAAGTTTCTAGAAGGCCAGTGCTTGCTTGGGCTAAAGGGAAGTCTCTGTGTTCACCAGTGGGAGTGGTTAACACTGAACAGCCTGCCTGTCCCTGGAGGAGTGGTTACTACCTAGGAGCTATAGTTTTATTGGCCATTTTGGGTCAAGTCTAAACTCCTTGATCTGTCTCTCTTAAAACTCTACAACTCTCTTTTTGTTTAGTTTTGCGCACTGAGCAGCGTCGGGTAGCGCCGCCTTTACAGGTTTAAAGTATTCCAGGCTCCACAAAGTCTGCTCTTCACTTTTTCCCTTAGAACAGTTCAAACTCTCAAAGTAATCACTCTATTCTCTTTCTAAAGTCCTGCACTTGCTCAGCTCTTATAAGGAATCACTAACTAACTAAAGCACTACACCCTCCTTGACTTCTCATAAGTATGAGGTTCCCGATTGGTCCTTCCTGATCAAGTGAAAAATCAGTTCCCTTCCCTAATCTGATCAGTAAAAAAAACAGTTCCCTATACTAATCTGGTATGTCCAAGGGTCAGTTTCAAGGTTACTCTCCAGTCCAGCTGGTGAATCTGGGAATTTTGAGGCAATGTTACAATTGCCTTATGTACACAGACAACCCTCTCCTCCTTCCAGCAAACTCTAATACATGTGAGAGATGCAGTTACACAGCCAAACTGGAGGCAGAGCTCTCTCAACCCAAGACTGGCACAGTCAGTCAGGAGGAAAAGGTAACCACCCACACCACAAATCCAGTCTCACACAGACCAATTGCATCTGCATACCCAACACATAAACACACAAAAACATACTCGGAGGCTCTAAATAAAAATCTGCCTTAACAGCAAAGACCTCCTAAGCAGATATCCAAGCAACAGCCACCCCTCAACAATACCCATGAATCACATATCTCACAAAATCAGTGTGCCTCACAGACACAGCCCTTAAGGCCAAACAACACACCAAATACACTTGTTATAGAGGACTCTATTGTCCGGCACACTGACGTCCCGCTCACCAGACTGAACAAGGAGAAGGTCACTGTAAGCTACCTGTCAGGTGCCAGGATCCGCCACATAACGCAAGCACTCAGGTTACTCCAAAGCAAGTACAAGTATGACTCCGTCATTGTCCATGCTGGTGTGCATGACCTGAAACGTACCTCCCTGGACTACATGAAAAGAGACATAGAGGAGCTCTCTGACCATGTAGCCCAGGCCAGTATGACCCTGACCTTGAGTAGCATCTTGCCCTCACCAAGAATGATGCCACAGTATAAAGACAATTAGCTAAAGTATTGGTGTCATTCAAAGGGGATCCAGTGTCTGTCAGTCTGGGATGACATGCTCGACAAGCCACGTTTCTTCACTAGGGACGGCTTGCTCCTGTCACCCTTAGGCTTTCGTATACTGGCCAAGGCTCTTGCCACCCCCATAGTGCCTTTTTTAGGCAAGGCTCAAAGGACAAACCCACCTCCATAGACAACCCAAGGATAAAAAAAAACTAAAGGTAATGCTACTCAATGCCAGAAGTCTAAACCTCAAGATGCACTCACTCGAGGCTCTCCTCAGTATGGAGAAAATTGATGTATGTGCAGTAACAGAAACCTGGTTCAAGGCTCCTGAGAGCAGCCCAGCACTACCAGGTTATAACTCATACCATGCGTTTCGGCCCCAAAACTCAGACCGAAGCACAAAAGGAGGGAGAGTATCTATATTCATCAAAGATACCTACACCTCCAGGTTAGTGGCACTGCACAAAGCATCGGAAACCATCCATGTGCAACTAACAGCAGGCAAAACTGCCTTTCAGTTTGTAGCCTGCTACCGAACACCCTCTCTATTACAGGAACCCCACTTGGCATTCCTGAGAACACTGGAGAATATGAACGTCTCTCCAAACACTATGTTATTGGGTGACTTCAACTACCCAAGCATTGACTGGGAAAACTACTCAAGCCCAAACACCCTCGCCCAATGGTTCCTTGAATTTATAAACTCTAACTCAATGGGTCAACTGGTCACCACTCCCACAAGAGGGAACAACATACTGGATCTGGTCATCACCAACATGGGGACTCTATGTTCCACTCCAGAGGTAAACCCCTCATTGGTAAGATCAGACCATAAGCAAATGTCCCTGGACATCCATATCCTGTCCCCACCCCTAGCCAAGGAAATCACTGTAAAGAATTTCTCAAAAGCCAACTTTGCACTTCTCAAGACTGAGGTGGAATCCTTCAAAGCCTCTGGGCCAGAGGATAATACAGCCCAATCCGCAGAACCTTTACAAATGCATTATATGAGCACCTGCAGGAATGCATGGATCATGCTAAATAAAACCAAGACTCACTCCTCCAAAAACAGGAGACCGGTCTGGTGGACCCCTGCCATAAATAAGCTATACAACAGAAGGAGGAAGCTACTACATGACAGAGCAAAATCCCAAAAAGGGAAGGCATCTCTGATCAGTATTAGCAAGAAACTTTGATCCCTCATAAAATCATCAAAGGCCAGCTTCGAAAGAAAAATTGCCCTAGACACTAAAGATAATCACAAGGCCTTCTTTAGTTATGTCAGGAACATGGGCGGAAACTCTCAGATATGCTCTGAATTGTTGCATAACAGTACAAAATATACTGAACCTACTGACATAGCCAACATCCTGGCAGACAGATTCAGCGCAAACTTCTCCCCCCATCCCCCCCCAAAGAAGCAAATGCCTATCCCAACTGAATGTAACCTCCCTGACATCACAGATGCACAGGTGAAAGCTGCCCTCTCCAAAGCAAAAAACACAGCATCTATGGGACCGGACGGTGTCCCAGGCTGTGTCTTACATGAGCTCCAAGAAGAACTGAACCCTCACATTAAGTCACTGTTCAAACTTAGCCTTACTACAGGATATGTACCAAAAGAATGGCGTACAGCTACAGTGGTCCCACTCCACAAAGGTGGTGCCACAACGGACCGCGGAAACTATCACCCATAAGCCTGACTAGTCTGGTCTGTAAAGCTATGGAGTGTATTATCATGGAACTCATAAACAAAGACATTGGGAGCCTCCAGACACTGGACCCTACCCAATTTGGCTTTAAGGGCAGATCTTGCCTCTTAAACCTAGTTGATTTCTTTGAAACAGTTACCAAAGCCATAGATGAGGGCAAGGTAGTCCACACAGCCTACCTGGACCTCGCAAAAGCCTTCGACACAATACCCCACTCGGGCATCATAAATATGCTTACCAGCTTAATATCAACCCCTATATCACAAGATGGGTTGCAAACTGGCTCAGAGATAGAACCCACATGGTCAGAATTGCAGGTGCCATGTCCAAATCCAAACCAGTTACAAGTGCCATCCCACAGGACTCAGTTGTGGGACCTCTCTTGTTCGGTATATACTTCTCTGAGGTTCAGGCTAACACGGGGGGATTATGGCTGACAAAGTTCACAGATGACTGCAAACTGGGGGCCATAATCGAATCTCCAGCTGACACAAGCATCCTCCAAAAGGGTCTCTCAGAGACGGATGCTTGGTGCCAGAGCCATGGCCTCAAGCTAAATGCTAAAAAGTGCATAGTCATCCCCTTTGGGAAAAACAAGGTGCCCACAAATTACCACATAAGTGGTAATCCATTAATCTGGAAGAAGTAATTAGAGATTTGGGGACCAACGTAGATAGTAATCTCTCCTTTGATAATCACGTTGCCAAAGTGGTTAGAAAGACCTTCTATATAGCCCACCTTATCATGAAAGTGTTTGCATCTAGATCAAGAGAGGTCATTGTGCCCCTCTACTCATCACTCATCAGGCCCATAATAATACAATGCCCCTTTTGGGATGTACCTTACCCGACACTTGCAGCAACTGGAGAGTCCCCAAAAGTACCTCACCAAGAGGATCATGGGCTACAAACAGATGTCCTATGCAGCTTGACTAAAGAAACTCCAGCTCTACTCAGTTGCTTACCACCTACTCAGAGGCGATCTATGCCTGACGCACAAAGCCATGTCAAACCCAGAATTAATGGACATGCTCCACCTCAAAAAATCCAAATCGCTTAGAGCTACACGCTCCAGGGACCTAAACCTCAGCACAAAAATAAATAGGACATGCTGGAGGGACAGATTAATTTCCCAGAGGCTCCCCTCACTCTGGAATAGAATCCCAATTCATATTAGACCTAGCCCATCGCTGACCCTCTTCAAGCAAAATCTGGACGCGTGGATGGGAAATCGCAAATTCCACCCTGGGATCTCTTCTGTGTCCCTGCTAGACAGAGGCACAGTAAACTAATCTTAAAAGGGTACCTTCTGTGACCTACTTTACAGAGGCACAGTAGGCTAATCTAATAGGGAGGCAGAAGCCAAATACACTCCGGCTAGGCTTATAAATGCCCTAGGGTAGATAGCCTAGTATCTACCTATGAACCTATGAACCTATAAAAAGGAAATAATATCCTTACCTTCTGTGTTTTCAGGTAATCCAAAAATCCTGATGTTATTTCTCCTCTCCATATTTTCCAAGTCTTCAACTTTATTAACCAACCAGGTGTTTTGTTTAAGAAGCAGTTCTTTATGTGTTTCCTCTTCCTTAAGTCTGCTTTCTAAGTAATTTAGAGAAACCTCTGTTCCTTTTATCCTTGTCTGGTGTTGTTATTGTAGCATTTCCTTGAGGGTGTCAGCCTGTTTTTGACTGCTTGTTTTAAGATTTTCTAGGTTCTCTTTAAAATCATCCATCTTCAAAGACAACTCCTGCAGGGTAGATGTCATCTGTTGTAGTTCCTTCTTTAAGGCAGCATCCTGGTGAGAATTCCTTGAGTTGCTCATTTTAACAAGTGAATATATCTGCAAGCTTTTTGACAGGAAATGATTTCTAAAACTTCACCAAAGTTTCTAATTATGTAAATTAGTACTTTATCTATAAGATTTTATACTTTGAAGAGAAAAAAAAAAAGAATATCCGTTCCTGTCTTATTTAACTATTCTATGGAGCTCTAAAATACTGCTACTATCAGTTAACCATTCAGGCTCCGCCCCCAAAGGATGGAATCTTACTACCAAAAAGGCCATGGTTGGGAGAAACACAATACAATATCTCCCACATACCACATCCTTTCCACTACTGCCTCTCTACCAGCTCTACCAGCCACCTTACTTCTCTAAAACCAAGTGGTAGCAGCATCTTGGTAGTTCATAAGCACTCGTATCGATGGTCAGAATGGCCTGATTTATTGCTGTTAGTCAACAGGTGGCTTCACTTTCTTTTTCCTGAAAAAAAATCAGTGTCCTTCCCTTCAGCATGTGTCAGTTACTGTTTATTCTCTCTTCTTGCTCATTACCAGCAAATAATCTCACTCCTTCATAGCAGGTCTTTGTGATTCTTTTCTCCTAAATTATTGGAAGGGGACACTTGCTGGTTCACGGCTCCCCTGATCCCACTGTCATCTGAGTGCTAGTGTATTCAGAGCCTTATGCTGAGGTAGACTGCTTTAATTTTTTACAGAGCATCTTCTGCAAATGTGAACATTACTAAACACCCCCCCCCCCGTCAAATGCACTTCTAACAAGCCTGGGGGAGTAATTGAAAATGCCAGTAAAATTGCTTAGATAATTGTATTATAGGTGGAAAGGCAGCTAACTTCAACCAGGTATCCCCTGAATAATCATAATCACAGTACAAGTCTTTCGGCTTTTCCCAGTTAGGGGTGGCCACAGTGGAACTCCGTTCCACCCATGATTGGCAGTGGATTTTTACCATGCCGAGTTGCCAGCCCAATGCCCGACCTTCAAAATAGCACACCCATTCACGCTCGCACCTACCTGCATGTCTTTAGCGTCACTCGACCGTGGAATCATGATCACAGTAAACCCTAAAATTACCTACTTTTGTTACTTTTCCAGGGATTCCAGAGGGCAGACAGCAGGCTGTCTTTTAAAGAAAAGGATTCCAGGCAAACAAGTATTAGGCTTGACATTCTGGACAGTAGATGCTGACACATGCAAAACTGGGCCTCCCTTACAATTTTTATTTCATCCAGCCAGATTATAGCCCAAGTGGCTATTTGGCCTTTCATATACACAACAAGGCAGTCATTCTGACACTCTGGTGACCTGGAGCTTCTTCTTGTGCCCCTTGTCCTCCATATCGACCGGTTTTGCCTAAAGTTGTTCCAGTCAGTATTTAGTTGTCTCAACTCAATGTTTTAAATCCCTAATCTTAGAATCCACTGTAAGATGTTTATCTGAGTGTAAGGTGTCAGGCAGCTTTCCATCCAACTTCTCCATATACAAAGTAATTGTTTTGTTGACCTATTGGGTTTCCACATTATCTCCTGCAAACTTACATACCATACCTGGCCATCCACTGAACTATTCATTGTTGTGCTTTGAAATGGGAAACCAACAGCAGCCCCAGGAGAGTGGTCTTCTGACTGGGAAAGTGTTACAAACAGTGCCATATTCTTTTTCTTTTTAGATGTCCTATTCTTCATCAATGCTACAAAGTTTTTCATGGTCAAACCTCAGTGTTATTTCCTCCATTTCAGAGTAAGAAGAAACAGTCATGTTTGCTCTAATTTGACTGTTTTTAAGCCGTGAGGAGGGAAGTCCAGGAAAAGACCTACTTCTTCACCTCCATTTTCTCCTCCTCCACCATTTAGCACATGCTAACCTAAACCTCAACAGCCCTTTTATTGCACTCCCTATCCTTTAACTCTGTTTCAAGCAGAAGACCAATTCTGCCTTGCAAACATCTTTTACCTTTTACTTTGGCTGTTATACCCTGACTATCTGTTGTCACCCCTTAACCAGAGCTCTTCCTCTGCTATCCCCACACAAGAAACCCTGCCACTACAAGCATCCTATATACATTGTGCAGTTAGCCTGCCATTCCCAAAAGTACAGCAGTGATAACTGTACTCACCCAGCACTCCCACTCTGTCCTGTACATCTAACATGTCCAACAATGAAAACAGGAGCAAAGGCCCTTGAGAAATATCAACATTCCACTAAAAATCTGAGCATCTAATTAGCATAACATTTGAATAAGAAATGGCACATAACTCTTCCCGCTTTCATTAGGAATGTGAAATACTGCACAGAAACACATTTGAAAAACAGTGTGACAAAATGATAGAAAAATGTTAAGTGCATCATCGAGACACCATAAACTCTATAGACTTTACTTAACCATATTGCAAAACTCCACTACATAAGGTCATTTATTTTTTGCTTCAGAAAAAGAGAGATGGAAGATGTGTGCCTTGTCTTCTTTTCTTTAAATTATTGTTGCCACTAGTACCTTGGTCACGTACTAGTCAACCAAAAATCACATATGATGAGCATGATTCAGAAAATTGTGTGAAGAGGTAAATCGAGCCTGAAAGTAGGGGGACATACCTCAAAAAATAATCATGTGCAGTGGTAAATGAGGCCTACAGTTAGGAATGTTCCTTTGAAATAGAGACATTTGAAAGGTCTGAAATGTCACATAAAAACCTCAAGCAGCAGCCCTTCCTTAAATTTCTTACTGTGATGCCACATATCTAACCACCCTACCCTGTCTCTAAGGCATCCTCCTTACATTGTCTTTATCCAGACCTCAAACCATCTCTTTTATCCCATCCCCATCTGAACTCCAACATCCCTCTTCTCTTTGATGACAATAAAATTTAAGTTTTAAAGTCTATTTAGCTCAACATTAACTAACAAATACAGAGTTTTTGAACAATATTACAAGCACCAATCCGAGTAACCAACACCAGCATCCTCAAATATTCCTTCAGTAGCAAGCCAGCACATAAAACTCTACTGCCAATCATTAGCAGACCGGAGTTCCGCTGTGGCGACTCCTAATCGGGAAAAAGCCGAAAGACACAAACAAGTGGTCACCCTAATGACATAGAGGGATAAAGCCCAAACTGCAGCCAGTTAAGCAGTGTTTGATTAGCAGCTCAGGCAACTGTCTGAGTGGCAGGAAGGGATGGGCTTAGCCTTCCTTGTTAGAGGACACTCACTGGTGATACTCCTAATGGGAGGCATGGTCCAAACAGGGGAGTTGCCCTTGGATGCAATCAGTGAGCTTGCGTAGCAGGGGAAAGTAAAATTGGTTAGTGCAAAAACAACACACTGGAGGGATGCACAAATTGCCTAGCACTCCCAGACATCCTGAAGATCGATGATTGTTCCCAGCAATACCATAGTGATTCTATGAGGTAGAAGGTACCATAGCAAGTCTGGGAGGGTAGAAGGATGCTGGCAGGCCTGACTTGGACATGGTTAAAGGGGACCAAAAAAAAAAAATAAATAAGATCCCTTTGTTAGTAAATACACCTTGGTCCCAGGCTAGCAAACTTCTCACTTCTTCACTCAAATCCTGCTCTACTCATAATCATGAAAATCTTAGCATCTGACACAATAGTGCCATGTTAAAACTTAGCCACTCTCCATTTATAACTAACAGCACAAAGGGAATACATATACAGAAAAACTTACTGCCAACGAGCAGTGCAGCAATACAGTACAAAACACATGAATATTAAACAACATAACATACTTTGCCATGCACAACACCTTTTTAACCACCTTTTTTATTAAAAATAAGAGCAATAACAGTTACCCCACCCACCCTCAACTAATGTAATGGCAGTTATCCTGATCTAAATTGTAGGTTGTCAAAAACAACTCCCATGCACACATGCAATATTGACTAATAGATTATATGTATTTTTTAAGAGCTGGCATTATGACTATTCAGAGAAAGTAAAAAGTAAAGTGTTTCATTTGTTAAAATATCCTTCCCTTCTCATAGGAGGCAAGGACCACATGGAATACAATATAAATATCAGTTTGTAAAAGTTTATTATGAACCAGTTACATACAACGTAATGGATCTTTGGACACCATACAGGTCAATGTGCATACAGTATGAAAGATGAATCAGATGTTGCTGTCCTTAGCTGAAGTAGCCATAAAGACAGCTCACGTCAGTATCACAAATATTGTTCTGCTTCTGTACAGCATGTCTTCACACAGTAAGTCCTACCCCTCCTATCTGTCCTCACTGGCCCTTTGTAGTTCATCCGTAGATGCCTCACCCATGGTCAGTCTGCATGATGGATTCAAATGAAAAAACTTTCAGCTCCTGAAGAGAGGATAATATTGTGCCATTAATCAGAACAGCTTTAACAGCAACTATAAGTGCCATTAACCAGAACAGCATTATCAGCAACCATAAGTACAAGGGCCACTCTCCTTGCTCTTTCATTTTTGCCAAGAATGGTTTTACCTGGACCCACCTTCACCATGCTTCTGAGTGATGCTGCAGACACAACTACACGTTCCTAGATTTCCTTAGTCCCTTTTGCTGCAGCCTACCAACCACTTCCTTTCAGGTGATCCTTCAAAAAAAAGTGATCTCTCACCCTTTCCTCTCATACTGTTCTCTCCCTTTTCCATTCCGCTGTTAAAATGGTTGAAACACTCTAACACTGTGCCCTTCTGTCTAACTAATATGAACTAATACTGTAGTGATTATTGTACTTGTCTCTGTCATATCACATTGTAAGAAGGATGTAGTCTGTGGCTGAAAATTTTCTCTCGCCATTTGTACATTTCCTGTTTGTTTAGTGAACCTGCATTAGAGTTGCCATTTAACAAAATCCACATGGAGCTTAGATATTTCTTCTAATATACAGTACTAGTAATGTGTGCTTCTTTAAATTATTCTTAATATGGCGGAGTCAACAAGTCTCTCTACTGTACCATCATTTCCAAGCTTCTACATGACAGGACAAATATGAGTCCACCATTGATGCACACCATGTGAAATATCCTTCGCTAACTTAACCTGATATCTAACCAACATAATATCCTTTGGCGTTGTCACCTGCTTCCCCAGCCGCTCTTTAGTTGTAACGGCATGCAATTTTACAATAAGCTTTTTTGACTGAAAAGTTTATTCCCTCATGCCTCTGTGACATTAATCCACCTGTCACTCCACGAAATTCCCTCACAGATACGGAAGCCATTAAAAAATTTAACTTCAATATAAATAAAATAAATTTTGGTGGTGGTAGCAAATGTTCAAATGAGAACTTTGAAGGCCAAAGTGGAGAAGGGTTCCATGTGAACAGCAGTTCAACATGGGTCAGTCAGTCCTGACAGATAGGTGAGCACCATTCTGAGGCGACTTGTAATGGCCTCCATCACCCTCAGCTAATCAAAGGGGAGTCTGGTTTAGATCCATGAATCTGAAGCAGCGGAGATGGGCACCTTGCGCGGTCCAGTGTGGTGGGGCAAACAATCCCAGAGAAGCTGGTGGGGACCCCCTGGGAGAGTTCTCTTTCATTTGTAAAGGGCAGGGCACCCTGGAATGGGTTCACCTTGAGAGAAGGGCCCACACGCTAGAAAGCATTGAGGTTCTGACAGCATCAGGTGAGCTTTTACCTGGACTTGAAAATCCAGGGTAGAGGGTTTAAGTCTTGCTCTGGTCTGTATCCATGTCTGCAACAGGTCTCCAAGATGAACAGCTTCTGGCATGTTAGGCCAATGTAGGTAAGAGAAGTTAGCAAGGCAGGTCCATAACTTCAGGATAAGGATTGGTTCTAAGGTCTCGGTCAGTCGGGCTTGGGCATGAAGTGAGGCTGGTTATGAACTGTGGCTGGACGAAGCATCACCCCCTCACTGTGTCCCCCCAAGGGAGTCAGGGGAAATGGCGGAGGTGACTCTGGACATGCGACAGGCTCTTTCTGTGGATTGCTCCAGCTGTGGTGGGTGCCAGTCCCATCCATCATCCCACATCATCTGGCAGCTAGCAGCTGACTTAGCACTGTTGTGGACTGGGGGAATCCAACTGTTTAATTAAAACAAAGCATCATGAAGGCCCAAGACAGGTGTTGACACAATGTGATTTCTTCCTAGTGCTCTGAATGTCAAAGTGAAGACATTCAATGAAGAGCGGGTAAACGGCGAGAGTAATTATGACTTTCTTAAGGTAGCCAAATATCTTGTTATCTAATTAGTGACGTGCATGAATGGATGAGTGAGATTCCCTCTGTCTCTTCCTACTATCTTGCAAAACCACAGCCAAGACAATGGGCTTGGCAGAATCAATGGGGAAAGAAGACCCTGTTGAGCTTGACTCTAGTCTGGCACTCAACTCCAGGAAAATCCCTCAAAATATGGAAGCCATTAATAAATTTAACTTCAGCATAGTGTCCCAGCCCTTCTTTGAATACCACAATCTGTATGATCTCCCTTTGATTTCCATTCGCTATATCCTCCTACCTTTCTGAAAAATCATTTAAAGTTGCATTTTATAGATAACACTGTTCTGTCAAACAAACTGTTTTACCAGATTAGCAGTGTCCTGAATATTTACAGGACACTGCACTTTTCAATTATTTATTCATGGCTCTGTAGCCATCGCTTTACTCATGGCCTCCATAGTCACAGTTACATTCCTAATTTTGTCAGCATCCTGTACAGTGTCTCAACTATCCTGCTGATTAGGAGCCATACATACATTTAGAGTAAAAAAAGCACACCTCAGGTTAACTCTGCCTTCTGCTTTTGCACCAAAATAAAAAAAACTTTAATAAAGTGCCAAGGACAGAGATATAATCTGATAGAAATGCAATACTGGCAACATTTGCTCAATTTTGGAATTTCTTGCTTAAATGCATGAATCTGTGTGTGTGTGTGTGTGTGTGTGTGTGTGTGTGTGTGTGTGTGTGTGTGTCTATCTGTGTGTGTGTTCTGTCTCTCTTACTGTAGTAAGTATTGTTTTCTACTCAACTTTGGTGTCAGGGGTTCCACTCTGGAGGACTGTCTAGGGTGCCATTAAATTTACCTAGCTACTACTCTTGCCATAATATTACACTGTCAGGGATCAGTAGTGTCACTGCCTTTTCATGTAGAAAATTAACTTTGCTGTAATAAATAAAAATCCTGTTGAAGGTACAGTAGCCTTAGAATTTAATTTATATACCTAGTAGCTAGGTAGGTGAACTGGTTCTTTTAAAACTTATTTTCTACTGTGGTCCAGGCTACAAGGGCAAGATTAAACACATTGTCTTTGGCCGGCTTATGGAAGCCAATAATGCATAATGTTATTTACAAATATCACCAGTGAAACTAATGTGGTAGTGCCTACACTCAGTAATAACATAAGAGGTACGTAACATCAAGTAATTTGTTTACCTTGGTTGTTTTATTCATACTTAGAGTTGCATAAGCTGTACACTTTAATAACAGTTATTTGGATTCTGACTATATGTTTAATCCAGGCTCAGAGAATCTCTACAATAGTCTTACATATAGATAGATGGATAAATAAATAGATAGACAGATACATAGATAGATAATCACATCTATAGATAGCTATATGCATCTATATCTTTATTTATTTATATATATATATATATATATATATATATATATATATCTTTATCTGTCTCTCTCTCTCTCTCTATATATATATATATATATATATATATGTGTGTGTGTGTATGTGTGTGTGTGTATGTGTATGTGTGTGTGAGGTTTTTCCAGGGTAGCATGTTCATTTTGTAGAATTACCATTTTTAACGAGTGATTAACATGACATGATGTACAAAACAGTGATGGCTGGTGACTTCAAATTAAAGGGGGGCAGCAAGAGGCAGCTGAATGGGTGTGGCCAATGGGAAGGGGTGTGGCCAACTAGAAATGGGTGGAGCTATGCTCAAAACCGCAACAACTGGAACTTTAATGAAATACGCTGCCCTGAGTGCCAAACCGTCATTACGAGAGTCCAATCAAGACAAAATGAAGTGTAGAAGAAAAAAAATATTTCAATGCATTAGCTACATGACAACTTACTTAATATCTAGATGGAAACACAAAGGTTGTGAGACATGAAAAAATAAATTGCTTTTTAAATATATTACTGGAATGCCAGTCATAATCAAGTATAAAATAAACAAGAAGCACTTAGTTCAAACCACTTCTCCTTGTACTGCAGTTCTAATTATAATTTATATACAGCTTTATAAAATTGCCAAGTAACATGCTGAAAGTAGCAATTTCTGTGATACCCCCACTTGTAAAAATGTTTCTTATCCAAAAAAAACCCTGCTACCTGACAACCACTATCTACTTGTTTCATGGTGAACACATGATCAAAGTAAAAAATGAACAGCGAACAAGAAACAAGCTCAAATTAAATTGCTTAAAGGATTACTGCACAAGTTATGGACCACACATGATAGATTGGCATTCTGTTTAGTGCACGGTTACGGGTAAAGCCTGCAAAGATAACTGCAGGTCTCCAACAAATGTAATGAGCTTCTGAAAATACTGTAATCCTGTCCTTTATTACAAATACTGTCATATGCAATTCAGTACCTAAGGCTTATTCGTTATCTAGTTATGTAAATATTCTCTGCATGTCAACAATGAAAAGGCTTTCAATGCTGGTAATTCTTTAACAGTATACTTATTAAAGCTTACTTGCATCTTACAATCTCTGACAAGCTTACCTGATGGTCATTAAAGCACTGCTACTTTAATACAGAGCAACAGGGCACTGCAACAGCATGCATTTTCTGACTAATAAGAAGCATAAATCAACAGTATAAAAATATGACAGAAAACCAGAACATTCTGCAAAATCAAGGACAGATGAAAAGCCACGGTCATACTTGTGGTCTTCCTTGGATGGGGGAATACTCTGCACACTTACACTGCATAACTGCTGCTTGCCTTGCTTGGACACATCCAGAGCCACTACAACGGGGAGTGGAGTGCAACAAGTAGGTCACAGTTTGAAATGTCTCTGGCTGACGGTGATGGCTCTGACACTCATACCTCT
Source organism: Protopterus annectens (assembly GCF_019279795.1). NCBI lineage: Eukaryota > Metazoa > Chordata > Ceratodontiformes > Protopteridae > Protopterus > Protopterus annectens. The sequence continues at coordinate 130,315,112 of NC_056746.1, read as the reverse complement.
CAACATCAGAGCAAGAAATCTGGACAAAGCCATACATAAAAGTGGGACACAGGCCCAAAAATAAAGACAATTTTTAAATATTGCTCTTATAAACTTAGAAAGATAATAGAATAGTAGTAGGTCTTGCATTACTATGAATTTTTGAAGGGTATGAAATCTGAAACCCAAATGTCTGCCATTATTTTCTAGCTTCAATCTTTAATGATTTGCTACTAATTTGCCAAAAAAACACAATTTTATGAAAAACAGACCAAATATGTTATGCAAAAATATAAAATTGCCACACAATACAGCTGTGAACCTGTCAAAGAAGGGACACCTTTTCAAAATTAGTACTGTTAACTTGAGCAGCTGACAAAATAAGAGCATCTAAATGCATTTCTGAAATAAAAGTAATCTATAACTCTGATCATTACAGTTATTTATAATTGTAAACCCTCCACGTTTTCTTCCAAAATTGCCATTTAAGGGGAGAGCAAAATGTTGAGCCAAAATTGGAGACAGTTGAGAGGTTTGGATATTTCTAATTCTATAAAGTGATTTATTTACACGTACCTCTCAACCTCTTAATGCAGGAAATCTGGATATGGCCAAATATATTGGGGGAACATACAAACAGTACTAAAAAGACAGTTGATAGAATAAAAGGTCTTGCTTTAGCATGCATTTTTCTGAAGGTTATGACGTCTGAAACTCAATGTCTGTCATTATTTAGTGACTTCATTCCTAAATGATTTGGCAGAAAACCACACATTTTATGAGGAACAAACCAAAAATAAGAAGCAAAAATTTATTAATTCTGCAATGAGGTATAGTTCAGCTGGGGCTGTTTGAGTTTGTTGCCCCCCCCTCACAAAATAATGGTTGAATGGAGCGTCTCCCCTGCAGCCATTCCAATGTCCCATTCCTTGGTTATTTCACCCCATTTGCCATAAACACTGTAATGTGCATACTGCTTTACTTCTGCAATAATATGGATTTCATTTGAAAGTTTTATTTTATATTTTACAGCATAAGCCCTAATAGATATCTGCTAAACAAAGCAATGCAGTCTCACAATGAAAATAGACTTAGCATTAAAACTTCACTGCCCTTGAAACTCACATTCATTGAAACAGCATTGAAACCCACATTCAAAGAAAATACATTTTGCCAGTGGCAGATAAAGATTAATTTTGGGCTGTTTTCAAATCATAGGTCCCTTGAACACGAAACATACACATGCTTTTTGATACACCTTCCTGACTGTATTAAATTATATTCCTTGTACAATACAGTACTGTTGAACTGCCCAATTCAGAACATTTCCATCATAAAAGTCTACTCAAACTTCAACAGTCCACCAGTATCAGTGAATATGCACAATCTCTGAAGAAGTAAAAGCCATCTAAATAATTCCACATTAAAGAACTCTGTTAACTAATGAAGAGGTTACTGCTAGCAAACCACTTTATATGTCATTGTTTCATCTACAGATAAAGTGCCTGTTGCCCTTGAGGAATACATTGCTTATGTTGCATTAAAAAATTATAATGCTAGTAATATCGCAATAGGGAATGTATGGCAAACTGATAACAGGTTCATAGTTACTAGATATCTTCGCCAAAGAGGACTGTAGCATCCATCCCCTTTAAAACAGAGTACAGTAACAGCAATGGATCAGTCTACTGTGGGAGTAGAACCCACAGCCTTCTGCATCAAAAGCAAGTACATTACCTGTTGTGCTACTTACAGTGTAAGCTGACTTAGCATAAGCAGCACTAAACTTTTGTTCCCCTTCAGCTCTCAGCTCCTTGTAAAATCTACTTGACACTCAGCTGCATTTCTAAATTTTGCAGCACAAGAAATCTGGACAAAGACAAAATTTATTTGGGGGGATCAAAAGCCCAAAAACCAGGGACACATTTTAAACATTGCTTGTATAATGTTGGAAAGTTGTTAGAATAAAATGCTGTGTTACCACCATACATTTCACTGTCAAGTATTGAACTTAGGTCCCTGTGCTAAACAGCCAGAGCAACATACCACTAGGCCAAATTATATATTTTTATGAAAGAAAGGAAGACTGAAACTTAAATGGCTACCATTTAGTGAATTCACTTTTCACCATAGCTGTCAACATCTTGGCACAAAACACCTTAACAAAGCCAATAATGGGGGAATACAGCCCCCAAACATATTCAATGAGTTCAGTTATCACCATAGCTCTCAACCTTGGCACAAAAAACCTGGATGAAGCCAATAATGGGGAAATACAGTCCAAAAAATAGGGACAAATATCCACTGAGGACAGCAGAGAAAACCCACACAGGACATGCAGACTCCACACAGAAGGCACCCCAACCAAGAATCAAACCAGACAACCCATAGCTGTTAGGTAACACTGCTACCACTGCACTACTGCCTGTTTTAAGTAACACAAATGCAGAAACCACAGATTTTATGAGGAACAGAACAAATATGAGGCAAAAATCTGCAAATGTTTTAGAAATGGTGGTGGGTAGGGAATTCAGGCTCTTGTCACCTTGGGTCCAAGGTACAGCATTCAAGCCTTATTCTCTACCCACCACCACCAATGGGGCATTACACACACAAGCAGTTAAAGACAAAAAGTACCTCTTCAGCCATTTGCATCACTAGCTAAACAGGTTTCAAGGTTTTAGTACCAGTTATGTACTTCTGACTTTACTTCAAGAATGTTACTTTATTGCTTTTTGTAAATGAACATTTCTCTAAGCAAGAATGTTGAACAACATGAGGTCTAAAATTAAATGTGCGCCTTCAAAAAAATGCATTTAATCCATACAGCACAAACAGCTTTATGTAACTTACTTCAAAAATGAACAGCTAAAATTTTGAAAATGTTATTTATTCTTGGCTTCAAGTCTTATTTGAACTTTCCAGTTCAGAACAGTCATGGGACTGTTGCACACCCACTCATCTCTCACCTAGTATGAGACGAAGAATGCTGCCACATGTTGCCAGTGTGCTGCAACGGCATAGCTGCTGGCACATGACACATCACTCACAGACTGGCAGTCACTCATTCTCTATACACACAGGACTGTGCTGGCCTTGTATACAAGTGCAGCTTCTCACATGTAGGTATGGTTTACTTGTAAGACCTCCGCTGCAGTACTAACTTAAAATGCCAGTGCTTTGGAAATGGTTACATACACATACAGTTATCATTGTTCTTTATTAGTACAGCTTCTTTTCATTGCATGGTATAGTTCGATACATATATATAGATTTATTCATAAAACGCTGCAATGCTTTAGCTTCAGATATACAAGATCAGTGACTGATATAAAATGAAAACAACTGTAACATTTTTTTGCAGCTGCCAAAAATAACTATTTTATAAAACAATAAATACAGCATGCACACAATTAAATAAACATATGCACTGATGCACACACACACACACACACACACACACACACACACACACACACACACACACACACACACACACACACACACTCACACCTGTTTCCCGATCGTACACCCTACCTGTCTCGGCCAGGCGATCCGATCCTGTACTCGGTCCATCCTGCAGCTTCTCTGTCTGGCATGCAATAAATCCATCCTGCAGCTCCCCGATCTCGGTCCTCCATGCTGGCATAATCTGCAACTCCCATCCTAGCCCACGCATATTGTTCCACGAGATGTGAGGAGGCTGGAGCCTCCTGTTATTGGTCCAGACTGCGGGTGATGCAGTCTGGTGACCGTCTGGCTTGTGTGGTCATCACTGCACAGATCTCTGGGTTGGAAGGGAGGAGTTTACTCCCTTCCCTATCCGGACTGCCTAACTGAGCAGTCTGGAGCTCAGGAATGATTGAGCATGCGTGCTTGGTGTTCTGGTCTGCCTAACACAGCAGCCAGGAACTAAGCACGCATACGTGCAGTCCGAGATTTTTTTTTTTTATTATTTTCATGTTTTATATGTTCTATTTTTATTTTTCTATGGGGACTGCAGGGACTGGGGACTTTATTTCACAGGTGGGAGAGCTGCAGTCCTACAGTCCTATAGCCACCCCTGGTACAACATGGTGATTAGTATATCAAGCCTGAAGTCCTTTGTCAGAAAAAAAAAACACTTGGCTGCAGCTGAAATTCCATAGGGTGTTAATTTGTCATTGCATATAATCAATATAACATCCATCATGCTACTTAGATATCCAAGATCTCTTTGTAGACATCTTTTTATAAATCATTCTTACTGCTGATGAGCACATTTTATCACATTACATTAACAAAGCTAACTTGTTCTGTTCAAATTAAGTACATATGAGATCTTTACTAGTTCAGTTCCACTTGGTATAGGTTTATAGGTTTACAGGTGATTACAAGTCTATCGACTCAAGAGCCTTTTTAACCCCACCCAAGCTTATCCCAAATTTACCAACATTTTGTTGATGTGTCAGTAACACTCCATGTATGCTGTACTGATGATGTCATAACAAGACTGAAACATGTCCGTCTACAGCTTTATTGGACTGAATTTGTCCATTAATCAACTTAAAAAGAAATAAGTCATGGGCATTCAGAACCGACATATAGCTGAAACACCTGGTGTCCTTAAGGGGTCATTTGCGTATATTACATAATCCTTTTCTACAAGATATTTTAAGGAATCACACAGTGCAAACTCTAGCTTGGCTAGGTTTTTCTTGTTGTTTTTTCAAGTGTTAATCACACAAGGAATTTTTCTGTTGTGATATAGACTTGTACACATCAGGCTAACCTGTCCATTAGGAACATAGGAGTCAATCCCGCAGGTACTAAACTCGTGAACAAAAGAAAAAGAAGCTCGGACCAAAACATGGCAGCCAGAAAATAATGTCCTGAATGTAAACGGTTTATTTTATAAAAACACAATACGTTTTTGTTACGACCACTCAAGTAACTTCTTCAGAGGAATATGACAAGAGTACAATAAGGCGCCAAATTTAAACTAACATTGGCGTAATTACGTCAGTAAATGCTTAATTGAAAATTAAAAGCTGGAATTAAGTCACAACTCTATCAATCAGCATAAAAATAGTAAACACATGATTAAGAGTCACCAAACTGTCATTAACGTAATTACGCCAATGTTAGTTTAAATTTGGCGCCTTATTGTACTCTTGTCATATTCCTCTGAAGAAGTTACTTGAGTGGTCGTACAAAAACGTATTGTGTTTTTATAAAATAAACCGTTTACATTCAGGACATTATTTTCTGGCTGCCGTGTTTTGGTCCGAGTTTCTTTTTCTTTTGAATATAGGAGTCAAGCCAGGGGTGAATTTGTGATTTCCCACCTATTGATCCTAGATGCATTTGAATAGGGTTAGACATGAGTTTTGTTTCACATGGATTAGAAACCTGTTCCAAGGAAGGAGTAATCCATTAGAAACATACTGTTCCCTCATCATGTTCTGTTTATGTCACAGATTACATTTTGATCCTTAGAACAGATATTTCTGATACTGTTTGTTTTGCAGATGTACAACAAATCCATCAGTGTGGAATCAAAGGATGGCTTGCTGGCTAGGCATAGATTGCCTTGCAGCAGTCTGTAGGAGATCAAGTACAGGGATTGATCTTTGACATGGTCTGCATAGGACTTCTTGTTTACGCTCTGTCTTCTTTTTATGAGAAACGTTTTCAGTGTCTCAAGCTCATGCAAATGCCTGGTTAGGTACATGCATAACAGTGCACTGAACTTGATGACTGGTCTGATGTGAGCTGAGTACAGTAGAATAATGACCTCCTTAGATCCAGATGCTACACCCTTGCTTATAAATGTTGTAATGTAGAATGATTTTCTCACTAAAGTAGAAACATGGTGGCCTAAACTCAGGTTACTGTCAACATGTGTTTTCAGAGTCCTGATCACTGAGTATACGTTTTTGAGTGTATTACCAACATGGTAATTTCCAGGGTGGAGGACTTCCTAAAATATGCTGTTATGCATTTTTTTCACATTGAGATTTTTATTTATTTATTTATTTTTGTATTTTTCCTCCCATCCTTCCATCATTTTTATTGACCCGGCCATTGTGTCACATCTGTACTGGATCTGCTAGTCAATTTGTGCCCCCCTGGACTTATTCTGCTAAGTCTTGGGGCCAATCAAAGACCTAAGGCAATGGGACTTGGCACATCTGTGCTTCTGCTCAGGAGGGGTCTTACTTGGCTTAACCATTTACTCTCCTCCCCTTTGTGGCAATGTGGCATGGTCCTTGAGTGAGAGTGCAATTTGAGCTACCAGTGTATCATCCCACCTCCGTAGCAGCCCACCCAGGCCCACTTCTATCCACTGATCATGCCTCCTCTGGAAACATCCTGGCCTTCACCATGGATTGTCATCCAGAGATACCTCTATGCCACCCTCCCTCTGAGATTGGCATGCCCATCTCTCCCTGCCACTCTGTCAGTCACCAGAGACACTAATCAATCCGGGTCACCTGGGTCATATCAAGGGTTTATCTCTCTACACCACCACAGAGGCTTTATTCTTTCACACTGAGTTTTAGTCCTTGACTCTGGCTCCAGTTTATTGTCTGCATTAGACCCTTTTGAAGGGTATCTGTACCTTTAGGAGATTCAGTGACCAGACCTATTTTTCTGTCATCTGCAGACTTGGTCAGTGAGAGGCCCTAGCCACTTTCCTTAATTTCAGAGAATTAAATGCCAAAAAGCAGAAGATGTAGCACTGATCTCTGGGTGGGTCCACTAGTGTCTGGCCTCATTGCGGTGTCTGATTCCCATAACTTAACTGCTTGTATCCTATCAGTGAGACAGCTGGTCATCCACTAGGTGACATACAGGTTTATGGATAATTTTGCAAGTCTATCTCCTTGGCCAAGTTGAGGTAGGCAGTATGTACTGTTTTGCCCTTGTCCATATCTTTAGTGACCATCTTGAAGAAATCCAACATGTTAAGCAGGCATGACCTACCTTTGATAATACCAAACTGGGTTGTTTATACTATGACAATGCTTTGTTTCCATATTGCCAAAGGAGAAATGAAAGCTCAGACCAAGGTTCCTAGGTTACTGAATTAGAAATGTTAGATGTTGACCAGTTGAAAACACTTATATGACAATACTTTAAGAAATTATCTGGAACAGCCATAGACAGAGAATGAAATTTATAAGGATTACTGTAACTAATCTTCTTCTTTCAGCTGTTCCCAGTTAGGGGTCACCACAGCAGATCGCCTGTCCACTCATGAATGGCAGGTGAGTTTTAGAGTATTGAGTTGCCAGCCTGGCACCCAACCTTCCACAGAAGGCACACACACACAAGCACTTATGCCTAGGGCCAATTTAGAGTGTCCAATCCACCTACAGCATGTCTTTGGGATGTGGTAGGAAACCGGAGCACCCGGAGGAAACCCACGCGACCACAGGGAGGACATGCAGACTCCACACAGAAGGCACCCTAAAAGGATTACTATAACTAATATGTCATATAAATTAATAAGAATATTAACAGGACATTATAAACACATTTTTCTCTGAGCACTATAATGGCTAACTAGATACCTAACTGTAACTTCTAAACCCTTACATTAGCTACTGACCTTGTTTTATCAAAGAATTTCATATATGTTGTGCCAACTTAAAGACATTCAGATTAGAAATATATCCTTTTTACTAACATTGCCAATTGAATAACATGTTAATGTTCATTATATTTTATCTGGGACATGAGAATTGATAACAGTGCCTTACTTTTTTATCTGTAAAGGCAAAACAAATTCATATGCAACTGCATATTATATTCCTCTTAAAATGTTTCTGTAGCATCTCAAGGAATACATTTCAGTGAAACTGTGACAGAGTTATGGGCATCTCTACACTTATCATTCAGACCTTACTAAATTAATTATAATTGCAGCTATAAAGTAGTTAACTCCATGATGCAAAACGTGCAGACATACTCATAAAGAATTTCTATTACAAGAAACCTCTACAAATTTAATTTTAATTTTACACCATTACCTATTTTAAATCTTTTTTATTGAAATTTTAAGCCATCACAAACATGAACATGTATGTAAATTGCTATTGTGGGACCAAGTCACATTCTACAGATGCTAACATATTTGCATTTTCTTTGTCTGGATAACTTCATCCTGCAAAGCATAGAATATATAATCTTAAAACAAATGTAGTGTTACCTCCTAAGGTGCAAACATATAATTCTAGCCTTAGGGCTTTCTTTTTTAATATCTTTAGTCATAAGCTAGAAAACAATATCACGACAGAGGCAGACTGTACATTTTTTATTATTTACAACACAGATGAATGCATAATAACTGAATTGGATGCATTATGCTAAAAATAAAAATCACTCTTCTAACAATAACCATTCCTTCTTACACAAATCAGTCTTCTGTCTTCCCATCCCATCTTAATCAGAGAGTGGGTAATTCCAATCATTCAAATGGATTCATTCCCCAACACCATTACTATCACTATGTCAAACTGTAATGCTATAAATCACCAACATAAATGCAGTGCTTCCTTTATGCTTTCTATCAGGTATACAAGTATACAAATAGTCATGTCCAGTCTATTACCCTAAGAGAATATAACTTGGAAAGCACCTTTTTGCCTTTGCCTCCCATAACCATTCTTTATTTAATTCTCATCCTTCCAATGTCTCATCATGTAGTCATTGTTTTCCATTTTTTTATGAATAAGAATTAATGTATTAGCAGCCTTGTGTAAGCCACCTACTTAAGTTGCCCTCATAAATCTCTTTGCATCATTGCCTGCATCACATCCCTGTCAAGTAAATACCCCAGAATATGACATTCATAGAACAATATCCAGCGTACTGCACACATATATAATTTCAATCTTTAAAAGTATTTTTCTAGACAACTCCTAGTATTTCTTCCTTCAATGCAGTATTCAGTTAAATCCACCACTCAAGATAATCAGTAGAGGTACGGCATACATAATAATGTTTAGCTGGTAAACTTTCAGACAGACTCCATTCTTAATTTTGAATTTGAAAATAAAAACCCAAGTACCATAACAATTATTTAACACTCTTCCTTCTATCACAAGACTAACATATTTAGAAAGGTACTCCCAACACACCATGGACAGCAATATTTTTATTTTTATACCACACAGGAATATCTGTATTAAATAACTAAATTCAATCTACTTGCTTTACTGAAGTAAAAGCTAATACCAAAGGGCTCTGGCTGACTAAGTTTGCAAATGACTGCAAGGTAGGAGCAGTCATTGAATCCCTCGATGACTTAACCGCCATTCTACATGAAGGTTGGCCTCAAATAAATAATTTGCACCAGAATCATGGATTGAAACTCTTCTTCTTCTTCTTCCGGCTTTTCCCAGTTAGGGGTCGCCACAGCGGATCTCCTGTCCGCTCATGATTGGCAGTGGAGTTTTACAGTGTCAAGTTGCCAGTCCAGCACCCAACCTTCCACAGAAGGCACACACATGTACACAGTCACACCTTGGGCCAATTTAGAGTGTCCAATTCACCTACAGCATGTCTTTGGGAATCATGGATTGAAACTAAATGCCAAAAAATGCATTTTTGCATCCTTTGGGAAATCATCAGTCCCAAAGAAATACCACATTAACAATAATCCCCTAAGAACTGACCTAGTTTCTCAGAAGTCAGGAACTTTTGTAGACAGTGACCTAACGTTTGACCAGTATGCGTCCATTATTGTAATAAAGTCTTTCAATATTGCACAACTTATAAACAAAGGGTTTGTGCCAAGATCTATGGATGTCACTGTTCCCCTTTACTCAGCCATCATTAGGCCAATCATTGAATATAATGCCCCCCTTTGGCATGTATCTTCCCAGGCACATGCAACAGCAGGAACACTCACAGAAATACCTTACTAAAAGGATACAAGGCCTAAGCAACATGGCCTACATTGACCGACTCAAAGTCTTGTCACTATACTCAGTATCCTAAAGACTGCTGACGTGTATCTAGAATATGAGACATCCTTCAGCCTGATACTGATAGATTTACTGCACATCAGCAACTCAAATGGCATCAGAAATACTAGGTCTAGGGATCTAAACCTCTTCTGCAGCATCAACAGAATGCAGGGACAGGTACATCTCATAGAGGATACCACTGCTCTGGATTAGACTCCTCATTCACATAAAACAAAGTTCATCTCTGTCCATATTCAAGCACAACTTAGATCTATGGATGGGAAATAGAAATTTTACCCCAGGACTGTCTCCTGTACTACTAATGCTTTACCCCCATGCATGGGGCCCCTCAAATTATCTACGGTATGATCTCACTTATTCTCATTAGAGGTAATATATAATGATCAACCATTGGATGAGTAAGGTCAATCTCTAACCAAATAGGATAGGTTAATTCAAGCACAAAAAGGGAAATTGGCTAGGCTTAAAAGGACCCATGATGACAGCTAGCCTGGTAATTACCTATAATCATATAAACTCATAAAATAGTTAGCCATCTCCATCTTAAAATAGTCTGTGATAAACGGCAGCACTATATACTACAATAAGCTTAAGAATAATTCTTTTAATTAGTGACATTTATTTTCAGAATAGTCACAGCATTCAAAACACGATATGTAGAGTAACATAAAACAAATTTTCCATTTCACCCAGCCATATAAAATGGCTTCTTTAATTTCGAATGCTGCTTTACAAGAGGCAGCATTGTGTATCCATTAACTTATGCATCTTCATTTCCTTCTCTCATCCTGCAAATAAAGTGAAAGACCTTCTCTCGACCCTTGGAGTATGGTATGCATGTATTCTGTGAATCTCATATCTTCCAAAAAAATAATTGCCGCCACATTCAAAATGTCCATTCAAAAATGTTTTAATTTCTAGCAGGCCACAATTTATAATCTGCCTCTTAGCAGTCCAATGTCTATTCAAGTTGAAATGTTTATTCTCACAAGTCATCTTATTCCTGCTACAATACACATAAGCTGCCTCCCTATTTTTTTTCAGATCCTGCCAGATAGCAAAATGTATATAATCTATCTCTGTGTATACATATGGCAAATACATAGGTAAATCTCAGCACTCTAACCGTCACCTCCTATCTATTCACAAACATTTTTAACATTCAATAAGCAAAACAAACAAAAAAAACTATTTAGATAGAAACATCAGTCTATATTTTAATTTCTATCATTTAAATTTCTTAAAAGCCTCATCAAACTGAAGTTGCTGCAGAGATGTGGCCTCTGAAGCTATGGTATTCAAACCTCAGTTGTCACAATGGCCACAGCCATTGTCCTTGTTCATTTTTATGCCAAGATAATAGCTGGGAATAACTATTGGTTTCATAAATCTCAGATCATTTGGGGCCAACAGCAAACTAATCACTTTTTCAACACCCAGTAAGAACTTTGCAAATTCTTTCCATTGAGCAGTCTTATTCAACAAATTAAAGCATGTTATAAGGACTCATTTTGTTTCACAAACCTTATTTTGTATTGAAACCAGCTGCTATTCCACATATTCCATCTGTTCAACAGTTGCTGTTTCCTTATCTTCAGTTTTGTTAACCTGCTTAATCATGCAAAATGTCAGCAACATCCACTTAAGCTATTTTAGCACATACTCAGCCAACAATTCAGTTAACTCCACGTTATAGCTAATATTCCTCAGTTTTTCTTCACTTCTTTAACATTTACTATCATCATACTTTTGATCAACACTGATTTTCTTGCACCATCAAAACAGAATTTTCTACCCTGTTTGCCATTATTTCACAGGTGATACCTTCACCCAGTGTGAATGATGAATGCAGTGACCTTGCTTAACTTGAAAACAAAAAAGTGCAGAAGCTACAAATAAAGGTGGTTGCTTTGGATAATAGAAGCAGACAATACAACGTAAAAATAACTGGCACTTTAGAGAGCACAAAAGTTCAGGAACTATGAGACTTCATAGAAAAAATGTTCAGAGAAGGGACACAAATACCACCAAGTTTTATCGTTAGAGCAGAATGGATCCATTGAGCTTTAAAACTCAAACTTGTTTTAAACAACCCCTGACACTTGCTCACAGCACTCAGTTTATTTCCAGCAAGAGAATGTTTCATGAAATACATCAGAAAAAAAAGAATTTTCCAGTGGCAGCACAATCATACTAAATTCATAGAGGATTAATCAGCAGAACTCTATCGGTGTCATATGAATCCAGACTATGTAAAGAAAAAGTTAACAGAAGTAGGATTTGGTATGACAATAATTTATTCTGTTACATTGCTAATTTCTGCTTGGGACATGATAAGAAGGTTTAGTGACATAGCAGCTGTATGGAGGCTCTACAACGATGAAAAAGAAAAAAGAGATGGTACTTCATGGAAGTGGCTTGAACATATTATGATATATAATGAAATGGAATGGGAAGCAAACAAAGCTATGCCATATGATCTGTCTACAAGGAAGAAAGCTCGTCAAGGGGAAATCTGAAATGAAGATACAGATAAGGTGGAGGAAAGCCATTTGAGGAAATCACAATGGTGGGGATTTAATAAACTCTATGTAGGAATAGTGTAAGTCCTACACGGAAGGTACCATGGCCATGTTTGTGGCTCCCCCTCAGCAGTGCACCTTGCATATTAATGAAGGTGCACTACTGCGAGAGAGATGTGTAACAGGGTTAAAGAATCTGTGGAGGGGGTGTTACAGTGTCTGGAGATGAGTAACACACCCCCTGCACTGTCAATTTGCTGGATGGCACTGAAATATAAAAGTTGTATATGTTTTTATTTATTTTTTTTTCTTTTGTGTGTGTTTGCATGGTGAGGCACTTAGCGATTGACATGTGCCAGACATCTAAAAATTGAAAATGGATACTTTTAATTTTCATATAAAAGGTCAAGTTTAAGCATAGCTGAGTGTAGGAGCAGGGTGGTGCTCAGCAGTGCATAAACGTAGATGAGAGCTATATAGAAATGTATAGCAGTTGTTAACATATCCATGTAGCTGAATGGTTAGAATCACAGCCTTACAGTAGGTGCATGGTTTGAATGCACAGACAGGCCATTCAGCTTTTATATTTGATAGCAATATTTTATTATTTATTTATTTTTTTATAAATGTATTTACTAATATTTTTTAGCCTGATTAGTCCAGCTGGGCCAAAAGCCCATTTTCAGTGGAGACCCAAGGAGAAAAGATCCATTCGCACACAAGTTTACAATACATAAAATTCACACCCCGAGATAAGGAAATTAAAATGCATAAGGTCGGGAAATATAGAAGTAAAATACATACACATAATAATAAAGTAGTCGTAATGAACAAATAATTTTATATTATTTTTTTTATTTTTTAAAAAGCTCTGCTAAGCATTGCTAAGCCAAGCCAAGCAATGCTTAAACAGGAGCTGTTTTAGCACTGTTTAGCAATGAGCAGCTCTGCTGAGTTGGTTTGGGCGCTGCTAGCAAATCCTGTTTAAGCAGTCCTCATCTCAGGTAAACTGTTTTGTGCACTGCTAAGCATTGCTAGGCATTGCCAGTTTAAGCACTGCTCGGCTGAGTTCAGTGGGTTTGTGTGGTGCTAAGCAAAGTGCTGCATTTTTAAAAATGGCCCAGTTGTGGCAAAGGGTGGGAAAACAACCTTATTTGAGTGCAACAGGCAGGAATACAGCTGGTTTCTGTTGGAGTTTGATCTTGGGAGAGACTATGGCAGGTGTTGTTGAGGGTGCGTGCTTCCAGGTGCAGCGGTGGGGCATTCTGGAGTCCAGGGTCATGGTTGGACTCCTCTTAAAAGACCATGACATCTGGCTGCTGAAGGGCCAGTACCAGGGGAAGGAATACAAATTAGAGGCCTAGGATTGGCTGGCATGCAACTTCACCAGTGCAACTGGTATCCCCTGCACAGGTGAGCAGGTGCGTCACCATTTTGATGACCTGAAGCATAGGAAGGGGGATTGCTTGTCCTCTTGGATCCACGATGCCCAGGATGACAATGCCTCACAAGTTTGTAAGTATTGTTAACATTGTTTTACCAATTACTAATCTGCATATGTGATAAACAGGTATGCATAATGGTGTGTCTCTCTCCCCACAGTAGCAGTAGAGAGACCCCGCAACCTGGAGGCCCATGCAGGGCACCTGGCTAGGTTGCGCTGAGAGTGTGGTGAGTACAGATGTATCTTGCAATCTATATTCAAATAAACAAGAAAGATTACAGTGGTAACAGTCAGCATTTCTGAGTGTGCAACAATGAATGCAGTCATAGGCATGGACTGATATAACTGAGTAATGCCAGGTACAGTGCAATAAAGATGAAAGCATGATACCTGATAATGTTAAGGAAAAAAGTTTCTACTGCATTAATAATGTTAAGGAAATAAAGTTCAACTGCATGAATAATGTTAAGGAAATAAAGTTCCACTGCATTCATAATTTCAAGGAAATAAAGTTCAACTTTAGGGGTTAGTAGGGTGGCCTAATGGTTAAGGTGTTTGCCTTACAAACACAAGGTGCAGGGTTTGAGTCTCACAAGGGATAATTGGCTTGGCTTAAAATGGTTCACAAGGGCAGTTTGCCTAGTGCTAATCTATGAACCTATGAACTGCATTCATAATGTTAAGGAAATAAAGTTTCTACTGCATTACTTATGGAATTACAGCTGTATTGCAACACCTGCATTATAAGAAGTGTCCATGAATAAAGAATGCTACATTTATACCAATCACTGCACAATGTCACCCATAATAAAGCTGTGTTGTGCAAATATGTGTGTATTTTGTGCTGTTGGTCATGAAATTGAGTAGTACAACTGCTGAATGTAAAAACAGGAATAATACCATAATGTGAATGAAAGTTATCTACTAAATAAGTGTTTTGCTAAACTGTAGATGTGGACCTGTACTACAAGATATACTGCATTATTATATTTGTTCTGCACTAAGATCTGAACCTAGAATAGGAACGGCCAAAGTATATAGTCTATATGTCAGGACTGTCTCATGTTAATCATTGCATTTCAGCTGTATTTATCCCTGATCTTAGTTCCATTGCTGCAGGCAAGTATGAAACTGTAATAGCTGTAGACTGCAAACATACCATCTAAAACTTTGTATGGGACAGGTAGCCAACCCAGCACTCTGATATGGTCTGTACACAGCACACATAGTTCCACCCATTAGGGGTTAACTGTCTACACATGCATTCTATGTATTAATGCACAGTTCACTTACTATCTGTGTCATGCATGAATCTCATGCGTGTGTGTTCAAGTGTCACTGCAGTCTTGTATAACATTCTACCTCTATTACCAGGTCACAGTTTGTTACCAGGTAAGTTCTAGGTACATATCAGTCAATCAATATTCAGCAGTGGCTCAGTAGCTCAGTTTGAAAAGCAGTAGGTATGATGTACATTTTGTCACACACAGACAGTGGCTCAAATCCAGAGACAACTACTACTAAATATTTATAGAAACAGTTATGTTTTGTTTACAAATGTTCTCCCCACAGGAATTACAGGCAAATAAATGGCTGTAGTAGTTGTGCAAATGGGTTACTAATTTGTGTGTTCAGGTATACCAGAGTGTTAATAGCATTGCTCAGCAGGGTGATAAGACATCAGTATATTAAAAATCAAGAAGTACATTACTAATACAGGTTAATAAAACAAATAAAACTATTTAATCCTGGTACACCTGTATGCCTGGTGAGTCTGTGAATGTCTGCTGATAGTCTAACCCCATGCCTGCCAAGGACGGCATGATAAGCATAACATTTCTGTACTGTGCACGTTACATGCCTCTCAAGTGTCATACTGTCACTGACTGTGAACACTGATGCCAAATCCCTTGGAGACAGATTTAACATACATTTGATTTATGTCAATAGCACAGTCACACTACATCAGTCGACAGTACACCTTGGTACTCATATATATTATATTTCCCTGACATATAATAGTCTCTTGTAGTTGTGTACTGTTCCATGCAGATAACTTGAGAGGTATGTAGGTGTTATAGAAACTATAGGGCACTGTTATACATAAAGTAAGAGCAGACCTGTAGAGTATACCAGAGTACTGTTGCAAACAATATAGCCTATACTGGTAGTAATGTAATGTCCTTCTCTCTCCCCCACCCCTTATCTGCAATAGGTATGGCTTACTTTTAACATATGTTTTTCTCAAAATGTTATTTTGGGCCTTGTATTTTATTATTGTTATATAGTACCATGGTTGCATACTAACATAACTTGTTGAATTACCTATGTTGTTGGCCTTTTGACATAACTGCTACTTGCATGCTGTTACAATACTGACTGTTGTACCACTTATTGTTGTGTTCCATATGCTATGCAGTGTTATGTTACTAGGTTAATTGGAACAACCTGGCATGCTGTCATAACTGACAATTAAATGTTCTATTCATTACTAACCTATACACTTTGAAAAACCTCAACACCATAACTCAACTGGGTAGGCCAGTTCCTGCTGATCTGCCTACCAGACCTCAACTGAACATGGCACCAGGTCCAAGCATGTCTGTGGCCCAACCTGGAGCTGCCCCCTCTACTGGTCCTGTACCACTTATGGGTGGAACTGCCTCAGGGGATGGGGCCAATCCCCTCTGGCAGTGGGTGAGGAGAGGGAGTTGTCACTCAACAACAGCTACCAGGCACGGTGTGTAGGATTTTGCATCAAGGGTTTGACCATTGATTGCGTGGGATTAAGGGCAGACTGGCCAACCTGGAGGGGCAGGCTGTCCCTGTGCCCAGCCCCCAGCACAGTCACCTTCAGGGCAGTGAAGGAGCAGTGGTGACTGCCAATGGGAGGGGAGCTCAGTCCCACTACTGTCATCTGGGGCACATGACTCTCCGATTAACAACATACTCACCATCCAAGCTGTTTAACTTTTCATGTGTCATACACTGCCCCTGTCTGCTGCCTTGTCTGTCTTGTCTGTTTGCAAATGCTACCTTGTCTACCCAAATTACTTCCCCACATGTACTTATATCATTTTCCCAACAATACACTCTCTCCTTAAAAAAAGGGGCATCTGTCCCACAAAAAAATATCACCCCAAGCATAGCTCTCCATTTTGCCCCCACATGCACTACCCACATTCAATCATTACAGCAATTAATCAACACAGTTATGTCACCCACACACCTATCTCTGGGATGTGAGGCTCCAAATTCCAAATTGTCCAGAACCTGCACAGCTGTTGCTGTACAAGAAATGGGGAGCTATGGTCCTTTCCTACACCCATCCTAAATATCCCTACCTGTCTTTCACATTATTTTCCCCCACTTACCCCCATTTCACCACTTTCCTATCTCTCCCTTTTTCTTTGATTTTTTGGAAATAGCGGGGGTTTAAGCAGAGCTAAGTGCCGCACCACGTCATGCAAACGCACACAAACCCACTTAAAGCTGCTTAGAACTGCTTTACTCACCTTCTGTCTTTCTGACATTGTTATGCACATCAGCAAAATGATTACCCCTGCCTGGGACCCTACCAGCTAGGACATAGTGAAGTAGCCCACTAGGCCACTCAGCTCTGAAGAATATCAGGTGTTTTGATACACATATCTGAGTATCAGTGATGAACATCATCAAAAAATTCACCCCTGCCAAGTCTAAAACCCAGGACTCTGTCAACTACAATATAGTGCATTAGCCCACTAGGCCACTCAGCTCTAAAGAATAGCAGCTGTTTCCATACACATATCCTGAGTGCCAGTGACACACTGCTTGTACATATAATGGGGGAAATGACAGTGTTCTTGGGACTGTGATGCACATGCCAAACAAGTACACAGCCAAATAAATGCTGATGGATGTACATGAGGCCTAGGATATCAGTTAGAGATGACAACTGCACAAACTGTTGCAGAATGTCCACAGTTGTGCCACCTACTTTTGTCACAATTGTCACAAAACCTATTCTGTGTGCTGAAGTACTGGCAAGTCAGTACAGATTGAGATTAGAAAATCATGACAGACAGTTCAGTGTCACACATCATACGCATCTGAACACACACGTTCATGCCAATCCTGTGTAACAGACTGTATGCATGCACATATGTCTTGCAAATACACATGCTATAGTATTGACTCAGTAGCTCAATCTGTTACATTCCTAGCATGCTTTACATTTTGCTACCCACAGTCCTGGCTGCCATTCCAGTCTGTTGCACATCAACTACATGATTGTCAATACAACAAATAACTGACTGAGATGTGCAATTTTAAGCAAAACCAGATGCTGGTATGGTAGTCATTCCTAGCATGCTGTACATTTTGCCTCCCACAGTCCTGGCATCCATTCCAGTTTGTTGCATGTCAGGTACATGCTTGTCAAAACAACAAATACATGACCGAGCCCTGCAATTTCAAGCAGTCACTGCCATCAATATTAGCACGGCAAAGGCCTGTAAGTTGAGATACACTTCACAAATATGCATAGGCATACTAAATGTCACCTATCACTCTCTGGATGGCACTATTACATAACATATGTCCCTGAGGTACATGCCTCAACTGGACTGTTATGGATACCATCACCCTGCCTATGCTGTGACAACACAGCTGACAGTGGTCTCCACTGACATATACAGCTTGATGTCTCCCAGTGTGTTCATAATCCCCAGTATGACACCTGGCCAGAATGCAACAGCTGCAGCCTGCACCATATGTGGCAGTATATTCACCTACCTGTTACAGACCTACCATACCTCTCAAACACCTAGAAAATGGGATCCACACAACACCCATACAGAAAGGGGTGGGGGTGGGCAAGTGACAGGGACATGTGTCTTAGTCTTCCCCTATAAACATACACAGCTGATAGACCAGCAGCTACTGCAGAAGTATGCATATTCTAATGCAAATGATATATGACACTCACATCTATCAGTCCACTTACTGACCTCAACCCACATTGTTAAACAGTAAACTGCCACATAATCAGAAAATCTGTTCATAATGCCCAAACATAACATGCCAAACTGTGGACATACCACATAAATCTGAACAGTGGACAGTATTTTTACTTACTCTCTGTGATGCTGTAGTCCCCACACCTTGATAATGTACATCTCACAGGCCAGAAAAAGGGCCAAGGCCTACATATAGGCCTTAAATATAGCACTGTGGTGCTATGCCATTGGATAAGGAAAATGCAACCCAGCTGTTCTGGATGTAATTAGCAAGTGTGAGCCACAGATTGGTGCACAGACAATCACCTGTTCATAAGCATTACCTACAAAAGGTAACCTGCTGCCTATGGTAACAGGTCTGTGACTTTCTTTACAAAGACAGACTGCGAGAACTTAAGCATTATACTACATGATTTCTGAACATAAAGGAGAACAGCACTATACCAGGTAGGTACTAGATGTCCCCATGTAATGGGATGCAGATGGGAGGATGCAGTAATGGGGAATAGGGATTACAACAGTAGGTCTGTAGCACATATCTTGGAATGATATGTTGCTGTTATTCAGCTGTCTGGCACCTACAGGCTTCCCTTTTGGCTCTGTCTGCTGTGACATAGATCACAGCTCTGGCCCTCTGAGTTCCTCAAACAATGGTCAGCTCATGTATGAATGCTACTGGATTGTATTTTAGACAATAATGATAGTAAGCACTGGTAGATACAGCTGGCATATCACATGATGCACTGTCAGTCAGCTCCTCTCAGTCAGTGAATGTCACACAGGCATACTTCAGACATTGTACAGGTGTCCTTGACTGTTCCTGATGTACTCTGGCTAGGACACTGTGTACTCCACACATGTATTCCATCGCTTGAGTGCTATGCCTAGCATACTTGTTGACTCCCTACAGCAGGACAGCAGATTATAGCCAGTAGTAGTGAGGGGACACAGGCCCAGCCTCAGTGACAGAGTGTACACATCAAGCATACAACATAAGGGAATGAATACAGTACGAGATATTAATGTACCATAACTGTTTTCTGAGGGGTCCAGCATGTGACAGCCAGTTTACCAACAATCTGGGAACAAACATTACATATTATCCAACTGTTTGCCACACATCCACATTTGTCTGGCAGAGGGTCCACATATATCAGCACATGTACACATTCTGCAAAGATCTGTGTACTGCGGATTTTGGACACCTACACAGAGGATATCCCATAGCACATTTGCAGTGCTGTCTGTCATTGGGTCACATACATGTTGCTGGACTATCCCCATACACTTGTAGTAACACTCGCCTATTTGTCGAATGGTGGCTGTATGACATGGTACTGGGACATCACCCATAGGGACACACCACAGTAGATGGCAGTGATGGGTGTGGAGACATGACAACACAGTCCATCACAGCACACAGGGCCATAACCAGTATACCTAGGATTATAGGATGTTACTAGGCTATTGGTCCTGAGGCCCTCATAAACCTAGCTCAGAGTTTAAGCAAGTCAGCACCCAATTCACCAGTTCATCAGGGTCAAAGGTGGTATCCAAAGCATGTATGACCTGTTTACCATCCAGTTATCCAGGTTTTGCTTAAAAAGGGGTAAAGAGGTACTCTGCCTAATGTGGACAGGGTGTCCATTCCACAGCTGAGTGGGTGTGTGGGACACACATCTGACCTGTCAACAAGTCCTGTTGAAGTCACAGACCAGGTTGAGAGCACGTGTGCAGGTTACTTGACTGGAGCTTGAGTTGCAGATGTGCAGTAGTCCCATCAAGCTGGAGTCTATGATCACCTTGTATGCCACACAGAGATCACCCCAGAGGAGTCTGTATGAAACTGGGTAGAGGGATGGCCTTTTAGCATATCTGTGTATGGTAGATGTTTGAAGCCCTGGTATTTCCTGGGGAGGAACCTCTGTGGTCTCCCCATCTGCTGCATGTGCTTTGCAAGGTACATGATGAAAGGGGCATTATACTCAATAATGGGCCTTATTAGGGAGGAATACAGGGATGTTATGACCCCCATGTCCCTGGATAAGATACCCTTACGTATGAGGTGGGCCATGTAAAAGGCTTTCCTTACAAAGAAAGCAACATGGTGGTGAAATGTCATGTTCCCATAAACCTGTGTTCCCAAATCCCTCACAATTGATTGCATGCTTAGGATGTTGCTAGTAATGTGATAATTTGTGGGGACATCACTCTCCCCAAAGGGGATGATGCTGCATTTTGTGGTATGCAGCCTGAGGCTTTGTGTCTGCCACCACTCATGTGTCTTCATGAGACCCTCTTTGTGGATGTCCACATCACTAAAGGATTTGGTGACAGCACTCAGCATCCAGTCTTCTGCAAATGTGGTCAGCCATAGCCCACTGGTTGTGCCCTGCACCTCAGAAGACTATATTACACACTTAACATGATGCCTCAAGACAGGGTAGCATCCTTTTTACTATGTATGTGAGTCAGAGTGAGGTGTCAGTCCCTAGGTCCCTAGGATGTCAGTGCATGTGCTATGCATTGCCTGTTTGTCAAGGCCAGGGCATACTGGGCACACCTAAGTCTGCCTACAGGGACAGGCTCAGGGGGTTCATCTTCTGAGTCTCCCTGTGGCTGTGGGGACCTTGGCACTGGTGTGGGGTTGTATGTCCCTTCTCTGTGATATTCCTGCCACAGCTGTTTCCACAAGATCATATTGTGTAGCATAGCACATACTGTGAACATATGTGCCCATATGGCCGGAGAGTACTGCAGGGCTCCACCAGATATATTGAGGCAGGGGAACCATGACTTAAGCAGCCCAAACACATGCTCTACGATGTTCCTAGTTTGTGCATGTGCCTCATTATGGCGTTCTTCAGTAGGAGTGTGTGCATTTCTGATGGGTGTCATCATCCACAGTTCCAGTGCATAGCCAGCACTCCCCAGTAGATGGCCATACAGGATGTCCCCTCTGGCATATGTCTGGAACAGCTGTGATGCATGCCAGATGTGGGAGTTGTGATAACTGTTAGGGCTGCCAGCACACACATTCATGATAATGCCCTGGGCATTGCACATGAGCTGGCAGTTGATGGAGTGATACCCCATGCGGCTGACATAGACTCTACCCTCATCCCCAGGTGGTGCTTTGATGTAGACATGAGTGCAGTCTATGGCACCCAGTACCTCAGGGTATTGTGCTACATGGTAGAAAAGATGCATATTGCTGGCCCTCTCCTCAGGTGTGCGGGGTAAATATATGTGTTCACTGGCATGTGTTTGCATGGCAGCCAGGAACTGGTGGAGTTCCCTGGATGCAGATGCCTGTGAGACCCCAATCATGTCCCCAGTAATCTTAGAAAAGTACCTTTAGCTAGTATTCTAAGGGCTACACATACCTTTGTTTCCACTGGGATGGGTCCCCATCTGTTGGATCTGGGTCTGAGTTGAGGTTGGCAAAGCTCAGTGAATTCTTGTAGTATGTTCTTGTCCACCCTACAATTCTTTATTGTCTCCAGCTCATGTAGCCCTGGGCCTGAGCACTCTTCTCCTTCTCAGTCTGGGCCTATTGTCAGCATCAGCACCAACACTGACCTCAGCCTTTAGCACATACAGATGTAGCAGAGTAGCAGCATCCCCTATCATTTTGTCTGTTAAAATTGCCACGTGTGTACTCCGATGGTGCAGAGTATGTGGGAAAATCAGATTGAAGGGTGTATGCATACTTTATAGTGGTGTGCTGCAGATGCAATCCTGTGTGATTATCTGACTATGATGCATTCCACCTGCCAGGTCTACCATTGAAGGTTTTGAATGGCTCAGTGTCAGTGGAACAAGGGCTTATCAGTAATTTATAGTTAATTGGTTTTCCCAGGCTATTTCCTTGTATTTTTTTTTAATTCCTTTCATTGTTAAGCACTGGAGTGCGGCGCGCAGCCCCACAGCATTAGTATAAACAGTGCTCAGCAGTTTAGACACATCCCCATGCACTCACATGCTCAGCTTTACTAACCTAGCTAAAACACACTCGGCAGGGCTAAACACAGCTTAGCAGCACTGGACACACCTTCCTGCTTAGCTGTGCTTAGCTAAGAGCAAACAGGCGCCACTGAGCACCAATCCGCTTAAACACACCGTGACACACCTTATTTTGATGTCAACTACCTGACCTACTAATACTAACACAATTCTAGCCCTACATGGGTTTTATCTGTGGACACAGTAGCCCAATTTTGCTATTCAGTAACCCCAGCTCATTTGCATACAGATCCTTACATATTCCCTGGATACTTCACTAGTCCAGGGTCTGCCTCCTTAGCAACCACTGAGACCTGCCATTGTATACTATGCATGCAGGGCACTATAATGTATTATTTTTGCAAATGTCTTATTTTCCATTTTTCAATATTCTAATTATTTATTTATTTTTTGGCATTATAGCATATTTGGGCATTGCTGTGCGGAACACAAACATAATATGTGTATTAGAAAAATGTATATTTTACAATTATTTGCATTGCTTTTTGGTCTCACTGGGCATAGTTTGGCCTACATTGCAATATCCAACTTTCTTTTGGGGCTTTTATAGCCCCTGTTTATTTTTTCATTTCTGCATACGGTTACTTTCCGTGTACATTTCTGACACCAACACACCTCCTATATGGGTACAGTGCAGCTTGTTGGATTGAAAATCAACTTTATTTGCATAGATTTCACCTGCTTATGAGGTGGTTTGCATTCCATGGACACTTCTGTGTCCGCATGTTCGTGCATGCCCCCCTGCTCTGTTTGCTGGATCACTCAGCTGCCAGTTTCCATGTTGGGGCAATGCCACTATGGTGAAAATACTTATTGCATGTATGGCAACTGCAAGGCTTCAAAACACCTGAAGTATAGTTCAAAAAAACAAAGCCAGCAGACAATGGCAAACTGTGAATTTATTGTACTCCTATGAACACATAGGTAGTCAAAACAACAAACTGGTTTCGGCTAATACTGATACTTAGGATCAGTGTTGAAGGCTAAGTATCAGTATTAGCCAAAACCGGTTTGTTGTTTTGACTACCTATGTGTTCATAGGGGTACAATAAATTCACAGTTTGCCATTGTCTGCTGGCTTCATTTTTTTGGGCTATGCCACTATGCCTACATGGAAAATCACTCTGTGTAGGCTTTACTGAATTCCCCCTAATGTCTATAATGTCCATCAGAAGTCAAGGACATCAGAGACATGTTGCATAGTGGTCACATCATGCCAGATAAGCAGATATCACAAAATAGAGCACATAACCATAAAATGTTACGATTACAAATGCAGATAAGTTGGCCAGGGAACACCACCACAAAAAAAAAAAAATGGAGGCTTTATTACACACCGCCAATGCAGATCCAGTAGTTAGATGATGTAGAGGAAATCTACACAGACAGTTGTGGAGAGAAGAAAAGCAATCAGACTCAGATACACAAAATGAATAGTGTTGTCATACCAAAGCAGGGCTACAAAAACAAGATCATGTCAGGGAATCCCCACAACCTAGTCAAGATGCAACCCATCAGAAAAGAAAAGAGACTTTCATAGATAAGTAAGTCTAATCGATAGAGGAGTAAAACAGAACAATGATGCTGTGAAAATATGCTGGAACTGTACAGCGATATAAATTAAAGGGTCTACTTTGTTTGATAGCAAACACATTTCACTGAAACTCATTTCATCGAAGCCTCATTTTGCAGAAAATGAATTGCCTGAGCACAATTCACTGAAAGCTCACTTCACTGAAAACACATTTGACTGAAACTCATTTAATCTAAAAAGGTATATGTCCTGTTCCCCACTGTAGTGCAATCCTGGAGTTAGTATATATAGTAAGTGGAGTGGGGTGGGGGTACAGCCCCCCACATTGGGTGTTGTGGGTGGTGTAGCCCCCCACCTATTTTAAATGTAAACCATAGACATGAATACTTACAAGTCAAATGAGTAACTCTTTGCAGAAGATAATATATACACATCTATGTGGGGGCTACTCCCCCACACCCCCCACCCACCCTTACTATATATACTAACTCCAGGATCGTACTACAGTGAAGAACAGGGCATATACCTTTTTTAGACGAAATGAGTTTCAGTCAAATGAGTTTTCACTGAAAAGAGCTTTCACTGAATTGTGCTCAGGCAATTCATTTTCCGTGAAATGAGACTTCGACGGGATGAGGGTCAGTTAAATGTGTTTTCTATCAAACAATACTATATTCAAGATATTCTTTTGAACAAATAAGCAAATAAACCGTGATTTCACTGAGTGTATGATTTTAACATAAATATGTGACCCTGGCTAACCAGGGATGCAGTTCTTTTTATTTAGCAGTAAAGAGGATCAATAAATGGTACAAAAATTATTACAAATAGAAACAGTCATTCATTCTTCATTTGTTAACCTTTATAGAAGGTAGCTATTTTATTTGTTTCAAATTCTTTACTGATAAAAATGAAGGGGGTAAATATAGCAGACACTTACTCATGTACAGAATGCAGTACACTGGATTACTTTCTTATAGGTAATAGAGACAGAAAGAAAATGATGCAGGCAGACATTTCAGATAGATATATTTCATATCATGACCCTCTACTCTTAACAATAACTAGAGACCAAAACTGGAATAGAAAAGGTATATGGAAATCAGCTTGGTATTAATGGAAAACAAAGAAACAACAGGAAAAGTTAAAAGAGGAGATACAGCAAGTGATAATGGACAATGAAACTGGAAATGAAAGCTTATATAATTTATGGTGGCCAGAGTAAGGTGGCACTAAAGGCCCATTTACTGGTACAGGAAGGAAAGAAAAGAAGAATATTATCAAATAAATAACAGGAAAAGGCAGGAATATTAAAAGAACTGCAGGATTTACTTTCAAGAAAATATATTGATAGACCTCCTCTGCTGAAGGCGATATACATTTTGAAGGGTGAACTAGAATAGCAAACTTTAACACAAACAGAGAAAGAATGCATAACCAGAAACAATTTCTGTTTGGATATAAGATGACAAGATTGCAAAGCATATTGCATCATGGGAATATAAAGAACAATACAAAGAACAATATATAAATTGCATAAAGGGAAGTAAAGGTTAAATATTGAGATTTTTTTTGATTATATGAATTTGATGAATTAATTTTTCCATAAAATTGAGAACGATCTTCAAGAAGAAATACCGAAGCTTAAAAATTATATATCTAGTCTACCATCTTTTAATGACTATATCCCTGTATATAATGAAGTGCTGGAATGTTTATCTTTATATGATATAGGAGTCTACCATCTTTTAATGACTATATCCCTGTATATAATGAAGTGCTGGAATGTTTATGTTTATATGATATAGGAGGTGGCATTTTTAAAAAAAGAACTGGAAGTGGCCAACAGACATAAAGTAATGAGGAACATTAAGGACTTTAATTCCGGTAATATTTTTTCTTGGCCAAAAGAATCTGCAATTAAAGGACAAGAGCATTTGAATATATCACATCAATGTTCTATGTATGAACTTGATAATGTGACTTCAACAACACAAACATGCCCTCATAACAAATAACATAATGATCCATCTCCAGGCTCTGGAACCTCTGCACAGCCCAGTGGTAATACAACTCAAAATGCATCTCTAACCCCTACTCTTCAGAAAACGCCTATGGAAAGTAGAAATAAACCTCAGTTTTTTTTTTTTTAATGCCATCTCCTATACATCCAAACCTGCTTGAGAAAGTAACCAATCACCAGTGTGTTCTTTCCAGAGGGAGGTCACAAAGAAGAGGAGGAGAAGGAAAATGTTGCAATGGATCACAGACATGCAGCAGTACACATCGCATGCAATGCTAACTAAGGATAAGAATGCTGTTATAAATTTATCAAATTTAGAGTTAACTGCTGCTGACATTAGTTTACTGAACCGTGGCCTGAAATTTATGTCCTCATCTACTTGTAATATTGTTAATGCACTTACAGCTTTAAAAATGTCTGCACGTAATTTGAATTTAAAGTTGACATTTAGTGAGTCTCAGTCAATTGATTCATAGGTATGTAAGAAACCCAGTACATTTATACCATATAGTAACCCAATTATCAGTGAATTTCATGATATTTGTGAATGCCAGATTCATTTATTGTATGAAAAATATAGTTTTGTTAAAATGTACAATCTTTCTAAGGATGAATCTGATGCACTTAGTAGGTTGTTGGAGAATGATGAAATAATAATTAAACAAGCTGATAAGGGTGGAGCGATTGTAGTTATGAATCGTATTGATTATGTAAATTTCATGAATGAACTTTTATCTGACCAAAGTGCTTTTAAGAAAATAACGAACTATGATAACGATGATGTTTCTAGATATATTTATAACATCGATAGGTGTATTTATGACCTGCAAGTCATAAATATTAATGTTGAACTTTATAATTTTTTAACTGTTTCTTGTCCCATTATTCCAGTTTTATATAGCTCTTTGACCCACCCCCCATGAGACCGATTGTCTCTGGGAGGGGCTGGACAACAGAACCTGTTTCTTGCTACTTACAAAAGGTCTTAAGTAAATATTTGGTTCATGTAAAAAGTTTCATTAGAGATTCAGGTGATTTTTTTTAACTAAACTGTTTGACTGGTGTAAGATAAATCCAGACTATGATTTTATCTTTGTAATACTTGACATAAAGTTACTTTTCACAGTAAGTCTGAATCAATGTGGAGTGAATGTCATCAGACAGTTATGTAACCATACCTGTTTAAAAGCAAGGGAAATTGAGACATTATGTGAATTATTAGAGAATGTTTTAGAAAACAATGTTTTTATGTTTGTCAACTTTTTTATCAAACTACAGGGGTGGCGATGGGCACTCCTGTATCGAATACATATGCAAACCTTATATTAAGCGTATTGGAAGATGAACATGTTTTTAATGGCCCTGATGTATACAATAATAAGGTCACTTTCTTTAAGTGTTTTGTTGACAATGCATTTTTGATTTGGACAGGTTTTGAGGATGAACTTGATGATTTTGTTAATTATTTAAACTGTACAACTGACTTCTTAGAGTTTAAAAGGACCTGGTCAAGGAATGAAAATGAATTTCTAGGTATTAGATTACAAACTGAAAACAAAGAAATTAAAACCAGCATATATAGGAAACCTATACATGCCAATAGATAGCTACATAGAAACAGTATGCATGCTGGGTATGTATTTAAGGGTAATGTTAGAAGTCAATGTTTGTGTGTGAGTCTCTTAAAATACAGATGAAGCAACTTGTATAGATTAAATAAATGAGATAATTGCTGAGTTTAAGGAGATGGGGTTATAACCAAGGTTCTCTTGATGGTATTAGAGATAAAATATTAAAAGAGAGGGGAGGTAAAGCCCAACCATAATTTTGCCCTAACGGTGGGACATATTATACAGCTAATGCTGATAATAAAAATGAAGGACCCTTTCATTATATTACGACTTACAGCAGATGTACAGATTCTGTTAGGGATGTGATTAATAATAATTATTGTGTTTTAAATACTCTGACAGAACTTCAGAAATGTATTGATATAAAACCAACATTTGCATATAAGAATTGTTCTAATCTTAAGAGTTATATCGAGCACCCTATAAAAAATTTGTAACTTTCCCCATGTTTGACTGCTCTTGTGATTCCATTTGCAAAGAAGATTCTTTTGCACATCCTGTAACTGGTAAAACCTATCTGTTTAAATGATCTGCTATGTGTAATAGCGTCTGTGTTACTTATTTAGTAACATGTAGGTAAATCTGTGAGTAAACTAAAAGAAAGGATTACTGAGCATAAGTGTGAAATACATAGAGGGGTTTTAACCAATGCATTACCTAAGCATATAGCTGATAGGGGCGTGAATAATAGCTTGAGATTTAGAGTGACTGAGAATGTTTTAAAATATCCCAGGGGTGGTGACATTAATAATAAACTTGATCTTAGGAAATTTGATGGGATTATATGTATGCAAGCTGATTGTGCACCAGGGATTAATAAAATGATTAGTCTTAAACCTGTACTTAGATGGAAGCAGTACATTTTAAAGTAAGGAGTTTTTATGTGCTTTTTAATTTAATGATTAATTAGTGATGTCATTAATTACTACTTTGAGTGGATTGGTTAGGCTGTGTCTTATGACCAATATAAAGTAATATTTATTGTTAAATTTTATGTGACTCTTTACACGCTGATGAAGGACTTTTTATCCAAAAGCTTTGTTGTTGTTTTTGTTTTTTAACAAAAATAGTAATTTCAGCATTGCAGAGTCTGCCTTTAGTATGTTTTACTTTTCTTGGATTTTTGACTCAGCTTTATTGCAGATTGTATCCTGTGTTTTCTTGCATTAAATATTGAGATTGCCAGAGTCAGTATGGGAAGCCTTTAAAATCATACTTTGAAGAAATATGTAAAATGGCTAAGGGGGAGGCGGATAAGAAAATTGCTTCAGAATGCACCCACCAGCAAGTGAGTTACTAAGGAAGATTACGCTAAACTAAATGAACCCATCAGTGCAGAAGTGCTGACAGCCATAAAAATATTAAATAAGGAAAGGTTCCAGGACCTGATGATTTCCTTCCGGAATTTTATAAATGGAGAAAAAAGAAAGTAGTAAGAACACTAATGGATCACTACGGACACATCTGGAAAAATAAAAAGTACCAGACAGCATGAAATGTTACTATTCAGAAGAGCAGTGATACAGAGCAGATATGACAAATGACAGGCACTTTTGCTCCTGATTTTAGACATAAATGTATTAGCAAAAATTGTAGTAAAGGGATTGGATGGAGTCCTGCACAAAATACAGAGACCACAAAAAAACTGACTTATAAATGGGTTGTTTTGGTGGCATAGATGGATAAAACTCTGACTACTACTCAGGTGACCTGGGTTTGATTAGCATCTTAGGTGACTGAAGGAGTGGCAGGTAGAGATGGGGGCACCCATCCTGGGGAGAGGGTGGTATGTGGACATCTCTAGATGACAATCCCTGGTGGAGGCCAGGGAAATTGTCTCAGGAGATGTGGTGAGTGGGGACAGTGGGGCTTGGAGAAGGTGCTGCAGATGTGGGCCAATATGCCATAGACCCCACGTTGCCTGCCCCCCCATGACCATACCACGCTGCCACAAAGGGGAGGGGAGAAATAAAGTAAGCCAATAAGTCCATCCTTGGATGGAAGCTCAGACATGCTGAGTCCCATAGCCTGTGATCCATGACCAGCCCCAACAGATCACCAGAGTAGTCCAGGGGGGCATGGAGGATTTGCTAGACCAGGCATGGATGAACAATAGGGCTGGGCCAGTAACAATGAATGAATGAAGGTGAATAAGAATGACCTCACATAAGAGACTAAAAGATGAGAATATTACACTTATAGTATATCATACCAAATAAAATAAGGAGTGAGGGGGAAGATGTCAGAATAAAGTGTTGGAGATCTGGAACAAATGAGACAGGAATGATGCATATGTCCTGGGAATGTCAGAGGGCACAGTAGAGATGGCAACAAATGAAGAAGGGATGTGAAGAAATTTTTCATAAGCCCATAACAAAGACATGGGAAGCTACAAGGCCGGGAATAGAAAGAAAGAAGTAGGATGGGATGGAAAAGTGGTTATTACATGATTAATGTTAGCACTTGTTCCAATGCTTGCTACATGATTAATATTAGCACTTGTTCTAAAAACAGTACTTCAAAGAAATGAAGAACAACATACACTATCAGTCTGGGAACTTTACATGTAGAATATATAAAAATGATAAGATGAATAGAACACTATTATAAAATGAATGTGATGGAGAGAGTTAAAAAGTGGAAATATTGTGTCTCAGTTTTACTGAAATCTGAATAAAACTATAAGAACAGGATATTTTATGGGAGACAAAAATGTAAAATTGGAGATTGCATTGATGCTGAAGATAGTAAATATTAATGCTCACATTTATATAACACATGTAAGTATAGCTATTGAAAGAATTGATTAGATGGTAATATACTGGAATTAAATGGAAACAACAGAAATGAGACTGAAAGTCTTTATCTGTTAATTACCCAAACTTGTGCTGAACTGGTGATAGTCTCTCCTCTATGGGCCAAGTCTTGTGTACTTTTCAGAATGAATTCTCCAAACAATGTTCTTCATTTAATAAGGCTTTATTAGAGGTTCACAGTATCCAAATACTGTCTTCATTAACAGTGCTGATAAACAACAACAGTCTGTAGAAATGCTGGGATACTGGTTAGTAGTAACAGTGCTGCTAAATATATCCAAAGTTACTGCACGTCATATTCTGATTGTCCTGAACAACGTAAACTGAAATAGACTTTATTTGACCTGTTTTCTGTACTCAGGCCTGAGTGTCTGTATTGTAGCTTAATCTTCTCTGTAATGTCAGGTCAAACTAACTGACTGACTGACTTCCCTAACTGTTTCTGAAGTATATTTTAATAATACCAAAACTCTGTAATGCTTTACATGCCTTCTTAGCCTTGGTTCTCAGGACATGTCTTGTTTTGCAGTCTTTTAGGGGCCTATCTGTCCCATTATTTAACATTACCTTGTTTCTTCTCTTGAGTAAGAGAACATAAAAAGAACAGTCTGTAGCCTTCCCTTGGGAATGTTATCTCTCTTGCTTGACCAGCAAGGTTATTCTTCCCTTCTGCTTAGCTGTCTTTTAAATGAAACACATTTTACCTTTTAGTCTGTCTAATGCCTAATAACTACTTTAAAATGAAAGTCCATAATCTAACAGTTGCCCCTGAGGTCCCTGATGAAAGTCTACAGGGGCCTACTTTTGAAGTTACCTGACATCTGTATTGCTAACTACTGTATACAGCTTTATGTTTCCTGACTTATAACTGAAAATACATTTTCTTTATTTGGTAAATAATGATAATAATAATAATAATGGTTTAAAGTTAAAAAGTATGAGTTAAAGCAAGTATGCATGTTTTCAGACAGTTATTTAACAGTACTAGTTTTCAGTTTATCAGATAAAGCAGGTATCTATGTTTCATACAGTTATATAACAGTACTAGTTTCAGTTTACATGCTTAGGGCGGCCGCGGTGGTGCAGCAGTTAGCGTTGCCACCTCACAGCAAGAGGTTCTCCAGTTCAATCCTCAGCTGAGGTGCTTTCTGTGTGGAGTCTGCATGTCCTCCCTGTGGTCACGTAGGTTTCCTCCGGGTGCTCTGGTTTCCTCCCACAGATATGCTGTAGGTGGATTGGATACTCTAAATTGGCCCTAGGCATGAGTATGTGTGTGCCTTTTGTGGAAGGTTGGGCACTGATCTGGCAACTCAACACTGTAAAACTCCATTGCCAATCATGAGCAGACAGGTGATCTGCTGTGGTGACTCCAAACTGGAGGCTGAACTCTCTCAACTCAGGGCTGGCATGACCAGACAGAAGGAGATGGTAACCACACACACAACAAACCCAGTCCCACATAGACCTACCACAACTGCAAACCAAACACATAAAAACACAAAGACATACTCGGAGGCTCTAATAAAAAACTTACCAAAACAACAGAGGCTCCCAAAGCAGACATCCAAAAATCCACCACCTCAAAACAAAACACATGCAACACATACTTCAATAAATCAGTGTGTCAAACAATCACAGCCCTTAAGGCCAAACACCATGCCTGATACACTAGTAATAGGTGACTCTATAGTCAGACACACTGATGTTCCACTTACCAGGCTGAACAAGGAGAGGGTACTGTGAACTGCCTATCGGGAGCTAGGATCCGCCACATAACACACGCACTCAGGTCACTCCAAAGCAAGTACAAATATGACTCCGTCATTGTCCATGCTGGCGTGAATGACCTGAGATGTACCTCCCTGGACTACATGAAAAGAGACATAGAGGAGCTCTCTGATTATGTAGCCCAGGCTGGTATGACCCTGACCCTGAGCAGCATCTTGCCCTCACCAAGAATGATGCCACAATACAAAGACAATATGATCAGCTTTAATAATTGGCTCAAGTACTGGTGTCATTCTAAGGGGATCCAATGTCTGTCTGCTTGGGATGACATGTTGGGCAAGCCACGTTGCTTTGCAAGGGACGGCTTGCACCTGTCCCCACTGGGCTTCCGGATATTGGCTAAGGCTCTTGCCACCCCCATAGTGCCTTTTTTAGGCAAGGCTCAAAAGACAAACCCACCTCCTTAGAAAACAAAAATGGAAAAAAACTAAGGGTAATGCTGCTCAACGCCAGAAGTCTAAATCTCAAGATGCAGGCACTCGAGGCACTCCTCAGTATGGAGAACATCAACGTTTGTGCAGTAACTGAAACCTGGTTCAAGGCTCCTGAGAGCACCCCAGTGCTACCAGGCTATACCTCGTATCATGCTTTTCGGCCCCAAAACCCGGGTCGAACCACAAAGGGAGGGGGAGTGTCCATATTCATCAAGGACACCCACACCTCCAGGTTAGTAGCAACACATGAAGCATCAAAGACCATACAGGTGCAACTAACCATAGGCAAAACTGCTATACAACTGGTAGCATGTTACAGACCACCCTCCCAATCTCAGGAACCCCACTCAGCCTTCCTGAAGACATTGGAGGATATGAATGTATCACAAAATACCATCATACTGGGAGACTTCAACTACCCTAACATAGATTGGGTACATTATTCTAGCCCTAACACCCTAGCCCAAAGGTTCCTGGAATTCATAAATTCAAATGCACTGGAACAACTGGTCACCTCTCCCACTAGGGGAGATAATATACTAGACCTGATCATCACAAACATGGGGACAAAATGCTCCACACCGGAAGTATACCCCTCACTAGTGAGATCTGACCACAAACTAATCACCCTGGATATACATATCCCACCTCCACCCCCAGCACAAAAGACCACAGTGAAAAACTTCTCAAAAGCCGGCTTCACCCTTCTTAAGACTGAGATGGTATCCTTTAAGCCCACTGGGCCAGTGGAAACCACATCCCACAATGCTGAATCCTTCACAAATGCTTTCTATGGACATCTCCAAGAATGCATGGATCATGCAATCCCAAATAAATCCAAGACCCTCTCCACCAAAGGCAAGCGTCCTGTATTGTGGACCTCAGCCATTAACAAAATGTATAACAAAAGAAGGAAGCTACTGCACGACAGAGCAAAATCCCATAAAGGAAAGACATCTCTGATCAACACTAGCAGAAAACTACGTTCTCTCATAAAAATATCCAAGGCCAACTTTGAGAGAAAAATCGCTAAGGACACTAAAGATAACCACAAAGCCTTCTTCAGCTATGTTAGAAACCTGGGCGGAAACCCTCAGATATGCTCAGAGTTAGTTCACAATGACAAAAAATACACTGAACCCACAGATATTGCCAACATTCTGGCAGACAGGTTCAGTGCAAATTTCTCCCCTCCCTCACCCCCAAAAGAAGAAATACTTATCCCAGCTGAATGTAATCTCCCTGTCATCTCAGATGTCCACGTGAGAGCCACACTCAGCAAAACTAAAAACACAGCATCAATGGGACCTGACGGTATCCCAGGTTGCGTGCTACGTGAACTCCAAGAGGAGCTAAACCCACACATAAAAATGCTATTTAACCTTAGCCTTACTACAGGATATGTACCTGAACACTGGCGTACAGCAACAGTGGTCCCACTCCACAAAGGGGGTACCTCTATAGACCCTGGGAACTACCGCCCCATAAGCTTAACCAGCCTGGTCTGCAAAGCTATGGAAAGAATCATTATGGAACTCATAAACAGAGACATTGGGGACCTACAGACACTTGATCCCACCCAGTTCGGCTTTGTAAAGGGCAGATCCTGCCTTTTGAACCTGGTTGACTTTTTCGAAACAGTCACTAGAGCCATTGATGAGGGCAAAGCAGTCCATACAGCCTACCTGGACTTGGCTAAGGCCTTCGACACAATACCCCACTCAGGCATCATAGATAAGCTCAACAGCTTAAATGTAAACCCTTATGTTACTAGATGGGTTGCAAACTGGCTAAAGGACAGAACCCATAAAGTCAAAATCGCTGGAGCCATGTCAGACTCAAAGCCAGTCACAAGTGGTGTCCCACAGGGATCTGTCCTTGGACCCCTCTTGTTCGGCATTTATTTCTCAGATGTTAAAGCAAACATGGGAGGGTTGTGGCTGACAAAGTTCGCAGATGACTGCAAACTAGGCGCCATAGTCGATACACCAGCTGACACATACATCCTACAAAAAGGCCTCACAGAAACAGACAACTGGTGCCGGAGTCATGGCCTTAAACTAAATGTCAAAAAATGTATAGTCATCCCCTTTGGGAAAAACAAAGTACCCACAAATTATCACATAGACAGCAACACACTGAGTATGGAAAAAGTAATCAGAGACCTAGGGACCCAAGTCGACAGCGACCTCTCATTTGACACCCACGTTGCCAAAGTGGTTAGAAAGACATTCTACTTGCACACCTTATCATGAAGGGATTCACATCCAGATCCAAGGATGTCATTGTACCCCTATACTCCTCCCTCATCAGACCCATGATTGAGTACAATGCCCCATTTGGTATGTACCTCACCCGGCACTTGTAGCAGCTGGAGAGACCACAAAAGTACCTCACCAAGAGGATCAAGGGTCTCCAACATATGTCTTATTCTGCCAGACTAAAGAAACTCCAGCTCTATTCAGTAGCATACCACCTGCTCAGAGGTGATCTGTGCCTGACGTACAAGGCCATGTCCAATCGGGAATTGATGGACATGCTCCACCTCAAAAAATCCAAATCCATCAGAACCACAAGAGCTAAAGACTTAAACCTCGGCACAAGTATGAATAGGACATGCTGGAGGGATAGATTCATAACCCAGAGGCTTCCCATGCTCTGGAACAGTTCATGTTGGGCAGAGCCCCTCACTGACTCTCTTCAAGAGAAATCTTGATGAGTGGATGGGAGATCGTAAGTTTATCCCAGGGGTCACCTCTGTGTCACTACTAGACAGGGCACAGTAAACTAATTCTATTATATAAGGGGACCTTCACTGTGTCACTACTAGACAGAGGCACAGTAGTCTAAATCTATTCTGTACATTTTTGTACCATTTCATGGGGTGGCGAAAGCCACATCACTATGGCTAGGCTTACAAATGCCCCAGGGCAGATAGCCTAGTATTAAACTATGAAACTATGAAACTATGAAACTCCTAACCAGGAAAAGCCAGAAGACGAAGTTTCAGTTTATGTTTTTATCTATGTTCAGGCAATACTGGCAAAAAGGTACTAATAGTTTAGTCTCCAGAATATAACATTAACAGATTTCAATTATTTTTTTTTACCTGTGTTCAGGTAACACTGTCAATTTTTTCTCATGTTTTCAGACAATTGTACAACAGTACTAGTTTTCAGTTTATCTATGCTCAGACAATACTGACAGAAAAACAGATTTCAGTTTATTTTTTATCTGTGTTCAGGTAACACTGTCAAAATGTTCTCATGTTTTCAGATTATTGTACAACAGTACTAGTTTTCAGTTTATTTATGTTCAGACAATACTGACAGAAAAAGGTACTAATAGTTTGGTTTTCAGAATAAAACATGTACCAGTTTTCAGTTATGCTTTTATCTGTGTTCAGGTAACACTGGCAAAAGATGTTTTTTGTATTAGTTTACTTAGTTTCTAGAATATACACCACTATTTTAGATGTTTAGTATAAAGACTTCCGCAGTGCTGCAGCGGTAGCGTTGTTGCCTCACAGCAAGAGGTTCTCCCGTTCGATTCTCGGCTTGGGTTGGGAGTGCCTTCTGTGTGGAGTCTGCATGTCCTCCCCGCAGTTAAGTGGGCATTCCAAAGACATGCATTGAATGGGTATGCCTTTGTTGAAGGTTGGGCGCCAGGCTGGCAACTCAACACCATAAAAAAAACAACTGTCAATCATTAGCGGACCAGAGTTCCGCTGTGGTGACCCCTAACCGGGAAAAGCCGAAAGACCAACAATTATAAATATGTATCAAATTTCAGTCAAGATTCAGAATAATTACATTCATACTCGTTTTTGTGTTCAGTATAGTACATTTCAGTCAAATTTCATAATATAAGAAGAATACTCAGTTACTTCACATTATCCTGTCATTAGTTTTAAAGGTAAAGCAACATAATTACATTATTTAGTCACTAGTTTAGGGTAAAGTGACAGCATTATTGCAGGCTTATTAAAATAAGTTATCTAAATAATAGGTAGTAATAGTTATTCAAGATACAACCAGCCAGTGAATCCAACACAGGTTTATTGTAGAAATCTCTGTATCTGACGTCTCGGCCCAAAAAAGCCTTCAAGGAGTAAAGAGCATCATACAAAACTTGCCTACAATACTATAATCAATTAACAATTAAACAATTAAATTCGTTTTCTCCAATTTAGTTCTTCATTTAACCCATGTGGGTACACAGTATTAAATTTCAAGATATACACTGATTCCTTAGTTAAAAGCTGTTTTTTTAAGAAGACATTCATCAAAACATGACACATTTATTTTCTCTAAAATAGTTCCTTGTAGCCCTTCACTATTACTATCATAAAATTGCTGAAAATGTACTGCTATAGAACTTTCTTCCTTTTTATTATAAATATTCTTTACATGTTCTAATAGTCTAACTTTGAATGCCATCTTGGTCTCCCCAATATAAAATAAATTACAGGGGCATCTGAGGGTGTAGACAGTACCCTCAGTGTCACAAGTAAAGTTATTCCTAGTTTCAAAGGGAATACTATTAATTTTTGGAAAATTTTCTACTACAAATTTACAAGCTTTGCATTTATTACGGCAAAAGGTCCTCCTGATATTTAACCTCTGATGTATATTCATAGAGGGGGTACAACATCTTCCTCTCACAACAAAATTTTGTATGTTCCTACCCCTTCTATAGGAGATTCCCAACCTACCATCAAGCCATGTAGAGATATTTTTCAAAGAACACAAGTACTTCCAATGATATTTCATTTGTTCTACAACTATTGAACTAAAACATCCAAATGGTGTAACAAAATAAATAAAATCCTTATGTTCTCATTTTGTATGGGCCCAAGGACTGTCTATTAGCATAACAATTTCCTTTGTCAAAATTATTACATAATTTATTCCAACTCTTCTCAATTAGGCTTTTACTGTAGCCTCTTTTAACAAACATATCTACAGTTCTACCTAAATCATGTTCAAAATCATCAATATTATTGCACAACCTAGATATTCTAAGCATCTCACCATAAGGACGTACGTCCATGGTATGTATGGGATGGCAACTATGTCCATGAACAAACTGTGTACCTTGATCAAACTTTCTGTGCACTGACGTCATTAATTCAGCATCATTCCTAATACTAATAACTGCATCCAAGAAAGGAATCTGTGTTACTATGTTAAGGCCATCAAACTGTAAACCATGTCTATTATTGTGTAAAGAACTGACAAATTGTGTTACTAATTCCTGACCCCCCAGCTATAAAAATTAAATCATCAATATACCCGCAGTACCTAATAACATGCTGACAAAAAAACTTATTCCTGTAAATGTATTCATTCTCAAAAAGGCCCATACTTAGATTAGCATACAGGGGGCAAAGACAGCCCCCATCGCTGTGCCTTGTCTCTGTCTAAAAAGATTATTATTAAACTCAAAAAAGTTATGTGTAAGACAGAAATGTACTAATTCTACTATATATTCTGTCACTGGTGAAATACCTAGAAAAAAATCTCAAAGCCTCCATGCCAAAACTATGGCTAATATTCGTATAGAGGCTTTGAGATCTAATGTGAAAAGGTACATATTGCTGTTCCATTTAATATCTTTAATCTTTTCCAAAAAATCAAATATATCTCGAATGTAGGATTGCAAAGTATATACTACAGGTGCTAAATGACTATGTAAAAAAAAAAAACTAGTTTGTGGGTGAAATAGTGGCCTATTTAAATTTTTATGAATCATGGGGAGGCAATAGAAATATGCCATTTTGCATCCATCTGTATTAAACTTCTTCTTAATATCAGTTTCAGAAAAATATCCAAGTCATGTTACCTTTTTGCAATAACTCAACATACTCAGCAATTGCTTCATTATATGCCAACATATTAGTTATTTCATAAATTGTATCATCCTCTCGATGCTCAATACACATGGCCATATACTGGGTATAATGCATAATGACAAGCTTATTCCCTTTATCTGAGGGTTTAAAAATTATATCCTTCATTTTACCTAAAGTTTGAAGAGCTTTCCATCCTGTAATGGACAAGTTATAATCAACTTACTCTCTATTTCTAGCAAAATTATTAAACACATCTTCAATGGCATAATTCAACATATTAGAGAAATGAACTACTTCTTCATTTAAAAATGGAGGTAAAAAGATATTTTTAGTGTAAACATTACTAGTATCTAACCTACAATAAGCATTAAACGAATTGTCAGATTCACATGTAAAAAAACTTTCACACGAAGTATTCATACTATTACAATTTACCAACTTATCATCTATATCTACTTTTCTAAAAAAATACTTTAGGTGCAGTTTTCTACTAAATTTAAACATATCACATTTGATGTCATACATGTGAGGTACCACAGTAGGAATACATTTCAAACTGCGGTTCAAAACTGCAAACTCACAATCAGAACAAACATGTCCAGAGAGATTTAAAATGTAACTGTCACTTGATAGATGTGCCAAACTATCTTTTACCTCTTTTGTACCCCCTCTGGGGGTAGGAGTCCCTTTGAAAATGTCCTTGTTGTTTGTGGATGCTTTTTCTGCCAAGGCTTCCTCCCCTATAGTTGTTGGCATCATTCCGAAAAGTTTGGTAATGTCGTTCCAGTTGTTGAGCTGGTGGCAAGACAGGATATTTCTTTTGATTTTCAGGCTCCTCATCACACGAAGTATAATGTCCAACTGATGCTGAAAATGAAGAATTATTCATTTGGAAACCATCTTCTGCCCTCTGGAACCTCATATGATTGCAAGCCTTCTTCCGATTGGCCTTTGAAATAAATGCCTTCTCATTTTCGTAGTCACGGAGGTCTCGTAATAATTTTTGCTTCTTCCTTTCATCTAGTTTACTTTCTTTTAATTGTGTAAGATCAGACTCATTTTGTTGGTGTTTTGTGTTTGACATTAGGGAGGTTCGGTCATACACAATAGACCCACACACATACACACACACACACACACACACACACACACACACATATATATATATATATATATATATATATATATAAAATTGGTTGTGTTTCTACAAATCAAAATAGATAGAAAGCCATTAATCAAAAAATAAATAAATAAATACATAGCTGAAAATAATAAACATTTTTTTAGAGGGGCAAGCCTCACTGCACCCTGCACATCTCCTGTTACTGATATATGTCAACTCTGAGACCACACAACAGCGAGAAAAAGGAGAATTCCACTTTCTCTCTCAGTCTCAAAAATTCATCAAAATGGAAATCAACAAAATACTGCTCAACAAAATGAAAGTAACACTTCATATAATTGGTTTAGTTTCTGGTGTCTTTCCAGCATATCTCTCAATCTTTTAGAGCAAAAAATCTGGACAAAGCCTAAAATGATTGTGGGACAAATAGGGACAGATTTTAAATATTGCCCTTACAAACTTAGAAACTTGATAGAATAATGGGTTTTGCATTAGCATGAATTTTCCAAAGGATGTGGAGTCTTAAAACTCAAATGTTTATCATTATTTAATGACGTCAATCCTCAGCTATTTGCCAGAAAGGGACAGGTTTTAGGGGAGCACACCAAAAATAAAAATCTGGACATTCTGCAAAAACCTGTACAGTTGAGAAGTATGCTTTCCAAGGGGATTCAATGTCTATCAACATTGTAGGACATGGTTAGCAGACCATGTTGCCTTGCAAAGGATTGTCTGTATTTGTACCCCTAGGCTTTAGAATATTGATTAAAACTTTATCCACTCACTTAGAGCCTTTTTTAGGCAATAACAAATTGACAGACTTACTAACTTAACAAATAAAACCCAATAACTTAACAAATAAAACCCAATGAAACCTAAAGATGTTACTGCTTATTGCTCATAGCTTAAAGAAGAAACTCCACACCCTA
This sequence comes from Protopterus annectens, assembly GCF_019279795.1. Taxonomy (NCBI): domain Eukaryota; kingdom Metazoa; phylum Chordata; order Ceratodontiformes; family Protopteridae; genus Protopterus; species Protopterus annectens. The sequence continues at coordinate 130,274,029 of NC_056746.1, read as the reverse complement.
CAAACTGTCCTGACTCTGGAGAATATAGACATATGTGCCATTAATAAGGCATGGTTTAAGTCTGCAGAAAGTACTTCAGCAGTGCACGGCTTCAGTGCTTCCCAGACATTTAGATCATCAGCTGCACAGACTGGGACAAAAGGTGAAGGAGTCTCAAGTCTATATTAGCAAGAAGCATAACTCTGCATTGGTTAAACAGGATGAAGTCCTAGAATTTATCCATGTGCAAATCACCACAAAGTCCTAGCAAGGTATAAGTCACCCTCTGTGGCCATAGCTTGTACCTAGACTTACTGAAAACACCTTTAAGCCAAATATTCATGGGAAACTTAACTACTCCTCCTATATACTGGGAAACATGCACTGCCTCATACTCACAGGTACAGCCATTCCTAGACTTTATTAACACAAATACCTTTGACCAGATATTGCACACACCCACCAGCTGTTCAAACATGCTGGACTTGGTGCTCACCAATATGGGAGAGCACTGCACCCCTCCAAGTGTCATGTCCTCACTGATTAGGTTGGACCACAAAGCTGTATGCTTCAAATAAAAATAAACTCAGTAACCCCAGCAAACCCTGTAAGAGTAAGAGACTATTTCAAAGCAAGCTAAAGCTTATTAAATGATAATCTATCAAAATGCAATGCTCCTTACAACACCAAATTCACAGCAAGCTATGGAGAATTATTCACAGAAACCCTTTACAACCATGTAAATGGCTGTATAGAGGCTATTGTACCTACTAGAAGTAAACCCAAAACAAACCCTAAAAACAAACCACACTGGTGTACCTTAACTTTTATAGGGTATATAACAAAAGGAAAAAAGCCATGGCTAAAATCAAGAACAACTCAATAATGATAGCATCTCTCTAATTAAACTAAACAGGAGTCTAAGAGAACTAACTAAGTCATCACTATGATTTGACCTAGTAGTCAGGGATCTGAGAATATATATAGATAGTTATCTGGTTTTTGAGCAACATATGGCCAAGGTAGTAAAATAATTATTCTATGTCACTCAACTTCTATGTAAGGGCATGGCATCCAGGTCAAAGAAAGTTATAGTGCCACTTTATTCATCCCCTATAAGACACAACACTGAGTATAAATCCCCCTCCAGAATGTACCTGAATAAACATATACAACACCTGAAATGTACAGAAAGGTTCGTTACCAGGATCATTCAAGGTATAAGTACATTGTCCTGTATGAATCACCTTAAAGCCCTGGCTCTATACTATGTCTCTTATAGGTTACTGAGAGGAAATCTATTCCTGGAATGCAAGGCATCCTCAGAGCCAGCTTAGATAAGCCTTCTGCACATCCACAAAACAAACAGCATCAGAACCACAGGATCCAAGGATTTAAATTTTGCTTGTGGCATAAATAAGACATGCTGATGAGACTAATATGTGTCTCAGAGGATCCCCATGCTCTGGACAGTCTACCTATTCATGTAAAAAAGAGTTCATCCCTAACCCTATTAAAGTGTAACCTTGACCAATGTTTGGGAAATTAGAAATTTAACCTGAGTCTGGCCCTACATTTAGACCAATAAAGCCAAACCCTACTAGCTGTGGACATACATGTGACAGTCTTTTTATTAACCTCATCAGTACAGAATAAGTGGATAGTTTGACTATACATCAGAAACACGGTGCTTTTAAACCCAGCTGATGCCTGTAAAGATTAAGATGCCTGCAAAATATCCCAGCTAACATCCAAACCAAAGGGTGAAAAGGTCAGACAGACAAGCCATTTAGTGAAAACTGCAAGAAAAAAACAGCCAAGCTAGAGTTTTCACTGTGATACCTTGAGCCTCCTGTAATGGAGGCCAACAGGATTTATGCAAATGACCCCTTAAGGACATTAAGAGTTTTAACTACATGGTTTCTGAACTATGACTTTTTTCTTTAAGCCTACATGGTTACATTCCAGCTTTTTTTACTGACCTCATCAACACAGTATAAATGGACAATTTGGCTGTACTTCAGAAACACAGGGTCTTTAAACCCAGCTGATGCCCATATGCAAAATATCCCAACTAACATGCAAGCTAATTTTACTTATTAGAATCTTATTGGCTAATTTCTTCATATGCTTAGTTTTTATTTACATACCTCGATGGAAATGGACTTCATTCCTAATGCAGGGCATAATTAAAGTACTGCTTCAGTATTTGATGTTAGCCATGAGTTCTCTTCTCTTCTCAGCACCCGCAATGGATGTAGAATTGCCTCCTTCTGCGGTTTATACAAGGTTGCATTCATTCATTATTCTTTGATGACCAGGTTAGTCTCACTAGGCTAGTGGCTTCTTTTCAGGTGGATGCAAGATGGCATTTATATTACTAGGGGAAATTTGGCCAGGGTATGGGGAAACTTCTCCTACTCTTTGGAGCAAATAGATGATGCTGGAGGTCTCCTACAGTAGCAGAAAATAGGCCTACCGGAAGCAGCATCATGCACGAGGAGAGAATAGCGATGGAGAGTTTGGGGGTGGAAAGTGAGAATTTGGAGAAAAATGCATTTGATACAGAGCTTCAAAATGTAAATAAAGAATCCAGTGTGGTGAATGTTACAAATGAGCAGCATTTAATAGTCTCCATGGAGAAAGAAGTCAGCAAGTTTGTTGAAGTATTGCAGATAACAGAACTCACGTCACTAGGGCATGCAGATGATGTTCTATTAAAAATAATTAAGCAGGATGATCCAGGTGATACTTTTGCTGTTTCTTGGGGTGAGATGGCAGATAACCTTTTTGGAAGTGCTGAGGATGGTAATGTGGAAAAGGAACCAGGTGATGTGGCAGCAGAGAATGCAGCAGTTAACACTTATACAGCAGTGACAGAAAGTAAAAGAGAAAAGCAGCAACAAACTGAGAAGGTGTCTGCTTTTGTGGCAGCAGATAATGCAGTCACTAAAGCATATGCAACAGCAACAGCAAGCAAAAAATGGAAGCAGCAACAAACCATAAACAAATTTTTTTTCTTAAAAGAAGAGAACAACAGCTGTGAGAATAAGAACAAAAAATTACACTGTTGTTGTTTGTCTTGGGACAATTTAGTAACTCTTCTGGATTTAAATCTCCCAAAATTCAGTCTTTTACACATATCAGACAGAGACTTTTGTGACTTATCATTTGCACTGATAGACTGATGATAAAATTTCTGAAAATGTGTAACAAGAAGGACATTTACCTGTAGGAATAATTATATGTTTTCTGGTAGTAACTTAAATAGGGTCTATATTATATAATCGAAAGTTCAGCAAAGCAGACCTCCATCTGTCGAACCCCCCACCCCCCAACTAAATATATCAACTCCAAGATCACACTGCAGTGGGGAAAAGGGCAAATTCCCGATGATGGCCAACATCTTTTCCCTGGGAAAAATTTGCTTAAGCAAGTGTTCGCTTAATTGAGCTTTTGCTTAATTCAGTTTGACAAATAGCAATTCACTCAATTAAGTGTTCTCTCAAATGATATAGACCCATAGGTGTAGGGGGTGTGGGGGCACAGCCCCCCACCTGGGTGGGTTTAACATAGTGTGGTGTGTGTGTTAGTTGCAATGTTGGTTAATTAATTCTATTGCCAGTGTAAACCATTCAGTGATGTGATTATTTGCAAGTGAATGATCGCTGTTTTGGGTTCAACCAACAGAGTTTCACTGAGTTGAACCTTCAGTGATATGATATAGACCCACTTAAATGTTAAAAGTTACTTTGCAGTTGAGAACTTATGAAATGGAAGACAACAACATTAAAAAATGTATGCAGGGTCTGTATCAAACTGTTGACAATATTGTGAAAGTTAGAAATGCGATAACCTTATGCAATGGAAGGTGGTGGTTGGAAGATGTTTTGAAATGTGAAAACAACACAGTGAAACACTTGATAAATGTAATTTTTGTGGCTGGTCATAGAGGGACATTAAGATATGCTGGCCAGCCTAAATCATGTTTCGTTTGTGGGGACTTTTCTCATTTAATTAATGATTGTGACAAGCTACAATGTATCCAGTGTGGGGATACAGCAAGAAGGTTTGTGTTTGAATGCAGGTTGTGTAAAAAAATGTACATTATTGGATGAATTGTCAACAGCAAAAAGTAACTTATGAAAATGTTGATAAAAGTGAAGACACCATATATGAGGAAGGACAAAAGGCTGGAGGAGAGGGTGAACTAGGTGAAATAAAAGCTATAGAAGAAGAAAAAACATGGAAGTGAAAATGAGGTCATAGAAGGTCGGGGGAAGGGATTGAAACTATTTTTTTGAAGTTCAAGCAAGCGACAAATCTGATTCAGAAGCTGAAGGACTATTTATACATAAACCAGGAAAAAATATCCAATTGGGGAAAGAGTAAAAATAAGGAAATGAAAATTTAAAAATATTTCCCCAAAACTTAAAAAGAAGGAAAATCAATACTTTTAGAGTACTTTCAGTAGGTGTGGACAATATTATTAGCACTGTAAGAAGGATAAGGATACTGGAACGGTGTGCTAAATGTGATGTGGATGTTCTTCTGTTAGAAGATATAAGATCTCTGACCAGTGAAGAAAGACTGCAAAAAGGAAAAATTGTGGAGTGGAAATATAATTTGGAATGTAGAACTGAATGCTGTTCTGGAGAGGCCGTGTTGTGTAAAGAATGGTGAAAATACTTGATGCGACTTCGATAATAATGGGAAGGTAGCTGTTGTGGACGTGAGGTGGAGAGAACATGTTTATAGACCTATAACATTATTTGCATATATAACAAGCAAGGAAATAGACCATCTGTTTCATCAAATGTCATGCTTTGTGGTGGTTGACATGAAAATTATAATTGCAGGGGACTTTAATTGTGATTTCAGGGGAAAATTTAAAGGAAGGTAAAGTAAAAAAAATATATAAGAAGTAATAAGATGTGGTAACTCAGCTGAGGGATACAAAAGTCAATGGACTTATAGAAGGGGGGAGCTGGATCTGAGATGGATTATTTTGTATTATGGGAAGGCTTGCAGGTAGCAGATGGTGATACAGTTGTGACAGGTTTTTCAGACCATTTAGCAATATGGATGGAGGTGATGGAAGAAAGTGAATATAGTAAAATAGGAAAGGGATTAAAAAAAGTAAATGAGAAATTATGGGATGAAATTGGACAGTGGAAGTATTTTCAGATAACCATGAAGGGACTTGTATAAAAACTGGTCTGAATAGCTGATTGAATTGATTCGACATCAGGCCCAGAAATTATAGGGTATGGAATGTAAAATAAATAAATGGATTGGCCAAGAGACAATTATTCAAATGTACTGAATGAATGGTTGAAGGAATGGTTTGTTTATGAAGAGTTATGTAGTAGGATGTTAAAATTTATAAGGAAGGAAGCCGAGAAGAATGAAATAAAAACTGGAGATCCCTCACAACTAAATAACACTGATCATAACATTGTATAAGAATAACACAAAGGATAATGGAAGGAAGGATAACGCATATTATGGAAAAAGTATATGTAGCATAAATGGAAAGGGATGTCAAGAATTATTAATGGTTGTCAGAGAAATTGTGGATGATATAAGTAAAAGAGAGGATGCAAAAATGGTAGATGATATTAACAAGGCTTTGGATACAGAGGAGCACATGATGCTTTGAGGGATGTTATAGAGAACTATGGAACAGGAAACAGAATTGGGAGAATATGTATGTCAGCATATCAAAATAATAGAGCAGGATTGTTAGTGAATGGGTAGCTGAGTAAATATGCATGAAATGTGGTATAAGACAAGGATATCCCATGAGTGGGATATTGTGTGCACTGATAATGAATGTAATAGTACGTGAATAGCTTACAAAATGAAAGAGTTTAGATGTGTGTTACAAATGTAGGTAGTGATTCCAGTAGTTTTGACACACTGAGACAATATAGTTGTAGTTGCTGAGAATGAAATATGGAGAAGAGTGTTGGTTTATCAGAATGGATGTTTAAAGGGAATGGGAACAACCATGAATAAATATAAAACTAAGCATTTGAGTGATGTGGTGAAAAGTGGGGTGTGTAATTTTCACTGAATGAAGTGTTTTTGCTGGGAATAAGATTTGGGAAGAAATATTTAGTTGTGATGCAATCGGAGGGCTTGATAAAAGAAATGAAAGAGATATATCTTCTGTGGAAGATGTCTAAATTAGCATTCAGGAAAAAGGTTTAGTATTGGATTCTGTGTTAATGGAAAAATAATAGCATATATGTCAAAGTAAAATAAGAAAAGGAACTTGTGTAACTGATGTTTTCATTCATATAGGGTTCAAGATTAAACCTAGTGAAAAGAGATGTGTTCTATATTAGTGAAGATGAATGGGGATTGTAGGTATTGTATCCAGTTGTTTATTCTGCATCTTTAAACTTGTATAGAGTATCAAAGTGGGTAAAGGAAGAGAAGGAGAAATTAATAGATAAAATGTTTAAATATATGTGCAAAAAAGTTTTTGGAGATGATGAGAATAAGTAAGAAAAAGAATATGAAATAAAAGAAATTAAAAATTATCAAGAAAAAAATATTAGTGTGGAAAGTAAAAATGGATGGTTAGAGAAAGAAAGAGGGGTGTAGTATAATAATGTAATGAAACAATATTACTATGTAAACCCTCAGAAAAGTTACCAGAAGAAGAGATTAAAGCCATTAAAGTAAGGGGAATCTTCTGTACCAAGACAGTATGTCAGGATTTTCTATGGAGACTGGTAATAAATAAACTACCAATAAAGAGGGATATTCCATATAAAAAGAAAGTTATAAGAGTGTGTCTATTTTGTTGGCAGGAAGAGGCAACAGAGAATGTTTTTGTTAATTTAAAAGAGTGGTGAAACTCTAAAAAAAAGTTCTATGAAGAATTTTTTTTGAGAATATTAATGACATAAACAAAATAGATGTAAATATAATTATGTATTGGCACTATAAGAACAAGAAGAAAAAACACTTGAAAAGGGTAGATAAACATATATTTTATGTAATATGGGTTTTTAGAATTAAAGACTGAATGAAATTTTGTTTAATGGGAAATCATTTTGGCAGATATATTGCAAAAAATAGATTATTGTTGTGGAGGAAAGAGAGGGAGTCAATTATGGAAGATTAACAATGAAAATGTTATAAGAAGAATGATAAATAGTAAAAATAAAAAATAAAAAATGTATATATGTATCTGCAGATATGTACATTTTATAAATAATGTGCTAAACAAAGGACACCAACTCTTTTTGATTGGTACCGTGAAATGTTTCACATCCACCTGAGCTTCTTGGATTAACAACTCATCCAATCGATGACACACTCAGGAATTCAGCAACCCCCTTATGTTACACTGCAGTTTCAGCAATTCATCTACCTGGTGTGAGAACAGAACCCACAGGCTTCTGCACCAAAATAAGTGCTCAAGCAGTTGCTCCACTGATGTTGATATGTAACTGTAATGTATTTAAATACAACTGTAAATTCCATTTTTATTAGTCCTGTTGCACCTAATACTATTGGAACTTCTGCATTGCACTTTTTATTTATGCATACTCTTGTACTTTATGATTTTTTTGTCTCTCGATATGTAAAACATTATATTTGCTGGGTGTGGCAATTTCAATAATTTTGACCCTACTTTTTTCTTTTTCTTCGACGAAAATATCTGTTTTTTTTTGCATCTGTTTTCTGAACTGTTGGTATTGGGTGATCCCATGTCATCCGAACTGCATAACTGTCAATAATGATTTGTGGTTCATGTTTCTGATAGGTCTATATTGACTCATCAATGTCACTGAACACCGGGAAATGATATACCAAATTCCAAACTCATAAAACTAAAGGGTTACAACTAACCCATTGAAGGCCCTTTAATCTACATAAATTGCATTTTAAATTACAAGCCTACTGAACTCCCATTTCTTTAGATATGCCAACTCCAAGAACATACAACAGTGAGGAAAAAGACCGATTGTCTTACCCCAATGCATGCCTGTTTCTAAGAAAACTGCATGCCGAACCATGAGATAGCAGTGTTAGTGAAAGGATGACCATCTTCCAGGAATACACCTTTCACATTTTAAACAATACTTATTTTATCCATACATAGATTTTCATGCATACTGTGAAGAATTAGATGATATTTAGCTAGAGGGATGGGGTCTGCAGCAAGGTCTCCTATTAAATGTTATACACCCATCTTGTAGCATGCAGTTTTGGGTCAGGTAGCTAGATATCCTTTCGTTCATCTCCAGTCCAGTGGATTAGCAGAGAACAGGAAAAGCAGCCTGCCATAATGCTCTGCTTTACCTAAACTGAGTTAAATAAACTTTGACATGGCAATAAAAAAAAATAATCAACGTGGGTAACATGGTGTAGTGAACAAAATATTCTGCAAGGCTACCTAGCAGTGAGTGAGGCACTGCCTGGGAGACTAGGTGTCACTCAAACGTACCACTTTATAAACAAAACTGCATAGTCGATTTTATAAGGATAAGCATTTTTAGTAAATATTATCTCTGGAACTCCTAAAAGAATTTTGAAAGGGCATAATGTTACATAGATATACAATTTACAGTACACAGAGAAAGGCACAGATGGCTGAGATGAAACTCTATGTCACTGAGGTCAGCTGTCATTAGCAAAATGCCTTCACAAGTTTGGAACACCAGTATTGCTTTTTTACTTTATATAGAACATAAGAACCCTGAAGCAATAAAGAGATGAGACTTAAGCAGCCCCAAGCAAGTTCCAATTTAAAACTGTCATTCTTACTGCATGATTTTCAGAGGGCACATGCTATCAAGATTTCCACAGAGTATAATATTAGCTATGTTAGCTCATAATAGCAAAGATATACATTTCTGCAGTGATCTGGACAACTTGAACACATTTTTTATAAATACAGCTCAGCAAGAATAAAAACCATGTAGAGAGAAAATGTCCTTTACTGTCATAGCTAAAGGCATTGCTGAAACATTCTACATTCAAATTTGTTAACTCTGCAGTGAATGCACAAAAACATGATGTTTAAAATTAATGTTTGTATATGTGCCAGCTCAGTTTTTACCACAGTAAATATTTATTGATATTCCAACTGGCAGATTTTTTTTATGTCTCTGTAGACTACCAATATCCAGGTGTTTGACAGGAAAGTTGAGCACTCACACTGGTCTCTGTGAAACAATGGTCCTTCTGACTCCTGAAAAATTATTTTATCATTTTACATACCAATTCATATGCTTTCTGAAATAAATTGATAGTGCAAATCCCCTGTGCAATGTTTTAAGAAATGCAGTTATGTAATGCAAACACTGTCTTAGGAATATTATTGTAAGTCTTAGTCAAATATTGTTTGCATTAGATATCAAAATACCATAATAAAGAATTATTTGGGGTAAACTAAATCATTTGATCACTTTCAAAGTAAGTAAATCCACAGACAAGTTGGAAGCTTTCAGTCATGAACTAGAAATATACAGCAAAAACATTAATGTCATGTACACTGTATGTTGCTTGAAATAATAAAAAAAATACTAAGTTTATGATTAAGAAATATAAAATTATGCAAAGGAGCTCATACATATATTAACAGTAAGGAAGTATTATATATTTAAAACTCCTGGATACATTTTGGATGCATACCTGTTGCTCTGAAGACACTGATCCTAAACTGAACAAAAACAAAAGGTAACTAAGGGTATAAACCAACCCCCGGATTTACTATTCCTCTGTGCAGGACTAGCTTAGTCCTGCACGGAGGTGGCCGTTTAGGAGCAGGATGGCAGCGCACCATGCATAGTAATGAGGCGTGCTGCCTGAGCTCCTAATCTTACACAGAGTGTGTAAGAGTGCAGGGGGCGTGTCTGAGAGCAGAGCTCTCAGAATATACACGCAGCCACAATGAAGAACAGCAGGAAGGGGGAAAGAAAGGAGCAAGACCGCTCATAGGTGTCCGCAAATCCCCACCAACATTCCCCCTCGTGTACAACAGCAAGTAATCACCAATAAAATGAACAGACCCTTTATTTTTTTATTTCAAAATCCGATTAAAACTAACCATAGGTGCGTGGGTGTGCCCATCACTTAGCTATGGTCAATGCAGCTTAAATGGCTGAAGAGGATAACAAGGAAGATATATGCAAATGAAGTAGCATAGCGATAGTGTATTGAGCAAAACATTCACCTTACGAGCAGGCATTCGCAGTTCGAGTCCAATGGCAGCACATTCCATTTTTCATGGCAATGCACGTTATGACTAATATTTATGTTGCATAACCCAGTAAATAACATATATTTATGAACTGGAGTACTGCAGTAAATGCACATGTGAGGTGTCAGTGTCATAATGAATAAAGCACTAGTAAGCAGGTTTAAGCACCAATAAGCAGTAGTAAGCATATTTAAGCACTAGTAAGCGAGTTTAACTGCATTTGCACAGGGGTAAGCAATGCACACACAGGTTAAGCAATTTTCAAGCTAACTCTCTGAAAGCATATGTAAGAGGAGGTTAGCATTGCTTACCCTCATGCAAACCTGCACAAACCTGCTGACAACTGCTCAAAAGTGCCTTAATCACTCTGTATCCAATGGCCCTTGTTCTGCCCAGCAACAAAATAACCAGCCATGCAGGTCTCGAACCCAGGACCCTATACACCATAGTTACAGTAGTTAACCACCAAGCCAACACAGAACTGCAGAAAAATGAGGTATCAGCAAACAAGTCTTCACCATAGTAAAACAAAACTGAACCTGTGAAAGGAATCAGTATACAGACATATGTGCCTTAACCAACTACATAACATAAATACATGAACCGGAGTACAGCAGTAAGGTCAGAAGTCAGGAGTAATTGTAAAAGAGTGTTGAAGTCCCCAATAAAACGCAAGGACCACATACAGTGCACGTACACATGAATCATGGATACCAGGCATTTATATAAGGTGTAATGAATAATAACTCAATGCCAAAAAGGAATTATAATGCAAAGGCTAATGTAAGCAACGTATTGCACAGGCCAGCTTAGGAGATGTAAGCAATGTGTAGGCTAGCTAACTCAATGTGCCCAGTGTTATACCCCTTTGAACAATGGCACCCCTAGGTAAGCAGATTTGCCCATAGTCTAGCCTTTTCAAAACCGGACAATTACGGAAAAGTTTGAGAAATCGGCCCTACTTAAACTGAAGAGGCAGGAATACATCTCATAACTGGTTGTTGCTTCCCCTTGCAGGCACAATGGCAGTAAGGAGAGAAGATGTGCGCTTTCGGGCACAGCACTGGTGCATCCAGGAGTCCAAAGTCATGGCAGGACTCCTTGTCAAAGAACATGATCAAAGACTGCTGCAGGGCCAGTACCAGGGCTCCCAATATAATGTAGAGGCCTGAGACCATCTCCCCCATGACCTGACCAGTGCCACTGGCATACCCCGAACTGGTGATTAGGTCAGGCATCACTATGCTGACCTGAAGTGGTGTAAGGGGGACCTCTTAGAGAAGTGGATCTAAGAGGCTAGAGCAGCATGGGGATGTTCCAGTAGAGTGTAAGTATCACCCCACTATGTGTGTAATTATTGCGAGCTCAGGTGTAGCATGGATAGGTATGGCTAAATATTCCTCTTATGTCCCACACAGCTGCAGTGGAGTGAGACACAAACCAGGAGGCCCATGTCAGTTGCCTGGCAAGGTTGCGATGCGAGACAGGTCAGTAATACTCATGCATTTACTGTCATAGGAAATAAAACTAAAAGTAGTAGTAAATTAATTTCCTGTATAAAACCTGTATTATTCAAGGCAAGCACTGCATACACTAGAGAATATGGCAGGAAGAGTCTCATATCATTTGTATGTCAATAAAAGTGTAATAGCCTGACAATAAAGGTCTAACTGCTGGACTGCATGTGTATACTCTGGTATCATATGGTAATGTAGATTCGCAATCATGTAATAGTACTGTTGTATTAAGCACTGTTACCCTCACCGTGCACCATAAATTGAATATGTAGGAATGTCTGTATATGACAGGTGTAATCCACAGAGGCCATATAGTACAACCAAGAGACACATAGACAGTAGACAGGGAAAATGCACACAACAAAACCTGAATATCACATACAACTTAGATGTGAACTGTTGTTTTTTTAGCACACACATCCATGGTTCAAATCCTGCCAGTGGTAGTACTCTGCATACAGAATCATACCCCACAACTGTACAGGTATGTCCAGAATGTCCAGTAAAGTGGCCCATATCTGTTGCCTATCAACCTGTCCCCCTGAGGAATCAGTGGGATGATCCCAGACGTATAGGCAGCAATCAGGAAATACAACTGATCGACACACATCTATGAGAACAAAGCTGGCACACTAGCAACTCCCCAGTACCTTATGAGACTAAAAAGCCATGTATGTCCCATCTACACCCCAACTTGTCAAGCTGTGGACAGAGTGTGTACAGTAACAGAGTGAGATGTATGTGCATAATAGTAATGTGGAATCAGGTACTGTGTGTGGGAACATTCAGATAGTGCTAATAATCATTTCTCCCACAGGTCTGTCAGATACCAACACTGTGCCCAGAAATACAAGAATGATACCCAGTACTGGTACTGTTTAGATTGATATTGTATGGCAGTTCGACTGATGCAGTTGCTCTGAATAATGAGGTATTACACATTACTTTCATCCACACTCTCCTACAACATATAACTGTCTAGGAAATCTGTATAAGAATGTTGTAATACAAGGTCAGAATGCAATAGCACAGGGGATTATTAGGACAGAAAGCAGATAGGAGATATACAGCAATATCTATATAGTAGACACAACTGTAATGGACAGTGTGTGTAAGTTGTAGCAGATACAGCCATGGTCTGAATCCTGGGAGTGGAAGTAGGCTGCATACAGAATCATACCCCACAACTGTACAGATGAGGCCAGAATGTCCAGTGTATGGGCCCATGTCTGCTGCCTGTCCCCCTGGTAAGTCTGTGGGATGATCCCAGATGTTTAGCCAGCAAGCAGGGAATACAAGTGATTGTCAAACACCTATGAGAACAAACCTGCCCCTGTAGCAACCCCCAAAACTGTTAGGAGAGTAATATTTCAAGTGTGTCCTATCTACACTCCCATGTTGTCAAGCTGTGACCAGAGTGTGTACAATAACAGAGTGAGATGTATGTGCATAATACTAATGTGTAATTCGGAACTTTGTGTGGCAACATTCAGGTAGTGCTAACGAACATTGCTCCCACAGGTACGTCGGATACAAACACTGTGCTGAGAAATACAGACCATTATATCCTGTACTGGTACTGTTCACTCTAGTATTTTAGGGAATTGAGAGTGTTGCAGTTTCTCTGAATAATAATGTCTCACTGATCACTGTCACCCACACTGTGCTACATAATATAACTGTAGGAAAGCATGTGTATGTGTGTGCCAGGT
>NC_056746.1:130155593-130255593 GCF_019279795.1 Protopterus annectens | reverse complement strand
GCCTTTCTGTGTTAGAGGGAAGTCTTCTAGCTTATCAGTGGGAGTGGTAAGCACTAGGTAGCCTATCTACCATGGGAAGAGTAGGTTTTGGCCCAGAAGTTGTAGTTCATTGGACATTTGGGCAGTTTTTCCATCTCTTTCTACTTTCTGGTTTAAAAGCCCGTTTTGTGTTTGGGCCCCTCCTTTCCTGTAACTAGAGTAGTCCAGGTACAGATTTGCTGTATCCAGGACTGTTGGTAAGCTTGTGAGGCCCCCAAGCCCTTCTGTGTTTGAGAGAAGCCTTCTAGCTTATCAGTGGGAGTGGTAAGCACTAGGAAACCTAACTACCACAGGAGGAGTGGTTTCTGGCCCAGAAATTATAGTTTAATGGCCATTTGGGAAGCTTTTCCATCTCTTTCAACCTTCTGATTTAAAAGCCTGTGTTTGCGCTTGTTTCCTGCCTTTCCTGTTATTAGTCTAGTCCAGGTACAGATTTGCTGTATCCAGGACTCTTACTAAGCTTCTGAGCCCCCAAGCCTTTTCTTGTCGGAAGGAAGCCTTCTAGCTTATCAGTGGGAGTGGTAAGCATCAGGCAGCCTATCTACCATAAGAGGAGTGGTCCCTGGCCCAGAAATTGTAGCTATTGGCTGTTTGAGTAGTTTTTTTCCATCTCTTTCAACTTTCTGGTTTGAAAGCCGCACTTGCGCCTGTTTCCCGCCTTTCCTATGACTAGCCTAGTCCAGTGACAGAGTTGATATGTCCAGGATTGTTATTAAGCTTCTGAGCCCCCCAAGCCTTTCTATGTTGGAGGGAAGCCTTCTAGCTTATCAGTAGGAGTGGTAAGCACTAGGTAGCCTATCCTCCATGGGAAGAGTGAGAGTTGGCCCAGAAATTGTAGTTTATTTGGCCGTTTGGGCAGTTTTCCATCTCTTTCAACTTGCTGGCTTAAAAGCCTGTGTTTGTACTTGTTCCCCACCTTTCCTGTAACTAGTCTAGTCCAGGTACAGATTTGTTGTATCCAGGACTCTTTGTAAGCTTCTGAGCCCCCCAAGCCTTTCTGTGTTGGAGGAAAGCCTTCTAGCTTATCAGTGGGAGTGGTAAGCATTAGGTAGCCTATCTACCACAAGAGGAGTGGTTCCTGGCCCAGAAATTGTAGCTATTGGCCGTTTGAGCAGTTTTTCTCCATCTCTTTCAACTTTCTGGTTTAAAAGCCGCACTTGCACTTGTTTCCTATCTTTCCTGTAACTAGCCTAGTCCAGATACAGAGCTGATGTATCCAGGACTGTTGGTAAGCTTCTGAGCCCCGCAAGCCTTTCTGCATAGGAGGGAAGCCTTCTAGCTTATCAGTGTGAGTGGTAAGCACTAGGTAGCCTGTCTACCACAAGAGAAGTGGTTCTTGGCCCAGAAATTGTAGTTTATTGACCATTTGGACAGTTTGTCCATCTCTTTCAATTTTCTGGTTTAAAAGACCACATCTGCACTTGTTTCCCATCTTTCCTGTAACTAACCTACTGGGTAGCACTAGAAAGCCTTAAACTGAAACAAGCCTTCTAGCTTAGAAGAGAGACTTTGGAGTGATTAAGTATCAGTTTTTTGTACTTTCTTGCTGTACTTAACTGTTTTCTGCCTAAATGCAGATTTTCTAGTGTTTATTGTGATTTAAAAGCTTGTTTTTTTTTCACATATTGTACTTAATTGACTGCCTGCATGTTTTTTGTTTAAATAATTTGTTTAACTGTTGTAGGCTACACACTAAAGTGTGATAGCCTTTTCTGATCGTTTGTAGTCATTTACAGCTGGTTTAAGTGTATTTTTTACTGTTTTTGACTTATCTTTTCAAAAAAACAACAAAAAAATTCCTTGTTTCCTGCCTTTCTAAGCTAGTATAGTCCAGTTTTCAGGCTAGTGCTAAATTCAGGGCTGTGATACTAGTTTCTGAGTTGCCCATAACTTACTTGGATAGAAGGAAGTTTCTCTGTTCACCTGTGAGAGAGGGGAGCTTTGAGCAACCTATCTGTCCCTGGAGGAGTGGTTTCAGCCCAGAAGTTAGTAGTTTATTGGCCATTTTGGGCTAATGTCTATCTCTTTCATTTCCCTACTATAAAAAATGCGTTTGCATGGTTTTGTTCTCCAGGCAGCGCCAGTTAGCTACGGTTAAATTATTTCTGGCTCCACTAAGTCTCCCCTTCATCAGACCCTATAGTCCCAATGTTGTAGTGCAAGGGGATGTCAGGTATGTATAGCAGGTATATTTGTAGACTATTGCTACTGTAATAGGGAGTGTCTTCACAGACATGGTGTGTGTGGGAGTCACATCTGCTTTTAACATGTGCGCCATTGGCTACTGACATCTGAAGGACATCATAGTACAGTACCACTTCTGGCACATAATGCTCCTGTGGACTACAGCAGGGATAATGGCCAATATATGTGGACAGTATAACACACTCTGGAAGGTCCAGAGGTATACACATAACCCCTTAGTGCAAGACATGTGGACCAATCCTGACAATGTGGATGTTAACAGCCATGTAGATGGGTATAACACATAACTACTGGTATACATGTTCCCCCATAGGTTATGTATTCACACATCCCTGCCTGTCCTGCCACATACTAACCACTGGTACAGAGGTGCCATGGACAAATACTACCCATTAGATATTGTCATACATCTGTACAGCATCCCACTGCTCTGTCTGAAATACATGACTGTTATGGTGGCTACAGGCAGACAGGCTCAGCACTGGCCTACATTTCCTTTGGGGAAATGCACATGCACATGCATATATAGCAGGGTCTACAGGCATGCCACAGCACAGAGTAACATACACCTGTGTGAAAGTGCATAACCACAACCAATGTGAACACAGCCACAACCACATATGGTATGCTAACATATTATTACAGTATATGGACTATCTGTTCAACACCAACCTCATATGTGCCACTCACACACTAACCCTACATATACTGGGCCACTACACAGTGTGCTCCGATGCCTGTCTGTGGTATGGGACATGTGCGTGTATGGCCCTACAAACATGTCAGCCGATAGGGTAACATACAGTGAAGCAGCATGTAACATCAGATAGAACAAGACCAAGAACAATGACATCTACCACAGTCTGTACACAGGCCAAGGTACATATTAACAATACACACACTGCCAACAATCACTGTAAGTACACAGACCTCAGTACGGTACACACAACCACAGAATGTCCAGGTTACGTCATCAAATATAACCCCTACTATACATAACATGTGTAGCAGTCTGATATTTCGCTGGCTTGTTATCAGATATGATGTCACTAATTATGGTGCACAGCACATATGCACTGCATATTGCATGACATATGTACAACGGTTGACAGGGTTGTGGCCAGAGGCACATACACAGGGCCAGTATTAACATGTTACTGTGATAACCTCATATATTTACTGTTGTAACTGGGTTTGTTGCAACATATGTCCTATGAGGGATATGAAGTCAGTAACTCTCAAGGCTGTCACCATCTACAGACTGCAATCCTCACACTACCTTCTGTAGTTCACAGATAGGTGTTCTGTGTGTACAGATATGAAAACATGTAGTACAGCCATATCCACACACACCCTGTTAAACCAACATAACTCCAAATGCAGTATAGCAGCACTTACAGTCTGTAGTCAGGTCAGGCACATCCCCCTCCTGTGTGCTGGCTTGTTGCCACAGTGTATGTTGTTAGAGGTAAATCCCCAATCCATCTGATATGCTCTTTACCAAAAGAACAGATCGGGTTCCTGCTCACAGTGAAGGAAAGGCCCAACACCAACATGATGTTCCTAGATATTGTTGTGTGTTTCCATGCAATTGGCTATGGGAGTGTTACCACAGCTGTTCCACATGCAATCAGCTAGAGGAGGGCTGAAATTCATGCAGAGGTCATCAGCTGATCCTGAGCATCACTTAAAATATACATGCTGTTGCCTAAGTGATGCAGGTGTAAGTCTCCACATCCACCAAAGAGGGAGTGAGAGAGGCAGACAGAGGCACAGAAATGTCAGGGAGGGGTGGGAGACTAAAACTTAAGCATGTTTGTGTCACACACGTACAAGTACAGGGTATCAAACCCATGGCAACTATGTAGTGTGATCACATGTCCATGCAGTTAGTGGATGTGCCACATAGGTTACATGTTGGGGAACGTATATGTGATGGTGAGCGACATCTGCAACAGCGATATGGTAGCTATGTGGTAGGTGTAGTACACATGCCTATCCACATGAACAGGTGTCAGCGTCAACACAGCCACACTCTCAAAGGGATGCACACACAATGGCACACTTTGCAATACAACTCATCACTAGCGGGAGTGCCACAACACAGTACTGTGCAGGTATCACATGCACCACAGAGGTCATATGGAGGTTACATGTGCAAAGGGTATGTGGAGGTGTCTGACAGCAGACAGAATGCTTCAATATGCCAGTGTGGGTTGTAGTGATTGTGGATGTGGTCATATTCATCATACACTACACACATAGACATGGGTGCCAGTACTGACATGCATGGGTGCACTGCTTCATGAGTGTCTTGTGATCGACAGTGCTAGATGGCTATACAAGGCTAGGTGATGGGTAGACCTTGGCATCAGGCCACATGACAATGGTCTGCAATGTGGCACAGGGTTGTAGTGTCTGGAGTTGCCCACACAGGTGGGTATTGTATTCACCATCCAGTCACCTGGGTGACTATTGCATGTGGCCAGTGCTGTGCATTGCTTGCCATGTATGTGTTTATTAGTCCATGGTATGGACAGTGTCTGTGATGTGCACACCTCCCACATGCATGTACAGTGACACGTGGAACTGTACCTGAGGTGTCTGGCCCATGTTGTGTACACAGAGTATTATCATCCATTGTGCCAGTACTGGCCTCATGTGATGGGAACTGTTAATGGACAGCAGGTTGACCCTGCACCTACAATGATAGCATGATACCGGTATTCCCTGGTTTCAGTGGCATCTGCCCATACAGGGCTTGTGTTTCAGGCATGGTATGTCCTTTGTGGGTCACATTTGATGGCACCACATGTGTTGCAGGTGTCCAGTGGGGAACATGGTGGAGATGCACTGTCAGCATGTGCATGCCTATTGGACTTATGGACAGGGTTCCATGTCCTCTGTAGCCCACTGCAATCACACCATGGTTACTATCAGTGGGCAATATGCAGGGTTCTACCAACATAATGGCTGTTGCCTAGGGAAGTGTGTGTGTGTATGAGACATAGGTTGAGAGTGTTCACTGGTTAATACAAGGGTTGCTAACATTGTTCAGCTGGCATTGATGTCATATTTAGGGGTATGGATTTGCACCCCAGCCTCTCGGCTATTTCACATCTCTTATCCCTGTATGGTGGACATTGTGATATATACTTGGCCCATCATATAAGAAGTTTGCAAAACCCACCCCATATTGAGTCCAGTTGTTACACACTCAGAACCACCTCCACACAGGATACAAATGACAAACACAGACAGACACACACACACGTGATGTCTGGGATTAGAACTCCTACCTAACAAATATATTCCACTACAGCACTATGCCATTATAGGATGCACCATGGAGATTACTGGAGTATTACTTCCCCAAAGGTGTATTTCACAGTGAATGACATCAGCAGAATTGCCAAAGTAGGGCATTTGAATTTTACTGAGTGAGACTAGCCTAAAATGCATTGCTCCCTACACAGACATAGAAACACAAACAAAATGTCCACAACCACCATGTGTGGGAATAGCACCCCTACCAGAGTTCTATATCACAATACAGCATAATGCTTTTACAGGACGCATCATGGGGAATGCTGGAGTGCACCTTCCCTGAAGGTGTATTTCATAGTGAATGACATCAGCAGGATTGCCAAAGTAGGGCATTTGAATTGTACTGAGTGTGACTAGCTTAAAATGCATTGCTCCCTACACAAGAGATACAAACACACACAAAATGTCCACAACTGCCATGTGTGGGAATAGAACCCCTACCAGAGTTCTATATCACACTACAGCATAAGGCTGTTACAGTACACACCACAGGGATTGCTTAAGTGCACCTTCCCTAAAGGTCTATTTCACAGTGAATGACATCAGCAGGATTGTCAAAGTAGGTCATTTGAATTGTACTGAGTGTGACTAACTTAAAATGCATTGCTCCCTACACATACATAGAGACACACACAAAATGGCCACAACTGCCATGTGTGGGAATAGAACTCCTACCAGACTTCTATATCACACTACAGCATGATGGTGTTACAGGATGCACCACAGGGATTGCTGGAGTGCCCCTTCCCCAAAGGTGTATTTCACAATGAATGACATCAGCAGGATTGCCAAAGTAGAGCATTTGAATTGTACTAAGTATGACTAGCCTAAAATGCATTGCTTCCCACACAGACATAAAAACACACACAAAAATGTCCACAACTGCCATGTGTGGGAATAGACCAGACTTCTATATCACACTACAGCATGATGGTTTTACAGCACACACCACAGGGATTGCTGGAGTGCCCCTTCCCCAAAGGTGTATTTCACAGTGAACGACATCAGCAGGATTGCCAACGTAGGGCATTTGAATTGTACTGAGTGTGACTAGTCTAAAATGCATTGCTCTCTGCACACACACAGACACAATTGCCAAGTCTGGGATTAGAACTCCTACCTAACTATTTTATCACACTACAGCTATACGTAGTTATGGAACATACTACGGAGATTACTGGGCTACAACCTTCCCAGAGGTGTAATTCTTGGTGGATGACATTAGCAGCCTTACCAAAGTAGAGCATTTGAATTGTAGGGAGTGTGACTACCCTAAAAAGCATTGCTCTCTACACAGACAGAGACAGACAGACACACACATATACTTGCCAAGTATGGGATTAGAACTATCTATTTTATCACTCTACAGAGGTACGCAGTTATGGGACGCGCTACTGAGATTACTGAGCTGCAACTTTCCCAGTGATGTATTTCTAGGTGGATGACATCAGCAGCCTTACCAAAGTAGAACATTTGAATTGTAGGGAGTGTGACTACCCTAAAAGGAATTGTTCTTTACACAGATAGACACACACAAACACATTTGCCAAGTCCAGGATTAGAACTCCTATGTAACTATTTTATCAAACTACAACAATACTCAGTTATGGGATACACTACTGAGATTACTGGGCTGCACCCTTCCCAGAGATGTATTTCTAGGTGGATGACATCAGCAGCTTTACCAAAGTAGAGCATTTGAATTGTAGGGAGTATGACTACCCTAAAAAGCATTTCTCTCTACACAGACAGAGACAGATAGAGACACACACGGCAAGTTGGGGACTAGAACTCCTACCTAACTATTTTATCACACTACAGTGGTACACAGTTATGGGACACACTACTGAGATTACTGGGCTACAACCTTCCCAGAGATGCATTTCTAGGTGGATGACATCAGCAGCCTTACCAAAGTCGAGCATTTGAATTGTAGGGAGTGTGACTACCCTAAAAAGCATTGCTCTCTACACAGACAGACAGAAACAAACACACAGTTGCCATGTCTGGGATTGGAACGCCTACCTAACTAGTTTACCACACTATAGCAGTACACAGTTATAGGACGCGCCACAGAGACTACTGGGCTACAGATCTCCCAAAGGTGTATTTCACAGTGGATGACCTCAGCAGGCTTGTCATAGTAGGGCTATGGGGAGGGCAGTGTGTGTGCATGAGCCATAACCCATTCATCTAGAGGTTGACACACCAGATGCGGGCACACAGGGTCATATTTCACAGGTACATGTATACAGCTGCTAGATGACTACTTCCTAGTACAGTCATGTTGCACAGCTAGCACTTGCACCAAATAATCTGTAATGCTGACAGATAACGGTGGTTAGTATCTACAGTGAGTGACATCTGAACCTCATGTTGTTGTAGCCCTTTGGCTGTGTGCTTGTTGGGACAGGCCTGGATGGCTCCTTTTCACAGTCACCCTCTTCCACACATCTATGTATGTCTACCTTTGGCTTATTATGCTGTGTTGACCTTAGATATATGTCTCTATTCCTATCCAGTGTGTGTGCAATGTATGAGTGCTGCATACTGAGGAGTGTCTGCACTAACATCTGTGATTGCCAGATATGTCTGGACCACTGGTGTTTGCAGACATGCCGTTCATTTGTTTAAGTGTGTGAGTATGCCCAGTATGACCTTTTAGTATGTTGTTGACTGACATTGCCTTCATTTCTCTAAGTGTGTGAGCATGCCCAGTATGCCTGTCTGTATTAAATGTGTGTTTCAAGTCCAGGTAGTTTGTACTGCAGTGCAGACCTTTGTGTTGTACACCTACAGGTAGCATACTGTTTCTGTCTGTCGATCATTTGGCATTGACCATTACTACATTTCTACATAGGATGGGAGGGCACACCTGACTATTTCTACATTTCTACACAGGTTTGGGGGGCACAACTTACTGTTACTACATTTCTATGTATGATGGGGGGGGCACACCTGACTATTTCTATATTTCTACACAGGATTGGGGGGGCACACCTGACTGCTACTACATTTCTACATTGGATGGGTGGGCACACCTGACTATTTCTACATGTCTACATAGGAGTGCAAGGGCACTCCTGAATGTTATTACATTACTACGTAGGATGGGGAGGCACACCTGACACTTGTACACATTTGCTATGACTGAACTAGTATGTCAGGTACTCAGTTTCATTCTGTATTCTAAGCTATCATGCTGACTTGAGGCATACCAGTGTACTACAGATCTTAGCTTTGATTTACCTACATATTAGTTTCTGACTTCCTACCCTTCAGAACTAATGCCCCACTGCCTGACCCGCTGTGGTCTGTCTGTGTAGACCAGGGGTGGGTTACCCATTAGGCATCATTCAGAGCCCATAGCACAGCCTTTGTTTGTGTTTGTCTACACCTGTCTTGCTGGCTGTGACTGTTGTTGGGTATGTGAACCCCCTGACTGGCATGTGTGAGTTACTTACTTGTGGGTGTCCCAGTATTGAGGGTGGTGCTGCAGGGCTGCCTATGCTGGATGCACATAGTACACTCCCTACACATGGTTGAGCACAGGTAGTGTCATGTTTGGCATCCCTTTTACTGTATGTGAGAGTCAGAGAGAAGTGTTATTCCCTGGGTCCCTCCTGTATCAGTGTATGTGCTATGCATAGCCTCTTTGCCAAGGTCAGGGCATACTGGGCACACCTCTTTCTGCCTACTGGGGCAGGCTTAGGTAGTTCCTCCTCCAAGTCACTCTGTGCCTGTGCAGGCCTTGGCAATGATGGGGGGCTGTGTGGCCATGCCCTGTGCTTTTCCTGCTGCAGCTGTTTCTGCAGGATCATATTGTGTAGCATGGCACATACGATGACAATTTGGGTACATGTAGCTAGTGAGTACTGCAAAGTTCCACTGGATGTGTCCAGGCACCAGAACCTTGACTTGAGCATCCCAAACACATGCTCTACTAAAATTCTGGTCTGTGCGTGTGCCTCATTATGGAGTTCTTGTTTGGGTGTTTGTGCATTTCTGATGGGTGTCATCAGCCATGACTATAGTGTGTATCCAGCATCCCCCACTAGGTGACCATGAGGGATGTCCCCATTGGCAAATCTCTGGTACAGTTGCGTCAGTTGCCAGATGTGGGAATCATGATAGCTTCCAGGGCAACTAGCACACACATTCATTATTATGCGTTGGGCATCGCACACGACCTGGCAGTTGATGGAGGGGAATCCCTTGCGGTTGATGTAGACCCTACCCCACTCACTGGGTGGTGCTTTAAGGCATATATGCATGCAGTCTATAGCACCCACTACCTCAGGGTATTCTGCTATTTGGTGGAACAGTTGCATATTGCTGGACAACTTGTGGAGTACCCTGGATGCTGATGCCTGTGAGATCCCCATCATATCCACAGTTGGCCTTTGGAAGGTACCTTTAGCTAGTATTCTTAGGCCTACGCATACCTTGGTATCTACTGGGATGGGTTCTCCTCTGTTAATTCTGTGTGTCAGGTATGGCTGGCACAGCTCAACAGTTTGCTGTAGTAGGTCCCTGTCCACCCTATAGTGCTCGACTATCTCCAGCTCATGTAGCCCCTGGTAGGTTACCGTGGGTCTGTACACTCTTCTCCGTCTCCTCACTGTGGTTTGGTCAACAACATTCACATCTTCACCACCCTCAGCCTCTTCAACAAGTTGTTGTATGATAGCTATTGCAGCCCCTATGATTTTGTTGTTTTGATTGTTAAAAGTTCCCCGCTTGTTTACACTGGTGGTGTACAGTATGGGAAAAAACAGAGGGGAAGGTGTTTGCATAGTTTATAGTAGTGTTCTGAGTTAGGCTGGTCTGCTGCCTGTGTAATTGGCTGATTCTGATACATTTCACCTGCCAGCTATGCTAGTTCTCCTAGATTACCTTCCTACTGCTGTTTTCCCTTCCCATTGCCTTCCTGTTTAAGCCCAGGGGCGCGCTGCACAAGCACAATGCTCAAATGTGCATAGAGCTGCTATTTCCTGCTTTAACTTTTTTAAAACCTTTAAAACCCGGTGCGTGGCGCACGCACCCACTTAGGTAATGTAAAGAGTGCTAGGCAGAGTCAGACACACCCCCTTGCTTAGCTGTGCTTAGCTAGGAGCAAACCTGAGCCACAGGGCTCCAATCTGCTTACACTATGCCTGGCACACACTCCCTATGTCAACTAACTCCTGAGCTTGCACCAAGCTATTCCTACTCCTACACTGTTGGGACCTGACTAGCACACTGGGGAAAACTGGGATTCACTATCATTCCCCTCATTTGCATAGGATTGCCTGCTAATGCATAGTTACATGTCTCACACTGAGCCTCCCCCCTTAGCAACCACTACTCACTAGCCATGTTGTCTTCTGCCCCCCAATGACTTTCATGACAGAATAGTGATTTTAGTTAGAATGCTTATTTTAGATTTGTTTTCTTATCCCCCCGATCCCATTTGCACGCCGCTGCCCTACGCTTAAACAGCTGAGATCGGCTAAAAAAAAATAAAGGTTGATTTTTTTTAACTTTAACACTATATGCAATGCCAATGGCCTCATACTTGGCAATTGGCATGCTTCCTGACTGATATGCTGCCTTTATTTGGAGCTGTCACAGCTCCATTTTGGATTTTGCAGAAATGTACTCGGTTACTAACTGAGTACATTTCTGCAGATTGCACTAGTCCTGCATGGCCGGTTTCAAGCTTCCTGGATCACACATTCACCTCAGGTAAGTCATCAGTAACATCATTAATGAATAAATAAAACATTACTGGGCCTAAAATAGAGCCTTGGGGAGCACCTGTTTTTGCGTTTCTTTAGCAAACAACTGGTTGTTATAGTAAACTTGAAAAGGTCCTGTTGTCAAGGTAGCTATGGAATTAGGCAAATATGCTTTCACTCAAGTTAAATTTTTATAGATTAGTCAGAAGAATTTTATGGTCAGCAGTTTCATAGGCATGAGCCATGTCCGCAAAAATACCAGCTGTAAGGAAACCATCATTTAGGTTGCTATGGATAGTGTCAGATGCTAAGGGGATATCGGTGGTTACACTAAACCTATTTCTGAAGCCATGCTTATATATCAGATAGAAGTCCATAGTTATTACAGTATTTAAACAGCCATTTATAAAAAATTTTAAAGTTTTTGCAGTATGGCGAAGAGTGGAGATTGATAGTCTTTATAGGTTTTGGGCTGGGGTCATTTAGGAAGAGGTATACTGATGGCATGTTTCAGGGCTGATGGAACAACTCCTATGGTAAGTGAAAGGTTATAAATACAAATTATGGTTTGGCTATTTTGTTTGCTGCCTTCTTAAGGAAGTTTTCAAGTTCTTTAATAATTGTTTAGTTTCTGTCTCAGAAACAGCTCTGAAGTGAAAGGTGACGTCATACTCTGCTAGAATGTACATTAGAGCTGCAGGATTGCTTTGAGTAGTTTATTGGTTAAAATATGCATTAGTGATGGTTCCAAAGGAAGAGAGGACATTTCTATAATCCTCTGATGGATTAGTGTTAGAGTAATTAGGGACATTATTGGTCAGAGAGGTGAAGATGGGAGAGTGTCTTGTTAAGGTGTTTTATTTCTTTACACATTTTTTTAGATTGGTGGTGCTGAGGTAGCATTGTCGCCTCACAGTAAGATGTTGTCCTGTTTGATTCTCAGCTAAAGCGCCTTCTGTGTGGAGACATGCATGAATAGGCGTACCTTCGTTGAAGGTTGTGAGTCAGGGCTGGCAACTTGGTATGTAAAAATCTACTGCCAATCATTAGCGGACCAGAGTTCTGCTGTTGTGACTCCTAACTGGGAAAAGCCAAAAGATACAGCAACAAGTATCAGGCATTTGCTTATTCCTATGGTAAACTACTTTGGATGAGTTTGGAGTTATTCTTAACAGTTTTCTTAAGGATAGGTGTTTTTCGTGTATGAGGGCATTAGCTAGATTTTCTTTTCAGGTAGACCAAACTTTGTCCAATTGTCTCATGAAAGTTTTTATTTGAATGGTAAGCCAAGGACATTTCTGGTCTCATAGTCGTCTACATACCCAAGGGAAGATAGATTTCTGGATAGCAGGAAGACTATCATTGAATTATAACAAGGCACTTTTAGGATTATCAGTTTGGTAAAAGGAAGACCACTTGATAGAATTCAGATAAGAATCAGGTATGGACAGTTTATGTGGAGGAAAAGGATGACCCATTCTTTTTGGGGCACAGGTTTTCTAGCTTTGAAGGACCAAAGTATAGCTCAGGACAGTGATCTCTTTGAATGTTTGGCAGAATTTTGGTGTTAATGCATCAATTAGCTAGTTTGATAAAAATAAGTTCAAGGATAAAATGCTTTCCTATTTTGAGGTTGGTTTGGTTGAGTGATTTATACATTTTTCTAGATTAAGGTTTTGCAGCTTTTTTTTGCAGATAAAGGCTTCATGGCCATTAATATCCAAGGTAAAGCCCCTAGAATAATTGTATTCCTGCTAGGCCCATGTAGGAACATTTGCAAGACTGCATTTTGAATATAAGCAATTGAGGATGGTGGGGAATATAAACAAAGGCAATGTTAAGTTGAGAAGGGTTTCTTATATGTAGTTTGCTAGCACTCTTCTGTGAGTTTTAACATCAACCTGGTTAGCTTTTGAAGAGACAAAGATTTGCATGGAGACATATTGCTTTGTTAGAAGCTTCATGCACAGCTCAATATCAGCAAAGTCCCTTACCATATCCTAGAGAGCTACAGAACCTCTTGCATGACTCAGGAGTGCCATATTGCATACTTAAATGAACTAGAGTCACTTAACATTAAACCCAAAACCATATTCGTAAGTAGCTTCAACTATCCAGCTGTAGACTGTGAAATATATACCACTACTAAGTTGCAAGTTCAGAGATTCCTTGACTTTGTCCATACACACATAACCTGAAATGACTTGTCAGACTATCCAAAAGGATAAATAACATTCTTGACCTTGTCATCACTATTATGGTTGAATACAAAAATGAAAGATGTGTGCGAATTGAAACCAAACCAAAAGCAATATATCCTCGCACAGGAGAAGTAAACATCTGTGTATATAATTCGTGATGTAATCTTCGTAGGCTGGTGAATTTTGGGAAGGAGTGTGTATCACAACTGACGCCATTGAAGCAGATGTTCCAGTTCCCACGTGGACTACAACAGAGTCTCGTGCCCTTATTTGGCTACTTCTCCTGTGTGAGGATTTATTACTATCATGATTGAATTATCTCCTATCCATAGTGTAAAATCCTTACTTATGAGGTCCAACCACACATCTGGCTTGAAATTAAATTGAAACCTGATACTTCCATAATCATGCCAGTGGGGAGAGAAATAAAGCCGTGTCTATATCCCAGCCAACCCATGTTCTGATAGTGGCATGGGTGACTGATGGAGAAGCAGGGAAGGAGTGGTCATGCCCCTCATGGGTGGGAGAGTGGGCTTTGATACACTTCTTAAGGAAAGGGATGGTCGAAAGAGGAGTGTTTCACTCAGATGCAATCAAAGATCATAGGGGGGTGGGGTTTGGGGGGGTTAAAGCATAAAAAGAATAACCCAGATGGAAGAACAGATTAGTCAGGCCCCTAAGATGCCCTTAGGATTCATGACAGACTCCAGCAATAACAGAGTAAGTCTGAGGTGGTAGGAAAATAGTTGGCATGGTCATGGGGCAGGGCTCCTATTAGATGACCAAACACACATTCTATCGAATGCGTCTTATTAGAACTTAAAACAACGAAAAGGCAAAATAGCAAAGCAGCTTTCAAGCGAATTCTTTCCAAGGGAAAGAATTCGCTTGGCCGCTTTCATTATGTTGACATTTTTGTCACTGTAGTGTGATGTCGGAGTTGGTATATTCTTTCAATCCCCCCCCCCCCCCCCTTGGAAAAAAATCACTGCTCTGAGCTTTTGAGATTGTAAGCTTTCACTTACATGGGGTCAATTATTCATCTTTCACTTTTCTAAGCATTCGATGATATAATATAGACCCATGGGTCATTGGGTGTTGGGCTGATAAAGATGATGCCTGAGAGGACAAATTAAAAAAGACCTCCCTGCACCTTAGTACTTTAAGAAACTTCCTCAAGGCAAATTTCCTACTTCTAAGTGATGCCCAGAACAGTTTTAAATCCCTCATCCCAGAGAGCTTTATTGTTTATGCAAAAAATGTGTACAGCCAACTTATACCATTATGTATACAACTGCACAGATACACCTGTACACAGAAGAAGCAAGCACAGGACAACCATTATAAACAAACTGCCTGGAAGAATTACAACATAAATAAGCTTTATAACAAGAGGAAGAAAATTATAGCCAAGAGTAAGTAGTGCAACACCCAGCAGAATAAAAATTCAGTCATTAAATTAAACAAGCAAATTAGGAATCTAATTAAAAATACCAGCGCCAAATTTGAGAAAAAGGCAGCCATGCAGGTCAAAGGCAATCACAAGGCCTTCTTCAACTATATCTACAATAGCAGGGGAAATACACAGCATAGTAGCGTCCTGAGCTAATCTATCTTGTACCACCTATATTATAACAGTAGATATAGAAAACCTACTGGATGACAGGTTCAGTTCAAATTTCACCCCTCTCTCTCATCCCCAGTAAACCCACAGCCCCGCAATATCACGTAGAACCATGTCTGTGATCTCATAGGGCGTAAATATGGCATCTATGGGCCCTGACAACATCCCATGACGCATCCTGATAGCGCAAAGCATGATTTAACAACACTACTCATCCTCAGTCTCCAAACTGGCTTTATACCAAATGAATTGAGGACAGCAACAGTCATACCCTTGCACAAGGGAGGGCCATTCACTGACCCAGGCAATTACTGACCCATTCATCCGACCACCTCCATTTGTAAAGCCATGGAAAGTCTTATCATGGAACTAATCAATAAAGACATAGGAAACCTCCAAACACTGGACTCATCCCATTTTGGGTTTGTAAAAATCAGGTCATCCCTACTCATCTTAGTGGACTTTTCTGAAAAGGTCACCAAAGGCAAGAATAAAGGGAAGACAGTATACACTGCCTACCTAGACCTGGCCAAAGCCTTTGTTAATATACCCTACTGAGGCATTGCTGAAAAACTTGATAAGTAAGGAATAAACCTCTGTA
This sequence comes from Protopterus annectens, assembly GCF_019279795.1. Lineage (NCBI taxonomy): Eukaryota > Metazoa > Chordata > Ceratodontiformes > Protopteridae > Protopterus > Protopterus annectens. Next base: position 130,239,876 of record NC_056746.1, on the reverse strand, counting down.
TTACCCAAAGGATTGCAAACTGGCTCACAGGTAAGGAACAAAAAGTTAGGATACAGCAATCCACCTGCAAAAAAAGACCTGTCACTTGTGAAGCCTAACAGACCTCTGTGCTGAGGCCACTCCTACTTGGCATCCATTTCTCTGAAGTCAAAACATACCATAAGGGTTTTTGGTTGACCAAGTTTGTAGATGACTGCAAGCTTGGCACAGTCACTGAATTCCTCCAAACACTCAATGATCTTAGAGTTGGCTTGTCCTGCACAAATACCTGGTGTTAGAGTAAGTAAAATCATGGCAAAGATAGTTAAATACCTACAGGATAACATAGCTAGGTGACAAAAAGGTAACATGGCAAGGCTTAAAATGTCCCAACAGGAATAATAATATAGTATTCTCCTATGAATCCATTAAACTGTGACTCTGCCACCAATGCTTGGACTCGGTCTACAGTAATACAGGATGCTATAGTTGTCTTAGATGTAAGCAGAAGGGCAGAATGAATCTTTAAGCCAGATCTCAGTAAGAACGCTTTTATTATATTTTTTTGTTGTGAGCCATGCTTCCAAAGAGGCCCACTTATTGTTTATATCACATGTATTCATGTGTGCAATTTATAAAAATCTGTGATGTTTTCTAAGAGTATTGTTAGAGATAGATATTTTGAAGGGTAGTTAGTGCTATTGAATATTGTAGGTCATATTGGCTGTTGAAGGGAGCCAACACTGGTTTTGATGTCACCAAATGTCCCAACAGGAATGATAATATAGTATTATCCTTTGAATCCATTAAACTGTGACTCTGCCACCAATGCTTGGACTAGGTCTAAAGTAATACAGGATGCTATAGTTGTCTTAGATGAAGGGCAGAATTAATCTTTAAGCCAGATGTCAATAAGAACTCTTATATTATGGTTTTCTGTTGTGAGCCATGCTTCCAAAGAGGCCCCCTTATTGTTTTTATCACAGGTATTCATGTATGCAATTCATAAAAATCTGTGACGTTTTCTAAGAGTATTGTTAGAGATAGATATTTTGAAGGGTAGTTTGTGTTATTGGATATTGTAGGTCATATTGGTTGTTGAAGGGAGCCAGGACTGGTTTTGATGTCACCAAATTTGAGTCATTTCAGCTGAAGGTAAAATAATATAGAAATGAGGCAGTCCCCATGGATAGCAGTGAACTTAGATTGTTAAAGCAGATGTGTTTATATAAGGATTTTTTTGGTTACATACGTATCTTAGACCAGAGCTGGAAAGAATTTATATGGGAAAGTTAGCTAAGTTATAGATTAATAGAGTAATATAATGTTACCATGCTGATATAGCTAAGTTATAGATTAATAGAGCAATAGAATGTTACCATGCTGATAACCCGGAGGGCCTATCTAAGCCTAGCTAAGTTTTCCCAAAAGAATAATGATGCCCTGCACCAAAATAGGACATTGAGGTCTAGGCATTTATAAGCTACCTCTGTCCATAAGGGACATGGGTGCCAGGCCTGTTATAAATTTTCTGTTCCCCATGGACTATGCTACATGTTGTGTAACCATGGTAGGACGTGAACTTACAACCTTCTGATTCATAGCTAGACAGTTTATCCATTAGGCAACATGGCCAACTTAATAGCTTTGTATATTTATGTGACCGATACTGTGAAGTTAAACTGGAGTTTGAGGGAAAGTTGTCTGTTAGTAGGAGACGGCTAGTGATGAGGAGAAGAATAAGTGAATTAGACAGACAGAGCTTTCGTAGCCATATCGTATTTATTTATTTATTTATTTATTTATTTAATGTGTTTGTTTTCTTGCTTGTTTTTGTTGACTGGGAAAGTCCGACTGGGCATCTTCCCATTTTCATGCTCAGGGAGAAAATCTCCACATACAGAGTTTAAAAAATTGCAAATATTGCAAGGAAATTACAAAAAAAAAAAAAATTATAAAGAATTACAAAGGTTACAGATATTACAGTTTTCGAATTTCCTTTATTGCTCAACATAAAAAAAGCAGAAAATTATACATGAATAACAAATAAGTCAGATAGGTATGCATGTACACAGAATATGTGTCCATAGGTGTAGTCTGGGTAGTTTCATCTAGGTGCAAGAAGATTCAGCCAGGTACAATGCTAAAGAAGTAGTTATAAGAATAGAAAAGGAAAAGCGGAATACTACAGCACAAATTCATTCAATGAGCACTTATGCTCTTATGAACATTTGGAAATTCATCTGAGTAAGTAAAAGTAGATACAATGTAAAAGGAAGTTGTCATAAGACTGACATTGACATACGGCTAATAACTAGAAGCTTGAGGCGTGGTTAGGGGTACAGAGAGGTGGTACATAAAAGTGTATAAGGAAGGTTGGTAAAGGTGGGATACTCATGAGGAAAATGAGGGATTAGGAAAGGGAGTGAGTGTCAATAGATATGCGAGATGTGACAGATAGGAAGTTGTTAAGAGAATGCGTATGGCATATGTCATGTAGAGTATCCATGTGAGATGTGTTGGGACCTAACCAGGTTTGGAGCAATAGGATGCCCATGTATTTCTCAAATGTTGTCTAAGTTCTGTTTTACATATAGGTAGTTTATGTATTTCTTTGATTTGGTGAGGAATAGAGTTTCAGATTTTGGAGATGTAGTTTGAGTAGAGAAAGTGAACTAAACTTTGTAGGAGAGACCAAAATAGTAGTACATTATTTTTTGTGAAAACTGGAAATTCATTAGCAGCAGTCCATATTTGCATATTTTATTTAAAACATTTTAAAGAAAATGCTTATCTTCTATTTCTAATATAGCATGAAACTTGTCTGGTTATACTGGTGCATTTAACACATTGTATTGTACTTTCAGTTAACTGCATGGTATTTAGCTTGTGCTCACTCCTAATTTACAGTGACATGATCACCTGATCATAACAAATTATTAACCTTAAAAATTGCTTGTCACAATTAGGATGGACTGCCAGAAAATTCAGTTTTTAGTCACAATATCTTATTGCTACCGCAGTGCACCTTGTGTTTTAGAAAGCATATGCAGTTCTCCAAATGATGCTCTGTAAATGTATTAATAATTTTCAACTGCTACCCCTATATAGCTCGAGCAATGCCTAAAAAATAAAACATATTTCTGAGTAAGTTATGCAGACCTCTATGTTAAAGGCATTAGAGTAATAATGTATAGATATTGTCTGACCTCAGCAGTTCAAAACAGTTTTCAGTGATGCTCAGGAAAAAGTGTAGTTGCCTCACTAGAGTATAAAGGATATGCCTTCCTATATCCTTGCGCACATACAATGTAATTTTTCTGCATCTTTAAGGTGAGTTTTAGTCCTACTGATCTAACAGGTAACTGTGGATTTTACTCACATCATCCCCCGGATTCTGCAAGCCTTGCACAGCATGCAGGATTAGTGCAGGAGCTCCAGCAGGCAATATGTCTACCGTGTGATCCAGAAATAACCTGTAGGGGCGTGCATGAGCGCCCCTGCACTAGTCCTGCACAGACTCAGCCCCTGTATGCAAATTATCTCATTTGCATGAGAAATCCATGCAAATCAGGTGAATTTACGATCCAGGAAACTGGAAACCAGCTGTGCAGGACTAGTGTAATCTGCAGAAATGTACTCTGCCAGTAACAGAGTACATATCTGCAAATTACAGAATGGAGCCATGACAGCTCCAATAAAGGGTGGCTATCATGTAGAAAGCATGCCAATGGCCAAGTATAAGGCCATTGGCATGGAAAACATTGAAAAAAAAACAACTTTTATTTTTTTTTAGCCGATCTCAGCTGTTTAATGGGATCGGGGGGAAAATAAGAAAATAAACCTACAATAAGCAGTCTAACTAAAATCACTATTCTGCCATTATACCCAAATGGCAAGCAGAAGACAAGATGGCCAGTGAATAGTGATTACTAAGGGGGGAGGCTCAGTGTGGGACATGTAACTATGCATTAGCAGGCAATCTTATGCAAATGAGGGGAATGATAGTGAATCCCAGATTTCCCCTGCATGCTAGTCAGCTCCCAACAGCGTACAAGCAGGAATAGCTTGGTGCAAGCCTAGGAGTTAGGTGACATCATAGGGAGGTGTGTCTGGTATACTGTAAGTAGACTGGAGCTCTGTGGCTCAGGTTTGCTCCTAGCTTAGCACAGCTAGGCAAGGGGGTATGTCTGAGGCTGCCTAGCACTCTTTACATTGCCTAAGCGGGTGTGTGTGCCTCACACCAGGTTTTAAAGAAAAAAAAAAGTAAACCAGGAAATAGAAACTCTGTACACATTTGAGCACTGTGTTTGCGCGGCACACCCCCAGGCTTAAACAGGAAGGCAATGGGAAGGGTAAACAGCAGTAGGAAGGTAATCTAGGAGAACTAGCATAGCTGGTAGGTGAAATGTATCAGAATCAGCCAATTACACAGGCAGCAACCCAGCCCAGCCCAGAACACTACTATAAACTATGCAAATACCTTCCCCTCTGTTTTTCCCATACTCTACACCACCGGTGTATACAAATGGGGAACCTTTAACAAACCAAACAACAAAATGATAGGGGCTGCAGCAGGAATCATACGACAACATGTGGAAGAGGCTGAGGGTGGTGAGGATGTGAATGCTGTTGACCAACCTACAGTGAGGAGACAGAGAAGAGTGTACAGACCCAGGGTAACCTACCAGGGGATACATGAGCTGGAGATAGTGGAGCATTATAGGGTGGACAGGGACCTCCTACAGCAAATTGTTGAGCTGTGTCGACCACGCCTGACACACCAAAGTAACAGAGGGGAACCCATCCCAGTGGATACCAAGGTATGTGTAGGCATAGTAATACTAGCCACAGGTACCTCCCAAAGCTCAACTGGGGATATCATGGGGATCTCACCGGCATCAGCATCCAGAGTATTCCACCAGTTCCTGGATGCCATGTCAGCACATGCCGGTGAGCACATATATTTCCTCAACACCTGTGAGGTGTTGGCCAGCAATATGCGTCTCTTCCACCAAATAGCAGAATACCCTGCGGTAGTGGGTGCTATAGACTGAACGTGCATATGCATCAAAGCACCACCCAGTGATCAGGGTAGGGTCTACATCAACTGCAAGGTCTTCCCCTCTATCAACTGCCAGGTCATGTGTGATGCCCAGGGCATTATAATGAATGTGTGTGCTGGCTGCCCTGGAAGCTATCACAATTCACACATCTGGCATCTGACACAGCTGTACCAGAGATTTGCCAATGGGGACATCCCTTACGGCCACCTAGTGGGGGATGCTGGATACGCATTGGAGCCATGGCTGATGACACCCATCAGTAATGCACACACACACGAGCAAGAACGCCATAATGAGGCGCGCGCATAGACCAGACTTATAATAGAGCATGTGTTTGGGATGCTCAAGTCACAGTTCCGGTGCCTGGACACATCCGGTGGAGCCTTGCAATACTCACCAGCTACATGTACTCAAATTATTATGGTATGTGCCATGCTACACAATATGATCCTGCAGAAACAGCTGCAACAGAAACAGCATGGGGCAGAGCCACACAGCCCACCACCAATACCAAGGACTGCACAGGCACAGTGTGACTCAGAGGAGGAACAACCTGAGCCTGCCCCAGTAGTCAGATGGAGGCGTGCCGAGTATGCCCTGGCTTTAGCAAAGAGGCAGTATACACTGACACAGTAGGGACCCAAGAAATGACACCTCTCTCTGACTTACACATACAGTAAAATGGATGCCACACATGACAATACCTGTGCTCAACCATTTATAGGGAGTGTACTATGTGCATCCAACATAGGCAGCCCTCCAGCACCATCCTCAATACTGGCACACCCACAAGGTAAGTCAATCAACATACTAATTACTGAATGGAGTAGAATGTGTCATTACCTGTATCTGTGGTATGGATGTAAGCATGCAAGGGAATCGGGTGGCTGAATGGTATGCCAGTCGAAAGTAGACACCCATAGTGGCACCATGAGATCTGTAACAGATACTGGAGTCACCACAGTAGCAAGTACTACACAGGGCAACAAAACCCACTGCAGGAAATGTGCTGGGTGACACGTGTGTACATATGACTCACACATGCCAGTCCAGGAGGTTCACATACCTAACAACAGTCTCAGCCAGCAGGACAGGTGTAGGCAAACATAAACAGAGACTGTGCTATGGCCTCTGAATGATGCCTATGGGTAACCCCCCCACACCTACACAGACAGACTACAGCAGGTCAGGCAGTGGGATGTTAGTTCTGAAGGGTAGGAAGTCAGACATTAATATGTGTGTCAACCAAAGCTAAGACCTGTAGTACACTGATATGCCTCTAGTCAGCATTATAGGTTAGAATACAGAATTAAATGGAGTATCTGACATACCAGTACAGTCATAGCAAATGTGTACAAGTGCCAGGTGTGCCCCCCATCCTATGTGGAAATGTAGAAACAGCCAGGTGTGCCCCCCAATCCTGTGTAGAAAAATAGAAACAGTCAGGTGTGCCCCCCAATCCTGTGTAGAAATGTAGAAACAGTCAGGTTTGTCACCCCACAATTCTATGTAGAAATGTAGTAACAGTCAGGTGAGCTCCCCCACTCCTATGTAGACATGTAGAGACAGTCAGGTGTACCCCTTTCCCCAATCCAGTGTACAAATGTTGTAACAGTCAGGTGTGCCCCCCAATCCTATGTAGAAATGTAGTAACAGTCAGGTGAGCTCCCTCACTCCTATGTAGACATGTAGAGACAGTCAGGTGTGCCCCTTTCCCTAGTCCAGTGTACAAATGTTGTAACAGTCAGGTGTGCTCCTCCAACCCAACCTAGACATGTAGTAACAGTCAGGTGTGCCCCCTCAACCTATTTAGAAATGTAGTAATGGTCTGGTGTGCCCCCCAATCTGATGTACAAACGTCGTAACAGTCATGTGTGCCCCCCACAACCCTATGTAGAAATGTAGTAGCATGTATGTGTAGGTATAATACCAGTGGAGCACATATGCCCAGAGGTGGCCAAGGTAGCAGGATAGGTTGTAGCATTTGCCCAATATGCAGGTCTGTGTGTGTTAGGTTGGTGTGTGTTTCATACTGTGTGATAGTGCTCAGTATGTATGCATGTTGAGGTAAGGCCTGGTGGCCATTGCCCACTACTGCTGATGACAGGGACAAGCCCTTACAAGTGCAATGCCAAAGACAATTCCCACCAGTATAACACATGCTAGCAGTAAGCCATTGTAAATATATGGTGGTAATATGTGTCACCATCTAAAAGACAGACATGGCATGGCTGTTGGGCTAGATATACAAGCAGTACACAGGGGAAAGTACCCCAGACATACAGTATATACTGTGTCACTGTGAAATGGAGACACCCTTGGAATTGTATATACAGGTATGCATCACATTAACTGGTCCTGTAGTAGAGGATACCGGTGATGTTTGCCTGAACACTTGCAGATCACAAAGGAGGTAGGAGTGATGTATTTGGAAATAGCTGATGTACCTTCACATGCCAGCATAACTGGAATGCCCGATGCATATCTGTGTGTCAGATGCAAATAGTGTCTATAGCACACATGCACCCAGCTCACACAAACTCCACCCACAGGTACCTCTCTGGTCATATCCCTGCTGTGGACAACAGGTACAATATGACCACACCTGTATATGGTAATAGTGGAAGAATGCAGTATGCAGTGCAGGTGTCCCATGCAGGTGTGTCCCTCACTGTAGGTAGCACCCTGCCAGCATTTACACCACCTGATCAAGACAGATAGAAGGTATTAGCATGAACACCTATCACACCTACCCTGTCACCCCAGGGGAATATACTGTAGGGCGGTCTGAGACTGAAGGACTGACATAATGCAATGGCTTGTCACATCTGGCCCACAGCAACACCTAATGGCCAACAAGCCCCTGCCAAAGGCCTGTGTCTCACATGTACTGCCAATGCATGTTATGTCATGGACACCCAAATAACAACATAACACACTCCATATAAGCCATATGCAAGGCCATGTGGACAAACCACAGTAACATGTCCATCATGTCCCACTGCATGGACTGTGGACCAACACTAACACACAACTGTGATCGGGTGATACCCTTAGGGAAAGTATCAAAGAATGTATGCATAATGTATGGAAGAGGTTAGAATAACAGGGGGGGGTGAGAGCATGGGCAGCATAGAATGTGCAGGGTCCGACACCAAGCTGTGTGCACACACTATGCCTGGCTGCAAACACATAAATGGGTGGCTACACACCTGCACGTACACCACAATATGGGGAAATGTCCTGACCCATGGGCCCTGCCTTTGGGTAACCTGTGCAAATCTGTACAGCTGTGAGGCATTGCCACAGCAGGATAAGTCCATACTGTCACGTCGATGGATGTACAAGTATGGGATCCTCTGCCAGCACTGTACCAAGGTGCTGAACTGGATACACAGACCCAGTAGCAAGTGTCTGCAGCTCCCCCTCTAGAATGGCATAAATTACCATGAATATGTAGGTGTCTTCTGCCCAAAATACCAGACATAGCTGCAGTCACCCTTGTCCCCCAAGACATTACTGTGAGCAAGAAAGTCCACCTGACAGTACATGAGGACAGAAAACATCACAGTGTATAACAGTACATATGTCTGAATATCCCTTCTAACAGCAGTACCATGCAGCTGAAGCAACACAGACACAATCACCTACAGTACACACTATTCCATACACCGTTTGTTCCCATATAGCCAAATGATCGACGGATATCCTGCAAAGACAGTTTTCTACCTGTAGGTGTACAACAAAAAGGTCTGCACTGGAATACAAACTACCTGGAATCGATCCACACATTCAATACAGAAGGGCATACTGGGCATGCTCACACACTTAGAGAAGTGAAAGCAATGTCAGACAACAACATACTGAAAGGTCATACTGGGCATGCTCACACACACAAACAAATGAAGCCCATGTCTGCAAACAACAGTGGAACATACATATCTGGCATTTGCAGATGTTAGTGCATACACTTCTCAGTATGCAAAAGTCATGCCTTGAACACACAATGGGCAGGAATACAGACACATATCCAAGGACAACACACTATAATAAGCCAAAAGTAGACATACATAGATGTGTGGAAGAGAGTAACTGTGACAAGGAGCCATCCATTATGAGGCCTGTCCCAACCAGCACACAGTCAAATGGCTACAACCACATGAGGTGTAAATGTCACTCACTGTAGACATTAGCCACCAGTATCCGTCAGCATTGCAGACTATGTGGTGCAAGTGCTAGCTGTACAACATGACTGCACAAGGAAGTAGTCATCTAGCAGCTGTATACACGTACCTGTGGAATATAACCCTGTGTGCATCTGCATGTGGTGTGTCAACCTCTAGATGACTGGGTTATGGTCCATGGACACACACTGCCTTCCCCATAGTCCTACTATGGCAAGCCTGCTGAGGTCATCCACTTTGAAATACACCTTTGGGAAAAGTGTAGCCCAGTAATCTCTGTGGCATGTCCTATAACTGCATACTGCTGTAGTGTGATAAACTAGTTAGGTAGTAGTTCTAATCCCACATATGACAACTTTGTGTGTCTATGTCTGTGTAGAGAGCAATGCTTTTTAGGCTAGTTACACACACTACAATTCAAATGCCTTACTTTGGCAAGCCTGCTAATGTCATTCACTGTGAAATACACATTTCAGAAAGCTGTAGCCCAGTAATCCCCATGGCGTGTCCTATAACTGCATATTGCTGTAGTTTGGTAAACTAGTTAAGTAGGAGTTCTAATCCCAGACATGGCAAACGTGTGTGTGTGTGTGTGTGTCTGTCTGTGTAGGGAGCAATGCATATTAGGCTAGTGATACTCACTACAATTCAAATGCCCTTCTTTGGCAAGTTTGCTGATGTCATTCACTATGAAATACACCTTCGGGGAAAGAGTACTCCAATAATCCCTGTGGTATATCCTGTAACAGCTTAATGCTGTAGTGTGATGTAGAACTCTGGTAGGGGTTCTATTCCCACACATGGAAATTGTGGATGTTTTTGTGTGTGTTTCTATGTCTGTGTAAGGAGCAATGTATTCTAGGCTTGTCACACTCACTACAATTCAAATGCCCTACTTTGGCAATCCTGCTGATGTCATTCACTGTGAAATATACCTTTGGGGAAGAAGTACTCCAGCAATCTCCGTGGTGCATCATATAACTGCATAGTGCTGTAGTGTAATAAACTAGTTAGGTAGGAGTTTTAATCCCAGACATGACAGATATCTGTGTTTGTCATTCGTATCATGTGTAGAGGTGAGTGTGAGTGTGTAACAACTGGAATCAATGTGGAGTGGGTTTTGCAAATTTCTTATATCATGGCCCTAGTATATATCACAATGTCCACCATACAGGGATAACAGATGTGAAATACGTGAGACGCTGGGGTGCAAATCCATACCCCTACATGTGACATCAAGGCCATGCGAACAAAGTTAACAACCCTTGTATTACCCAGATAACATTCTCAACCCATGTACTCATACACACACATGCTTGCCTAGGCAACAGCCGCTATGCTGGTAGTACCCTGCATATTGCCCACTGATAGTAACCATGGTGTGATTGCAGTGGGCTACAGAGGGCATGGCACCCTGTCCATAACTCCAGTAGGCATGTACATGCCAACAGTGCACCTTCCTTATCTTCCCTATGTTCCCCACTGGACACCTGCAACACCTGTGGTGCCATCAAATGTGACCCACAAAGGACATATCAGACCTGAAAAACATGCCCTGTATGGACAGATGCCACTGACACTAGGGAATACTGGTATCATGCTTTAAATGTAGGTGCAGGGTCAATCTGCTGTCCATTAATAGTTCCCGCCACATGAGGCCAGGACTGGCACATCTGATGATAATCTGTGTACACAACATGGGCCAGACACCCCAGGTACAGTTCCACATGTCACTGTACATGCATGTGGAAGGTATGTACATCCCAGACACTGTCCATGTCATGGACTAAGGAACACATACATGGCAAGCAATGCACAGCATTGGCCACACACAATTGTTACCCAGGTGACTGGATGGTGAATACAATACCACCTGTGTGAGCAAATCCAGACACTACACCCCTAAGCCACACTGCAGACCATTGTCATGTGGTCTGATGCCAAGGTATACAAATCAGTTACCCTTGTATAGCCATCTGGCACAATCGACCACCAAACACCCATGAAGCAATGCACCCATGCATGTCAGTACTATCACCCTGTGTCTGTGTGTGTGTTGTATGATGCCTCTGACCACATTCACACTCACTACAGCCCCCATTGGCAAACTGAAGCATGATGTCCAATGTCAGACACCTCCACATACCCTTTGCACATATAACCTCCATATGACCCCTGTAGTGCATGTGATACCTGCACAGTACTGTGTTGTGGCAATCTCACTATTGATTAGTTGTATTTCTGGCCCTGCCAAGTGTGTCAATGAGTGTGCATCCCTGTGAGAGTGTGGCTGTGTTGACACTGACACCTGTTCATGAGGACAGGCACATGTACTACACTGACCATATAGCTACATATCACTATTGCAGATGTCACTCACCATTACATATACATTTGGAGGGATCTTCAACATGTAACCTATGTGGTGCATCCAATAACTGCATAGACATGTGATAGCACTACATAGTCATCAGGGGGTTGATACCCTGCACTGGTGGGTGTGTGACACAAACGTGCTTAAGTTTTACTCTCCCACCCCTCCCTGACTTAACTTTGCTTCTGTCTGCCTCTCTCACTCCCTCTCTGGTGGATGTGGAGACTTACACCTGCTTTGCTTAGGCAGCAGCTAGTGTATTTTAAGTAATGCTCATGATCAGCTGATGGCCTCTGCACAAATTGCAGCCATCCTCTATCTGATTGCATTTGGAACAGCTGTGGTAACATTCCCATAGCCAATTGCATGGAAACACACTCCAATATCTAGGAACATCATGTTGGTGTTGGGCCTTTTCATTCACTGAGAGCAGGAACTCAATCTGTTGTTTGGCAAACAGCATCACAGATGGATTGGGGATTTACCTCTAACAACATTCACTGTGGAAACAGGCCAACACACAGGAGGGGGATGTGGTGACCTGACTATAGAATGTAAGGGCTGCTATGCTACATTTGGAGTAATGTTGGTTTAACAGGGTGTGTGTGGATATGGCTGTCCTACATGTTTTAATACCTGTTATGTCAGTGCTATGTTTATGAGGAAACCCCCATCTGTAGGGTCATCTGCCGACTGGGCAGTGTGTGGTGCCTTTTGTTTCATGTGTTACCCACAGAGCACCTATCTGTGAACTACATAAGGTAGTATGAGGATTGCAGTCTGTAGATGGTGACAGCTGTGAGAGTTACTGACTTCATATCCCTCATAGGACATATGGTGCAACAAACCCTGTTACAACAGTAAATGTATGAGTTTATCACAGCAACATGTCAATATTGGCTCTGTGATTGTGCCTCCAGCCACAACTCTGTCAACCTCTGTATATATGAAATGCAGTAAGAGATGCATATGTGCTGCACACCATATTTAGTGACATCATATTTGATAACAAGTCAGTGAGATATCAGAATTCTACACATGTTATGTATAGTATGAGTCATATGTGATGACATAACATGGATATTCTGTGGTTGTGTGTACAGTACTGAGGTCTGTGTACTTATGGTGATTGTTGACAGTGTGTGTATTGCTAATATGTACCTTGGCCTGTGTACAAACTGTGGTAGATGTCATTGTTCTTGGTCCTGTTCTATCTGATGCTACATGCTGCCCCACTCTATGTTACCCTGTTTGTTGGGCCAAATGCACATATGTCCCATACTGCAGACAGGCATTGGACCACACTGTGTAGCACCCAGTATATGTAGGGTTAGTGTGTGAGTGGCACATATGAGGATGGTGTTGAACAGATAGTCCATATACTGTAATATTATGCTAGCTTACCATATGTGGCTGTGGCTGTGTTCACATTGCTTGTGGTTATGCACTTTCACACAGGTGTCTCTTATTCCATGCTTTGACATGCCTGCAGAGTCTACTATATATGCAGGTGCATGTGTATTCCCCCATAGGAAATGTAGGCCAGTGTTGAGCCAGTCTGCCTGTTGCCTGCACAGTGCTTTGTTACATGCCTAGCAGCTTAGTGTACTTACCCAGTGAGATGTCATATCCAGATACTTGCCAGATGTACTGCTGCCGGGCCACCATAACAGTCATATATGTCAGACAAAGCAGTGGAATGCTGTACAGATGTATGTCAATAACTAGTGGGTAGTATGTGGCTATGGCACCTCTGTACCAGCGATCATTATGTGTCAGGACAGACAGGGGTGTGTGAATGTATAACCTATGTGGGCAAATGTATACCAGTAGTTATGTGTTATACCCATCTACATGTCTGTTAACATCCACATTGTCAGACTTGGTTCACATATCTTGCACTAAGGGGTTCTGTGTATACCTCTTGACTGTCCAGAGTGTGTCAGACTGTCCACATATATGTCCACATATATTGGCCATTATCCTGCTGTAGTCCACAGGAGCATTACTGTGCTAGCAGTGGTACTGTACTATGATGTCCTTAGGATGTCTGTCAGTAGCCAATGGCACACATGTTAAAAGCGGATGTGACCTCCCACTCACACCATGTCTGTGAAGACAATCCCTTTTAAAGTAGCAGTAGTCTACAAATATACCTGCAATACCTACCTGACATCCCCTTGCACTATGAAGTTGGGACTATAGGGGCTGAGATAGGGCTCCACTCCATGTTCAGGACATATGGTGAACATATATGTATATATAATTATCCAGATATCTATATAGATATATACACATATACATATCAACATACATAGATGGATATGTATATGTACATAGATATAAATATAAACACTCATATACATATACAGAGCAATATGTGTCTACACATATACAGATAGAGATACATATGCACATATACGTATGGATATCTACATATATATATTGACAGTAGTAGGTATATCAGAATAGATATGTATGCACATATAGTTATAGAAATCTACATATATACCAACATAACCAGGCATATCTTTACACATAGGATGTGCATACATATATAGCTATATATATATATATATATATATATATATATATATATATATTTTTATATATATATATATATATATATATATATATATATATGTTAGATATATATTTATATACCTTATATGTATATATATATATATATATATATATATATATATATATATATATATATTGATATATACATATAGCTATATATACATATAGCTACATATATATATATGTACATATGAAGAGATGTACACATGGCCATATATATGTTGCACTATACAGATGTGTATACAGACATATGTATGGGTATACATGTGTATGTTCATGTAGACATATATAGACCTATTTTATATATGTAACCATATCCCTATCATGTGTAAACCTTACGGTTGTGTATAACCTTCCAGATGTATCTCACTGAATGTATCTGCTATGTGTACATTATGATAAAACAACATATGTGATGCAACAGTCATATTAATAACAAGGACTACACAATTTAGGAAGTAAAGGCAATTGTTCAGTACTACTCAATATGTGAATTGACAGCTATATTGGTAAAGCAATAGCTGTCTTCCAGTGGCGGCTGGTGACTTCAAATCAAAGGGGGGCTGCAGGAGACAGCTGAATGGGTGGGGCCAATGGGAGGTGGTATGGCCAACTAGAAAGGGGAGGGGCTATGCTCAAAACCACAAAAACTGGAACTTTAATTAACTACACTGCCCTGGGTGCCAAACCGTCATTATGAGAGTCCAATCAAAACAAAATGAAGTGTAGAAGAAAAAAAATTATTTCAATGCATTGGCTGCATGACAGCTTATTTAATATCTAGATAGAAACAAAAAGGTTGTGAGGCATGAAAAATAAATTACTTTTTAAAAACCTTACTGGAATGCCAGTCAAAATCAAGTATAAGAAAAACAAGCAGCACTCAACTCAAACCACTTCTCCTTGCACTGCAATTCTAATTATAATTTATATTTAGCTTTATTAAAGTACCAAGTAACATGCTGAAAGTAGCAATCTCTGTGATACCCCCACTTGTAAAAATGTTTCTTATCCAAAAAAGTCCTGCTGCCTGACAACTATCTATTTGTTTAAAGGGTAAAACATGATCAAAGTAAAAAATGAAATGCAAACAAGAAACAAGCTCAAGATACATTGCTTAAAGGATTACTGTACAGGTAATGGACCACACATGATAGATTGGCATTCTGTTTGGTTTACAGGTAAACCCTGCAAAGATGACTGCAAGTCTCCAACAAAGGTAATGAGATTCTTAAAATAATGTAATCATATCCTTTATTACAAATACTGCCATATGCATTTCAATACCCAAGGCTTATACATTATCTAGTTATGTAAGTATTCTCTGCATGGCAACAACAGAAAGGCCTTCAATGTTGGCAATTCTTTAACAGTATGCTTATTAAAGCTTACTTGCATCTTACAATCTCAGACAAGCTTACCCTATGGTCATTAAAGCATTGCTACTTAAACACAGAGCAACAGGCACTTTCTGAGTAATAGTAAGCATAATTCAACAGTATAAAAATATGACAGAAACCAGAACATTCTGCAAAATCAAGGACAGATGAAAAGCCACTGTAGTACTTGTGTCTACCTTGGATGGGGGGATACTCTGCACATTTACACTCCATAACTGCTCCTTGCCTTGCTTGGACACATCCAGAGTCACTACATGGGGGAATGGGGTGCAACAAGTATGTCACAATTTGAAATGTCTCTGGCTGACTGTGATGGCCCTGGCATATATGTCATACCTCTCAACCTCAGAGCAAGAAATCTGGACAAAGCCATACAGACAAGTGGGACAAAGGCCCAAAAATAAGGACAGTTTTTAAATATTGCTCTTATAAACTTAGAAAGATAATAGAATAGTAGGTCTTGCATTAGTATGAATTTTCTGAAGGGTATGAAATCTGAAACTCAAATGTCTGTCATTATTTTCTAACTTCAGTCTTTAATGATTTGCCACTAATTTGTCAGAACACAATTTTATGAAAAATGGACCAAAAATGTGATGCAAAAATATAAAATAGCTGCACAATATAGCTGGGAAACTGTCAAAGAAGGGACACTTTTAATATTAGCACTGCTAACTTGAGCAGCTGACAAAATAAAATAATAGGTTCATATGTTCGTACTAGGCTATCTGCCCTAGGGCATTTATAGAGAATACTATGCCCATTTAGGGTTTAGTTTACTGTGCCTCTGTCTAGTAGTGACACAGAGATGACCCCCGGGGTAAACCTACGATCTCCCATCCACTCGTCAAGACTTCTCTTGAACAGAGTTAGTGAGGGGCTCTGCCTAACATGGATTGGGATTCTGTTCCAGAGTGTAGGGAGCCTCTGGGTTATGAATCTGTCCCTCCAGCACGTCCTATTTATTTCTGTGTTGAGGTTTAAGTCTCTTGCTCTCGTGGCTCTGATGGATTTGGATTTTTTGAGGTGGAGCATGTCCATTAATTCCGGATTGGACATGGCCTTGTACATTAGGCACAGGTCACCTCTGAGTAGGCGGTATGCGACTGAATAGAGCTGGAGTTTTTCAGTCGGGCAGCATATGACATATGTTTAAGACCCTTTATCCTCTTGGTGAGGAACTTTTGGGGTCTTTCCAACTGCTGCAGGTGTCGGGTAAGATACATCCCAAATGGGGCATTGTACTCAATCATTGGCCTAATAAGAGATGAGTACAGGGGCACAATGGCCTCTCTTGATCTAGATCACGAAACCCTTCATGATAAGGTGGGCAATATAGAAGGTCTTCCTAACCACTTTGGCAATGTGAGTGTCAAATGAGAGGTTACTGTCAACCTGGGTCCCTAGGTCCCTGATTACCTCTTCCGTACTTAATGGATTACCACCTATGTGGTAATTTGTGGGTACCTTGTTTTTCTCAAAGGGTATGACTATACATTTTTTGGCGTTAAGCTTAAGGCCATGGCTCTGGCACCAATTATCCATTTCTATGAGTCCTCTCTGAAGGATGTTTGTGTCCGCTGGAGTATCAATTATGGCGCCCAGTTTGCAGTCCTCTGCGAACTTTGTCAGCCATAATCCTCCTATGTTTGCCTGTACCTCGGAAAAATAAATGCCAAACAAGAGGGGTCCCAGGACTGAGCCCTGTGGGACACCGCTTGTGACTGGCTTAGAGTCTGACATAGCTCCAGCAACTCTGACCCTGTGGGTTCTGTCCTTGAGCCAGTTTGCAACCCATCTCGTGACATATGGGTTTACATTTAAGCTGGTGAGTTTGTCTATGATGCCCGAGTGTGGTATTGTGTCAAAGGCTTTTGCAAGGTCAAGGTAGGCTGTGTGAACTGCCTTACCTTCATCAATGGCCTTAGTGACGGTTTCAAAAAGTCGACCAAGTTCAAAAGGCAGGATCTGCCCTTGACAAAGCCAAATTGGGTAGGATCCAATGTCTGTAGGTCCCCAATGTCTTTGTTTATGAGTTCCATAATGATCCTCTCCATAGCTTTGCAGACCAGGCTTGTCAAGCTTATGGGCGGTAATTTCAGGGTCCGTAGAAGCACCACCTTTGTGAAGTGGGACCACTGTTGCCGTCGCCACTCTTTGGGTACGTATCCTGTAGTAAGGCTAAGATTAAACAGCAGTCTTATGTTTGGGTTTAGTTCCTCTTGGAGTTCATGTAGCACACAGCCGGGACACCGTCCAGTCCCAGTGATGCTGTGGTTTTAGCTTTAGAGAGGCGTCTCTCACCTGGACATCTGAGATGTTAGGAGGCTACACTCTGCTGGGATAGTTATTTCTCCTTTTGGGGAGGAGAAATTTGCACTGCACCTATCTGCCAGAATGTTGGCAATGTCAGTGGGTTCAGTGTATTTATTGTCATTTTGGACTAACTCTGAGCATATCTGGGAGTTTCCACCCAGGTTTCTAACATAGCTAAAGAAGGCCTTGTGATTGTCTTTTGTGTCTTTTGCGATTTTTCTCTCAAAGTTGGCCTTGGATGATTTTATGAGTGATCGTAGTTTTTTGCTAGTCCTGATCAGAGATGCCTTCCCATTTAGGGATTTTGCTCTGTCATGTAGTAGCTTCCTCCTTCTGTTGTAAAGTTTGTTTATGGCTGGGGTCCACCAGACCGGCCTGCCTTTGGGGGAATGGGTCTTGGTTTTATTTGGGATTGCATGATCCATGCATTCTTGAAGGTGCCCGTAGAAGGCATTTGCAAAGGATTCAGCAGTGTGGGTTGTGGTTTCCACTGGCCCAGGGACCTTGAAAGATACCACTTCAGTCTTAAGAAGTGTGAAGTTGGCTTTTGAGAAGTTCTTCACTGTGGTCTTTTGTGCAGGGGGTGGGGGCGGGATGTGGATTTCCAGTGAGATTAATTTATGGTCTGATCTTACCAATGAGGGATGTACTTCCGGTGTGGAGCATTTTGTCCCCATGTTTGTGATAATCAGGTCTAGTATATTGTCTCCTCTTGTGGGAATGGTGACTAGTTGTTCCATCGCATTTGAGTTTATGAATTCTAGGAACCTTTGGGCTAGGGTGTTTGGGCTTGAGTAATGTTCCCAGTCTATGTTTGGGTAGTTGAAGTCTCCCAATATGATGGTATTTGGAGAGACATTCATACTCTCCAGTGTCTTCAGGAAGGCTGTGTGAGTTTCCTGAGTTTGAGAGGGTGGTCTGTAGCATGCTACAAATTGTAAGGCAGTTTTGCCTATGGTTAGTTGCACCTGGATGGTCTCCGATGCTTCGTGCGTTGCCACTAACCTGGAGATGTGGGTATCTTTGATGAATATGGATACTCCCCCTCCTTTTGTGGTTCAGTCCAAGTTTTGGGGCCAGAAAGCATGATATGAGGTAAAACCTGTTAGTGCTGGGGTGCTCTCAGGAGCCCTGAACCAGGTTTCAGTCACTGCACAGACATCGATGTTCTCCATACTGAGGAGGGCTTCGAGGGCGTGCATCTTGAGGTTTAGACTTTTGGCATTGAGCAGCATTACCCTTATTTTTTTTTCCACTTGTGTTTTCTAGGGAGGTAGGTTTGTCATTTGAGCCTTGCCTAAAAAAGGCACTATGGGGGTGGCAAGAGCCTTGGCCAATATCCGGAAGCCCAGGGGTGACAGGTGCAAGCCATCCTTTGTGAAGCAGCGTGGCTTGTCGAGCATGTCATCCCAAGCAGACAGACATTGGATCCCCTTTGAATGACACCAGTAATTAAGCCAATTGTTAAAACTGATCATTTTTTCTTTGTACTGTGGCATCATTCTTGGTGAGGGTAAGATGCTGCTCAGGGTCAGGGTCATACCGGCCTGGGCTACATAATCAGAGAGCTCCTCTATGTCTCTTTTCATGTAGTCCAGGGAGGTACGTCTCAGGTCGTTCACACCGGCGTGTACAATGACTGAGTCATATTTGTACTTGCTGTGGAGTGACCTGAGTGCTTTTCTGAAATAAAAGTAATCTATAACTGATTATTACAGTTATTTCTTAATTGTAAACCCTCCACGTTTTCTTCCAAAATTGCCATTTTGCAGCGGGATTATTAGAGGAAGAGCAACATTTTGAGCCAAAATTTGGGACAGTTGAGAGGTTTGGATATGCCTAATTCTATAAAGAAATTTCTTTACATGTACATCTCAACCTGTTAATGCAGGAAATGTGGACAAGGCCAAATATACTGGGGGAACATATAAACAGTACTAAAAATTGGTGTATAAACTGAGACATTTGATGGAATAACAGGTCTTGCTTTAGCATGCATTTTTCTGAAGGTTATGAAGTCTGAAACTCAGTGTCTGTCATTATTTAGTGACTTAATTTGTAAATTATTTGCCAGAAAACCATACATTTTATGAGGAACAAACCAAAAATAAGAAGCAAAAATCTATTCATTCTGTGAAAATCTGGACAGTTGAGAGGTATAGTTCAGCCGGGGCTGTCATTGAGTTTGGCACCCTTCCCCCTCACAAAATCATGGTCGAATGGAGCCTCCCCCCTGCAGCCATTCCAATGAACCATTACTTGGCTATTTCACCCCATTTGCCATAAACACTAATGTGCATACTGCTTTACTTCTACGATGATTTGGACTTCATTTGAAAGTTTTATTTTGCATTTTACAGCACAAACACTAAAACATCTGCTAAACAAAGCGATGCAATCTCACAATGAAAACAGACTTATTAGCATTAAACCTTCTATGCTCTTGAAACTCACATTCATTGAAACAGCATTGAAACCCACATTCAAAGAAAATACATTTTGCCAGTGGCAGATAAAGATTAACTTTGGGCTGTTTTCGAATCATAGGCCCCTTGCACACAAAACATACACATGCTCTTTGATACACCTTCCTGATTGTATTAAATTATATTCATTGTACAATATAATACAGTTGTTAGAGGGCGTTTAAAATTTGTTGTTTTGAACATTTGTCCAGTAAACAATGAAACAAAATGCATGCACAAATAATGACAAAACTGCCCAATTCAGAACATTTCTATTATAAAAGTCTACTCAAACTTCTACAGTCCACCAGTATCAGTAAATGTGCACAATCTCTGAAGAAGTAAAAGTCATCTAAATAATTCCACAAAGAAATCTGTAACTAATGAAGAGGTTGCTGCTAGCAAACAATTTTATATTTAATTGTTTCGTCTACAAATGAAGTGCCTGTTGCCCTTGAGGAATAAATTGCCTATGTTGTATTAAAAAAAAAAACGATAAGCTAGTAATATTGCAATAGGGAATGGATGGCAAACTGATAACAGGTTCATATAGTTACTAGGTATCTTCACCAAAAAGGACTGCAGCATCCACCTTTTTTATAATACAGTACAGTATCAGCAATGTATTTACTGACTGTGGAAGTAGAACCCACAGCCTTCTGCATCAAGAGTAAGTACACTACCTGTTATGCTATTAACAATGTAAGCAGACTTAGCATAAGCAGCACTAAACTTTTGTTCCCCTGCAGCTCTCAGCTTCTTGTAAAATCTATTTGACACTCAGCACAATAAATCTGGAAAAAGCCAAAATTTAGGGGGGGGGGGGCAAAAGACCAAAAAACAGTGACACATTTTAAACATTGCTTATATAATGTTGGAAAGTTGCTAGAATAAAATGCTGTGTTATCACCATACATTTCACTGCCAAGTATTGAACCCAGGACCTTGTGCAAAATAGTCAGAGCAACACACCACTATGCCAAGTCATGTGTTTTATGAAAGAGAGGAAGATTGAAACTTAAATTGCTACCATTTAGTGAATTCAGTTCTCACCATAGCTGTCAACATGTTGGCACAAAACACCTGAACAAAGCCAATAATGGGGGAATACAGTCCCCAAACATATTCAGTGAATTCAGTTCTCACCATAGCTCTCAACCTTTGCACAAAAAACCTGGACGAAGCCAATAATGTGGGAATACAGTCCCAAAAATAGGGACACATTTCAAATAGCCATCTTATAAGCTTAGAAAATTGTTATAATAATAGGTTTTGAGTTACCGTTTACTTTCTGAAGAATATGAAGTCTGAAATTCAAATGCTTGTCATTTTTATTTATTTAACATTTGTTAACCAGGAAAGTCTGACTTGGAACAAAAGCCAATTTTTAGCAGTGGCAGAAACACTCCAGACACATTTCTTTGTAAGATGGGAGGACACCAGAGCAAACCCACACAACCACAGGGAGGACATACAGACTCCACACAGAAGGCACCCTAGCCAAGAATCAAACCAGACAACCTGTAGCTGTTAGGCAACAATGCTATCACTGCACCACTGCATTACTGACTGTGTTAAAAAACAAAAATACAGAAACCACAGATTTTATGAGGAACAGAACAAATATGAGGCATAAATCTGCAATTTTTTATAGATGGTGGTGGGTAGGGAATTCAGGCTCTTACCACTTGGGCCCAAGGTAGAGGGTTCAAGCCTCATTCTCTACCCACCACCATGTAGCACTGTGGGGCATTGTACACACAATTAGATATATAATGTGATCTACCCTTACAAGTGCAGTTACACAACATCAGACACATTTTGATTGTGGACAGCAGTTGCACTTAAAGAAAATATATTTTTCTGGAGGGCAAGCTCCCTCTTGCACCTCACACCATGGTGGCTGTGTCCGTGCACCCACTCTGCTTACATATCATCTCTAAGACAGCTTCATCTTTGGAAAAGGAGAAAACTCAGGATACTGAACTCTTGATATTTAGGTGCAAAACAAGTTTAGCACACACATATGACAGCATGAATGGATCTATATGCATGAGCGTGCTCGTGTGTGTGTGTGTGTGTGTGTGTGTGTCTGTGTGCATGGGTGCAAGATGAATAATCAAAATGTAACTTGTCTGAAATCCATTTTAGTGAACACAACCATTCAAAAAATGGACTAATTGAAAAAAATATTTTTTGCAGGGTCTAGCTGCCATGCATTTGCCTCACCCACCCCTCAGCTACTAACTTAAATATTTCAACTCTGAGATCACACACTACAGGAGAAAAGAAAACAAAAACTTTTCTCTAGTATTCAGTGATCTCTATAAAACAATGGTCTTCCATTAATCTTTTTGGAAAGCATTATCTTCGACAGTTTATTTCAAACATAATGCATTCAGTATTGTTGTACTTTAACCATTAGAGTTTTCGCATCCATATATC
This sequence comes from Protopterus annectens, assembly GCF_019279795.1. Taxonomy (NCBI): domain Eukaryota; kingdom Metazoa; phylum Chordata; order Ceratodontiformes; family Protopteridae; genus Protopterus; species Protopterus annectens. The sequence continues at coordinate 130,217,064 of NC_056746.1, read as the reverse complement.
AAGTTACTTCTGATTTCATTTTTGCTAGTGAAGTACCAGCAAGTGTTATCAGTATCAAATTCCTCTCAAAGAGAAGACAAAGTTAATTGATATGTTTTTCATTAAGGGTAGTTCTTTCTGACTGCCAGAAATACTGATGTCCACAATATATTGCATGAAGGTGAATGATTTTCTCTTAATGCTGAAACTTTCGAATATACCAAAAGTTTCAGCATTAAAAGTAGGAGGGAGTGTGTGTGCATGTATGGTTTGCGGGTTAGGATTAGCATAAAGGGTATGTGAGGGGATAGATTTAGTGTTTTGTGTATGTGTTTATGTGAAATGTGTGTGAGAATTTTGAGTAGTGGTATTTGTCAGGAAAAAGGTTGCTGATAAGTTAATGTTTAGAGTTGGGGCTGGGGTAGTAGCAGGGTTAGGATTGGCACACATGAGTAAAGCGGCATAGAGGGCAAAGCCCCCTGTCCATCCATACTCATGTGTGCTAACTCCAACCCTGCTGTTTTAACCTTACACATTAACCTTTTTTTTCAGTTTACCAATAACAAACAAAGCCTTTAACAGCAAATAAATCCCAAACACCAATAATGCTAAAAAAACAAATTGTAACCAAAAAATAATAATGTACATTCAAACAGGGAATCTCCTATGAAATGAAATGCTTTCCTCCTGTTCCACAGAGGACTTCATCAGAAAATTTTATACATCCACAGATCACAGTCAACACTTAAATAACATTACCTGTCAATCAACAAATATCAATACAATAAAAATAATTAGGAACACTAAACATATAAAATCACACACACCCACACACATACACCCTACCTGAGCCAAAGCTTTCTGTGCCATTGTACAAAGTCCCTGCACCTCACTTTCCACACCAAGTTGTACAGCAAAGTCCCAGTCCCTGCAGCTCATGCTGATGTCCTTCCTGCGAGATGACGAGAGCACCAGTAATCCTTCCTGCCTGCGGACGCTGCAGTCCAATCCCCTCCCAGTCTATGCAGTTGTAACTGCATAGACTGCTGGGAAAGTTCTGAGTTGAATGTTGTCTTTATACTCTGGACTGCTGGTGGAGACAGTCTGGATTCTGTGCGCATGCTCCAGACTGGTTCACCAGCAGTCCGAATGCCGCGAGTGCGCATGCGCAATGTTCCGGGACACGCCTTTTATTTTTTTTTATTTTATTTTTGTTTTTTTTTATTTTCATTTTTGTTTTATTTACTTTTGGGCTGGGCTGCACAGCTGGGAGGGCTGCAGTCCTGCAGTCCAATAGCACGAGCTGCCCCTGCTGTCTTCACAGTGATCATGGTGTAGTGGTTAAGTGTTGTGACTTTAGTGCACAGGGTCTTGGGTTCAAGGGCTGTACATTTTGTTGCTGGGCAGAACAAGGGCTGTCAGATACAGAGTGGTTAAGGCAGTTTTGAGCAGCTTTATTGGGTTTCAATGAGGCTAAGTTGTGCTAAGCTATGGGTAAATGTACAGGTGCTTACACAGTGTAGGCTTTGCTTACCATTGCCCAAATCAGCTCAGCTGTTGTATTGCAGCAATGTTGATACTTGCTAAGCATGGCTTAGCCCTGGTAACCAGGTCACACCACCAAGTCTGATAGCATAGCAGCGTACTGACATCTGTAATATGTGTATGTAATGCCATGTACAATACATGCGCCTATGTTGTGTCATTACAGTAGCAAGGGGTGTGAGTGTTATGTGTGGGACACAGATGTATATGAGGCCTGTACAGCACTGTTATTCATGTGAATGTGTTACATACAGGTGTATTAGGCCAGGGTACATGCTCTCACACTGGCATGTAGTGTATCATGGGAGTACTACTTTTGGCAGTGCTTACCCAGGCAAGAGCAGAGTCTTAAATGCAGTACTGACAACAGGCACACCTGCAAGCATAGCTGGACACTGAGGCCTCCCTGTTGTATCCCTGGTTTGTGAGCTGTGTCACAGTCTATACCCCTTACTGGGTAATGATCCGACATGTGGAATGTAACTGTAGACTTCCATCTGCACAGCACATGTTAGTGAGGGCTTCTGACATGTATTTATGGCATACATATTGTTGTCAAACATCTATCTGTCAACACACTCATCCTGCTGCAAAGCTACTTGCCAAGCTGATGACTGTCTGTCCCTGTACAGATATGCAGATGGCAGGTATCCAGCTGGGATATGTACAAGCAACCTAAGCTTGGTTGACACTGACATGTCTTCCCAGCTGTGTAAGAGCTGGCACATATAGGCGATGTCTCCCTGTACGCACAAAGTGCCACGGATACCTCCACTGCACTATGACAGTCAACAGAGCATGCTTGGATAGAGGTCTCCATCACAGACACTAACCATGTGTTGTAATGCATGTTGCATACATGTCAACTTGATCACCTTAGTGGCCATGTGCAGGAGGAACCTGGAGGATTGGCTGATGCATGTCATTCTCACCCTGAGGGTCACTGTTGTAGTGTCTGTTGAGAGATTGCCTGCTGCCACCTGGCAGGTGGCAGGATGCGACTGTACACATAACCCCTACACAGCCCATCTCTCCTTGGACAATAGCTAGGAACACAGCTATGACCACCTGCAGTGATGCACCTCTGTACTGACACATGTGTACATGTGCATGACATGAGTATAGCAGTGTCTGTGTATTAGCATACCTGTACTTGAGAATTCCATGAGGGCCTTCACAACCAACCCAACACCCATTGCTATAGTCAGTTGTGGCTGCTGCTGTATGGGACATTACATGTACCCTATTAAGCTCCTCCACATACCGGCTACATGAGCCTTGCAGTACCAGCACAACAGTGTTTTACAAATAGGTTGATAGGCATGGGATACCCATTGTTTTCTGGCATGTGTGTATAGTTGTGCATGTCCGTATATCTGTAGGGTACAGCATTCCGAGGCCACATGCTCCTATTACAATACCCATTGCCACACAGTAGTGCAGATACTGTTGTTGCTGCCCATAGGTGAGGCATGACCATGCAACACCCTACTATGCATATGGCATGTGCATTAGATGCATGTCCCTGTAGTACCACTGTTGGGGTATACTATGGGTTGTATTGCAGTCACGGCCAATGTGTGATGGTGGGTATGGCAGAGTGTCATCATGGGTTTCTGGGAGTACAATATCCACTGGGGGATGTGGGTGCTGTGCACACTGTCATTACACCAAGGTACACCCAGTATATGTCCCATGTACCATGTTATGGTTACCACTGTCACCATCAACCATACAGGTAACTGATACTGCAATCCAGGCCAGTTATGCATGCGCTGTGTGCAGCCTATCTGTAACACATTGGACACACGGTTAAGTTAGTTAGCAGCAATAGGCCCTGGTTTCTCAGATGTGTGTCTGCCTGTTATGTGTCTGTTATTGTGTATATGATGGTATGCCATACTACATATTGTCCATATACACCCATTACATCCCCCATTAGCATACTGTACTTTTCTGGGGATGTTCTGCATGTAACATGTAACCTGGGACACACCTCTCCCTAAATGCTGTGTGGTATGTGCAATGTAAGCCAACACACTTCAGTATCACTACATAGCTAGGTAGGGGTCTAGTCCCAGTGTTGCCAAGTAACAGTGTGCGTGCATGTGGATGGGTCTACATCGGGTTGTAAGGTATACATGCCTCAGTGGGTCACCTGTCCATGTGGCACAGGCAATAACCATTTTAGTAACCTTTGACATGTGTTCAACTGTACCCCAGATATGTCACAGCTATGGTGTCACCACAGTGCCATACCCTGTTGTGGTATATGACTGCAGACCATCCTCGTGCTGACACATGTACACCTACAACACAAATGGATAATATTATGGTGACCACAATCAACCAGTGTTATTAACAGCTATAATGCATCATTGCTGGACGGCTATACTACCTGCCATATATGCATTACACTTTACTCCTTACAACATGTTAAACTGCAGTACTGTGGTACACTATAGTACATTCACCGTGTGCATCAGAACCATATTAGCCTGTCCCTGCATTGATTGTATGGATGACAGGAATGTGGCACAGGTATCATTATATGCACAGGGCATCCTTGTGCTGACACATGTACACCTACAACACAAATGGATAACATTATAGAGACCACAACCAACCAGTGTTACTAACAGCTATAATGCATTATTGCTGGATGACTACACTACCTGCCATATATGCATTACACTTTACTTCTTACAACATGTTACACTGCAGTACTGTGGTACACTGTAGTACAGTCACCGTGTGCATCAGAACCATATTAACCTGTCCCTGCATCGATAGTATGGATGACAGGGATGTGGTACAGGTTTCATCATATGAACACGGTGTGATGTTGGTTTGCCAGAGGCTGAGGGTGGGCCATACATATGACATCATGTGTGTGGATGAGGGCTGTACTGCGGTGAGCTGGGTGTGGTGCTATGGTGTGTGTAGGTATGGGGTTGCCCTAGGTGTGTTTGTATAGTGTGTGGGTATGCATGCACACAGTTCTGCCAAGTGGCTGCCCTGCACCGGTGTTTATGGACAGCTGCAGACCATACTTGGCAGGGTGTGCAGTTCACTACCTCTGGCCACGGACTCATGGACTGTGCCTGTCAGGGGTTCCATGAGCACATCTAGGTACAGGCCTCAATGTGCTACTCTCACCTGATGATGACAAATGTCCGCTGGTACCAGGCACCCCTGGGACTGGTCAGGACCACATGCATGTGGCCTGTTGTTGTGTGGTGTGGACAGCACCCCCGCACTGCCGGGGCTGGTACTGCCACTATGGGAGCCCCTTGGTGTCCTAGCATGTCCATTTTGACTGCCAGCTGTTGGTGTTGCTGGCCTACATCAATGCAGCCATCGCCGCACTCCCACCACATGTTCAAGCACGGACAGACCATGGTCAATGAGGGGCATCATCTCACCTGACCGTCTATCCATGAACTCAGTTAATGCATGCACTTGGCCTGTTGTTGTGTGGACAGCACCCCCACACTGCCGGGGCTGGTACTGCCACTGCCACTATGGGAGCCCCTTGGTGTCCTAGCATGTCCATGTTGACTGCCAGATGTTGGTGTTGCTGGCCTACATCAACGCAGCCGTCACCGCACTCCCACCACATGTTCAAGCATGGACAGACCATGGTCAATGAGGGGCATCATCTCACCTAACCATCTATCCATGAACTCAGTTAACGCATGGATGGCACCTGCCAGTTCACGGGCATTGTCAATTATGGAAGTGAGAGCAGCCCTCTGCAGCCTCAGGTTCTGTCTGATGTAACATTCTATATGTGCCTGCACCTCCATGACAGCCTGAAACGTGCACCTGCTGGTACCAGCTATGTTGCTTCTGCCAGGGACATGATGTCCAGCAACCCTACCATGAGCACCCTGGGACATTTGCCTATGTGGTGCCCTGCCAGACATCCAGCTATGCCTGCTGCGACCAGACACAGTAGGCATGGTTACCACACTTCCCTGTGCACAGCCACCAAATGCCAGCTGTCCCTTCGCTATGGCCACTGGTGATTGGGTATGCATAGGCACTAAAACTGTGTGCGTGGGTAGGGTGGTTAAAAGGGGGATGTCAAATGATGGTGCTGTTTCAGCCCCTGACAACCCCAGCTGTGCCTCAACAGTACTATCATCATCTTTGATGTCAGTATGGACACCAACAACAGATTGCATGCAGGAGGGACCCTGACCCACCTCGCCACCTGTGGGGGAAAACAAGAAACACACTTTAAAACCTGAACAGCATTGCCTAACAGTACACACACACACACACACACACACACACACACACACACACACACACACACACACACACACACACACACACACACACACACACACACACACACACACACACACACACACACACACACAACACAGTATTACCTATCTGTCCATGACTTTACAGACATTCCTACATATATTTCCATGTGTTCCCCATCCTGCATCACACTTGGTAACATACACACATTGATACCACTCATTAACATATCAGTCCTCTAAATGCCTAGACAAGTGAGCACAACACAAGACCTGTTACTACACTACCTGCCTGACCAGTGTGTAGCGGTGTTAAATGGCCTCACTGCTGTCATTCAGTGTTCACCCTGCATATGTCCGGACATCATGAGCATTGCCTCTATATATGTGGGCTACTAAGTTCACTCCATAATATCACGCACTGGTGTGTCATGTGTATGTATTGCTCAGTACATGCCAGATATGCTGCTCAATCAGCCTATCATGTGACAACTGTAATTTATGGATACACTCTCTGGTGTTGACTAATACTTCCCCAATGCATCTGTAGTGCTGCATACATGGGTCGTAGGTCACCTCTCTGCTGAATGCGATAGTAAGGGTATATCTGGTGTCTACCTTCCATCTCAATGCCTGTTCCATGCTACAGACCTTATTATACTATCAGCTGTCCGGTGATTACATACATGACAAGTATTCCTGTTGTGTAATGTGGCAGTCCATGTACATGTACTGCACAGTCCCAAAGGGAGGTACTGTTGTATGAACACCCCACAATCACACATGTGCATGCATGGCCACCCACACAAACACACACACATGCACACATGCATCCTACATGCATCAACCTCCCTCCACTTCACCAGAGTGATCCTACAGACAAACTAACTAACTACCAGAACGCGCACACACACACATACAGGCGAGGTTGCACAATTATAGTACACACAGTCCTCCTATTACCCATCTGTCAACATGCAGAACAAATTGTACACAACAGCATGCAGTGTAGCTATAGCCAATCCATACTAGCAACAGTAAACATGTGTGTGATGCATGTGCTGTGTCACTAGATGATGCCCCTTCCACTGGATACCACTGCACCCATGTACACAGTATTGCTGTGCACCTGTTCTGCATTCTACCATGTACTGTGCACCACACCTCACAGGTGTACAACCCATTGTGGAATGTGTAGTACTGTGTCAGTTATGTCAGCTTTAATGCTCACTGCCCCTATGTTTTTCAGCAACACATACCTGGGATGATATGTGGACAGATGTCATTTGTGAATGCCTTATGTCTGTTTTACAGCTCTCAACAGCAGCAGACCATGTATGACCAACCCACTACTCTTACACTAACATCCATCAGAGCATACCGTGGCTATGGGGAGGTGTACACATCCTTCTTGATATGACTCACCCATCCGTGAGCTGCACTGGGACCACATCACTACATATCTTAGTACATGAGCCCGATATGTGACATATGTCCTATACTTTCGCATGCAGTGTCTACGGAATGTGTTAGGTGTGTGGATGCTGACCGCAATGCATACACTCAGTGTGGGCATATGTGTGCTATGACAGTTTGTCGCACCTCTTATTGTGTGTACTACAGCCATCACTACTCCTGGCGGGGGTATACCAGCGTGGGCCATCTGCAATTGCCAATGTATGTTCAGTCTGTTCTACACATGTCCCCCTAATCTGCATGATTGCATGGTCTACTCATGTGCACATGGTGTTCAGACACTACTGTCACTATTGCTGTTGGGGTAGGGTTATGTCTGCCACAGGTCCTGACCCTGACTATGTGCAGATGCAGCCATTCTTAGCATCCTTAGGATCCCTGCTGCAGTGCATTGGTGTGTCATACTGACACCTACTCTCCTTCAGCCTTTTTGCAGATGCATGACAAGAAAGCCCTACACATGTGTGTCACTTTGCAGTGTCCCATACATTGAACACCACATGTTACTGCCTAGTCCCAGCTGATAATGTGGACTACTGTAATGCCTTATGCCATAGTATATCTCTGCAGCAGTTGCCATTGTCCTACAGGTATATACACTGGTGTTGCACTGTATATGGGTGTTGTTCTAAACATGTCCCTACTGTAGGCCATGTCTACAAATATTTTGTTACTCCCTGTGGACACATTCCTCAAAGAAAGGATGTTAGTTATCATGCAGGTGTCTGACATACCCTTCCAATACCCCATCATGGTTACCCCTGTAATGCTGTGCATTTCATAGCAACAATACGTGCACATGTACAGCATGCATTCTGCGTAGGTGTGTTAGATGTGTGCATGAAATATACCATTGCCAATACATGCCCGGTAAGTTGGCAAGCATCTACATAAACCATACTCACCAGCTAACGGCTGCTGCCTTGTTGGTATCCTGGAAGGACCTACATAAGAGATTGAGAGATGCAATGTCAGTGGCCACACCTGTGGTAGTGCTGCAGGGTGGGTGCAGTATTACAATACATCAATGGTACATTTCTACAATACTACCACATATGGACATCTGTTTATCACTACTATGCAGCAACACAATATATCTATGACATGTCACATATGCATGATCTACCCGTACCAGTGCAGATGTATACACAACAGTGGTCTACTGATGAGCCCTGTGGCCTTACCTGCATGCTCCTTGGCCTGTGTGTGGGTGGGACCCACCTCCACAAAGATGTCTGGCGGTTGGTGGCTGGCCGGACAGGCAGGTGCCACGGGGCTGGCCAGGAGCTCCTCCACACATGTCGGGTGGATGGATGGCATGGCCCCCCCCCTGTGGTGAGGTGATCCCCCCGGACTGCAGCAGCACACTGACGGGCATTGCGAAGCATGTCAGAACAATGATGCTGGACCTGCTCATAACTGCGGTTGTGCAGTCCAACATGATTGACCCTGTGGACTAGGTTGTTTCACAGGGCAGTCCACTCCTGCTGATCATGGACAGCCTGGCCAAACAGGACAGGGTAGTGCTGGATTAAATAGGTTAGCACTACTTCATTTTCAGCAGCTGAATAAGATGGCAGCCATGCATGTGACATCTTGGCTGAAAGACCTAAACATGGAAACAGGTCTGAGAAACTCATACATCAAGGTTACCACAGTTCTTAATACACATCTCTGACAACCCCCCCCCACCATAACAGTGACCACAAACTGTATACACAACTCATTAGGTATGGCTACAGCTTACGTACCAGTGGGACAGATATTGTATTGTACCACAGTTTGTGCTATGTGTTTATAGCCATGTTCCCTGTGTGGACACTTTCATTGCTGGCCTGTTACAGACTATTCGCCTGCATGCCATTGTCAGGGCCACTATGGTTCCATATATGCCTGTGGTATGGCTGCTTTGTGATTACAGCACATCTGACATTCTATGTTATTGGGGATATCTATGCATGCTGTTGGACATGTTTTGGGATTGTGTAGACTATTACTACCAACATATGTTCTATAACATTGACATATGTATATGTACTATTGCCCAGCAGAACCACCTCCCTAAACCCATTGGCCCATGTTACCAGACCACATCACGTGTGTGTCCCAGCCTGGGGCCTCCTCATGTACTGGTCCAGCAATACCGTAAGGTGGAACAAACCCAGAGGATGTTGTCTCCCCCCAGGGGTACATACAGACATGTTCCTGTCCCCTGAGGTCAGGTCCAGAGTCTGTTCCATAATGGGCTCCACAGACACATGTGGGATGTGCTACATCACTCTGAGGCACCCAGTACACATTCACAGGGCCAACATGCTCCTCCTGCTCAGCCTCCAGGCCAGGCACCTTCAGAACGTGGACTGCTGTTGTGAGTAGCAGTGGGTGGGAGGCTTGTTCCCATTGTGTCCATATTGGGGCCCATGGGGCGTCCACATCACAGACCACAAACACCATCCCAGGTGTTCACCCACCACATGTCACATACCACCCCTGTAAACTGTCCTGTATATCTACCAACCTTGACCACCTCCACAACTATACCTGCCATACTTCCCCATATTCCCATTCCATACTTCACAGACAAGGGCAATGTGATCCCAACATGGGGTTCACATGTGACATACCTGTCCATGTTGCACACACTGCCAGCTGTAGATATCTGTGTGTATTGCTATGTGAGCTGTTTCCTCACACATAGCATGCAGCACTGTTGTAGTAATATAGGAGACATGTATTTACATACATATATATTTGTGTGTGTGTTTGTATATATGTAGACATGTGCATATAGGTATATGTGTAGATATATATGATGTATATATGTGCTCATATATATATGTCTACACATGGGTATCTGTATATTTGTGGACATACTTGTAGATATATATATATATATATATATATATATATATATATATATATATATATATATATATATATATGGTATATATATATATATATATATATATATATATATATATATATATATATATATATAGTTTTATATAATGTGTGCATATGTATACATATACATACCTATATGTGGGGTATATTAAGACATCAGGTCCACAATCTCACAACACCTTCCTGCACAGCTGCACTGTTCTGCCTTGCTACAACACAGACAAGTGCCACATATGGATATAGCCTGACATTAGGGGGGTATATGTAGGACCAGATTGCAGGTAACCCTATTACACACCTATGGCATTCCTGCATGCTACATTACAGATTAACCTGAGTATCCTGTAAGGGGTGGGCTGTGGATCCCACCTGTCCATCATAATGGCATTACGTTCACCACCAGCTATTGGCCATGTAATATACATACTTCCCATTACACAACACACACTATAATGTCTTACATCTTGTCAGTGCTGATCTGCACAGTTGACGACTATGGCCAACTACACACAGGGACAGACACTATTGTCCATAGCAGTTGTTCAGTTGAACATCATTACAACAACACCTGATGGCACATATAAATCATTCCACATCATCTATCCTATTATTATGGACCATGTACTACATTCAATTACATGCATATATACTTCACATACCTGCTGTGGGAATGACGTTCTGGATAATTTGCTGGATGTAATTATTTTCTTTGTTTTATTATTTTGCTTTGGCTTTGCCTTTGGCTTTCTCTCTCTCTCTCTCTCTCTCTCTCTCTCTCTCTCTCTCTCTCTCTTGGTCTCTCTCCAGAAAATGGATTGAGCTGCATTGAATAGATTGCAGCATGGATTTTGTAGGTGATGCACATGATCAGGGGATGGCATCTGCACCAATCAGTGTCCTCCACTTACTACCTGCATGCTGTTTAGTACTTCCAATTACCACTGTCATGGCAACCAAATACTATAAATCCCCTGCATCATGTGGGCGTGGTCCCTTTACCTATTCTGTATGATGGACATCCTTCCTGTGTCTGGGCATTAGTGTTACAGACAGCAGGTAGCAATATCTCTTACAGGAGAGCCTGCACACTCTGGCCAGATACATATTTGTAGGAGGTTCCAGAACTACAGGAAGAGTGTGAGTAGAGTTGTTGTATGCATTGTATAGCACTGGTGTTACAGGGTTTGTGTGTACTTACTAGTTTAACTTGGAATGCCATCTGTCTGCATAGCTCTCAACTGTAGGCCCATCCTCTTGATGGCCAGAGGTGTGCCTATTATGTTTTGTCTGTCCACCACACAGGTCTTGTGTCAGATATATCGCTGGCAGTGTGTGTGTTGAGTGCTATCAGTACATGGCTACATCCATTTCTGTTTCTAACTTCATATTCCTGACTAAGGATATGTTGCAGACTATCCTGTAACACCAACAACTTGCTTGCTGTATGACAACAGTTTTACACATATGGGCCTGTGTTCCAGCCTCTGTCCTCCACCTACATACCAGGCTTTGCACATATGACATGCTGTCAGGGGTTGCTCTGTAGTGGGCTGTGAGTATGTCATGCTGCCATTCCTGCCATCAGTCCACTGCTGTTGTGTCCCCCACACATACTGTGGGGTTGGGGCTATATATGTGTGGGCTTCCCCTACACAATACATGTGTACACATATGCACTCCAGAGGCCAGTGTATGTAACAGTGGTATATGGCCCTGTATTATTGAGTCTGGGGGGATACACTGTAACTAACTTAGACTGTTACAACATGTGGGGGTATCAGGGATAAGCTGTCTTAAGGTATCTGGATGTACATTACCATACAATCCACCATGGGTAAATACAGGCCTACAGCCTCCTGCCATACAGACTTTTCTGTTTGGCAGTGTGATTGTGATGGTGTCAGTAATGCCTTGTTATGTAACAGTTACATCCCATTGTCTCAACTGATGTCTTTACCCTCTAGGGATTGTATACAGAGTGTAGACAGAGGCTGCTGACATATACATCTGCATTACTTACTGTTGATTGTTTGGTATCCTGTGGCCCAGCCTGTCTTTACTAGTGTACTACTTGAAAGCCTTAGCCTGGACAGCAACATATGTAAACCTTTCCAGACTATTGTATTAGTATAACTGTTTCACAGTTGCATTACTCTGTTTATATGGATGTCAGTGTTTAAACAGCTATATGACACGTCATATACAACTGTAATAGTACACAAATAAAGTTTCCCATGTATGCAAACCTGTGTGTGGCATTATATCCTTTAACCTCTTTGTGGGTATATGTTGCAGGCAACGATTATCATTTGTATGGGTGGCTCATACAGTGTCCAGTTGGTAAGGTCGTAATTGTAGGCATAGTGGCTGTTCCATATTGTGTGCACCTTCTGCATATGTATTTTCCTATACATATTTCTTTGTGTGTATGTGTAGTTATATAAATATATATATATATATATATATATATATATATATATATATATATATATAATCCACAAACGCTCCAGCACTCATTGTGAAATGAAAAAATAACAGCAGATAACTTGAACCACTTTATTAGGCCAAAATCTGCACACAGATGTACAGACCAGTGGCCGGTTTCGCTCACAGCATCTTCAGTGTGCGTATAATCACCGCCAAGGCCCGGATTATAACCCTATGTAGCTGCTGAAAATTTAAAGAAACAGCACCTATTTATTCAAAAATATTCTGTATATCTATATATCAAACTAGTGAATGTTATTTCAAAATAACCCTAACCCATAAAGCCTGAATCTCTAACAATTACTAAATATAACCCTGTGTGTAATACTATCTGGCCTTCATCGTAAATATTTATTAAGAAACTGCAAATATACCATAATATGATTGCTAAACCCTAAACTTAACCTATCCATAAACAAGAGAAATTTAAATATGTGAATATATGTGGAAATGTATGTATACCAAAAGATGATTTATTGTATGTTCACAATCACTTATATATACATATTATAAAATATACCCACATTTATATATATATATACATATATATATATATATATATATATATATATATATATGTATATACATTTATTTCTCTAATAACCAGCATGTCCCACTAAATAATCACCAATGGTCATTTAGTCCTGGCTTAAACAAAGCCCCCAATTGCACTATCCACCTTCTTTCTTTTTGTGTCAATAATTCATGTCTTCTATAATCACTGATATTAGGTATATCTACCATATCCAATCCTATAAAAATAAAGTGTGCTGTGGTATGTAGTAACTTGTGTTTGTATAAAGCACTCCTTGTGCGTTCACATTTTATATCGCTAATATGTAGGGCAATTCTCTGTTTGAATAAACAAGAAGTCTGCCCCACATAAAAAGCACCACATTGACACACTGCCATATATATTAACCAAGTACTATTACAGGTAATAGAATGGCGTATATCAAAAACTCTCTTAGTGTTAACTGAAGTAAAGGACTTAGTTTTGGCCATGAGTTTACAATATTTGCAATGACCACAAAAAGTACTCCCCCCAGTGAAACTACTGGTGTCCTTATATGTTACTCCTTTCTTAAAAGTAGAAAAATATTGGCCCAGATTTTTACCTCTTCTATATGCATAATGGCAGACCCTATCCACATGTCTACTAAAGAAACCATCTGATGTTAAGATATGCCAATGTTGAGCCAATATGTTTCGAATATGGAAAGTATTGGTACCATATGTAGTTATGAACCTTACATATTGGCTAGTACCTCTCGGTTCCCTATCTATCAATAATTGGGTCCTATCCATGGTGGATGCCTCATTATAGGCCTGTTGAATCTGTCTATTGCCATAACCCCTATTATAGAATCTTTGTTTAAGTTCTCCTGCTTGACTTTGGTATCTACCTTCAGAAGAGCAAATTTTCCTAACTCTTAAAAATTGGGACTTAGGTATGTTTTGGATAGTGTGGGGTGGATGGCAGCTATTAGCATAGAGAAATCCATTTTTGGAATATGGTTTTCTATATAGGTCGGTATACACCAAGCCAGATTCATCCTTAATAACCTTTACATCCAAAAATTGGACCTCATGGCTGTGTATTCCTCCTATAAATTTGATGTCATACCTATTACTGTTTATATATTGTATAAACATCTGCCATTGTTCAACATTACCACCCCACACTACCCAACAGTCGTCCAAATATCGTCGCCACATTATTAGTAAATCCTTAAAACAATCAGGAATGGTATATATATATTGTAATTCAAGATACCCCATAAAGAGGTCAGCATATGTGGGGGCAAATGTTGCCCCCATAGCTGTGCCTTTAACTTGTATATACCATTCCTTGTTAAAGGTAAAAGTATTGTGTTCCAGGACTAACTGTAGTATCTTAATTAAAAATTCCTGTTCTTGCACCGAAAATAATCCTGATTGTGACATCCAATAATGTGCCGCTTCAATACCACCTGAATGTGGTATGGAAGTATACAACGACTGTACATCTAAAGTACCCAAATATTGTTCTGGCATGACTTCTAAATCTTCCACCAATGCCAAGAATTGCTGTGTATCCCGTATTCTTGCTGTAACATATGGCAATAGTTTCTTTAACTTGTACTCTAGGTACTCAGATAGGGGTTCAGTTCCCCTTCCTGCCACGATAGGACGTCCTGGAGGGTTTATGATGTTCTTATGCACTTTAGGGACCATGTAGAAGTATTGTGTTTTAGGGTCTATCACTGTCAACTGCCTCAATGTAAACAGATCTATATTATGAAAATGAAAAGACTCCTCTAAGAATGCATCTATCAATAGTTTATGTTCTTGTATGGGTTCTGATGTTAACTTTCGATAGAATTCTACGTTCATCAACTGCCTATTGGCTTCCCTAAAGTAATGCTCACGTTCCCAAATCACCACTGCGCCTCCCTTATCTGCCCCTACTATCACTATTTCAGGATTATTTTTCAAAGAGTTCAAAGCCTTTCGCTCATCTTTGCTTAGATTTTGAATACCTGTAGTGAATATTTCAGATTGTTTAAGTTGTAAATCCTTAAGAATGACTTGTTCAAAAGTTCTAATAGTGCTATGATAGGGAGGCATAAATGTGGATTTCTTGAATTTGAAGCCGGTAGGCTCTCCCATACCTGAGGAGGAATCTTTATTAGAATACAGATATTTTAAATTTAACTGTCTACAAAAATTTTTGACATCATTTACTATGTCAAATTGTGAGACAAAAAAAGAGGGTATATATCCAAGGCCTTTATTTAACACACTGAATTCACTGGAGGAAAATTCAAAGTTGGTAAGATTAATGACCAAATTATTAACATCATGTAACGTATCATGACTATAATGTCCAGATGAATCTACTGCAGCAACATGTTGGCTTGGAATTGTTGTTGTACCCCTTCGTCCACTACTGCTGCGATGTTATCATTTGTATGGGTGGCTCATACAGTGTCCAGTTGGTAAGGTCGTAATTGTAGGCATAGTGGCTGTTCCATATTGTGTGCACCTTCTGCATATGTATTTTCCTATACATATTTCTTTGTGTGTATGTGTAGTTATATATATATATATATCTGCATATATGTGTCTGTGTATATGTATCCTAGGGATGTTGATTGCTTCCACATTGTGCATTCCCTATGGGAGCCAGTCTGTACTGCATGATATATTACTGATACTAGCCTGACATCATACAGGTGGGATGGAGTACTGCTAACATCTTGTGCCCATGTTGTGTCACGCCCTGGTTATGGTATCTGCAACAGTTGGTAGTGTATTGCAGGGCAGACGTGTTTGGCTGTGGGGGGGGGAAATACCTTGTCGTAAAAGACATATGTTATTTGGGGTCTTTCAATGCCATTAACGTTGCATGTGGACATACATGTTTTTGTTATGTTCCCATTTTTATCTACAGATGTATTTCTGTATATAACTATATAGATATAGATATCTGCTTACATATATATAAATTGCTGTATATATATATATATATATATATATATATATATATATATATATATATATATATATTATACATATAGATGTAGACATATATATCTATAGATGTATGCATATATATGTATATATATTTATATTTATATATATATATATATATATATATATATATATATATATGCATATATATAGCTATATCTACATATTTAGATATGTTACATTTATTTAGATATTAATATATATACACACACATACATCTACATGTTGAAATACATTCCCTGTACAGTTGAATGCCTGGGCTGGATGATATGTTTTTGAAAACATTAGTTTTATGTGTATCTGACATGGCTTAGTGGCAAATCACTTTAGCTATGGTATGCAGGGTCCTGGGCTCGATCCTTGCATAAGCTGTTTATTTAGCTGCTGGGCAGAACAAGGGCCATTGGATACAGAGTGATTAAGTCCTGTTGAGCAGTTGTAAGTGGGTTTGCGTGGAGGTAAGCAATGCTAACTTCTGGTTACAGTTTCTCATACTGATTTAGCTTCTCAATTGCTTAATCTGTGTGGGCATAGCTTACTCCCATGCAAAGAAACTTAAACCTGCTTACTGCTGCTTAAAGTGCTTTTTTTCCGCTTACCCCTGCGCTAATTTCTTTAAAAGAAAAGAAAAAAGGGTTGATAGGAAAGTGGTGAAAAAGGGGCACAAAGAGGGAAAGACATTATGGAAAATAGCTATAGATGTGCAAGGAAGGTGTAGGGAAGGCCCATAGCTGCCCATTTCTTCTACAGCAACAGCTGTGCATATACACTGACTTTGGAGGTAGATTTGGATACTCAAACCCTTGAGAAAGGGGTAAGAACAACAATAATATGTTGTGATGCCAATTAGACCAGATTACATGTGTCCAGGGGACATGTGTGTGAAATGGATAGCTATGTATGGTGCGAGATTTTTTTTGGGAACAGATTGCCCTTTTTATTTTTAGGTAAAAGTGGGATGTTGGAGATGCATAGTAGGTATATTTAGGGAGGTAGGTTGGGTAGGTTAACAGACAAGACAAACTAGATGCATACAGGGGCAGTATATGACACATGTGGGGGGTAGACACCTTGATGGGGAGAGGTGTTTTGACATCGGAAGCCCATGAACCCCCTAGTAGAAACAGTGGGACTGAGATCCCCACTCATGGGCAGTCACCACTGCATCTTCACAGTCCCGAAGGTGGCTGTGCTGAGGGCTGAGCTGCAGAGCCAGGCCAACCCTCTAGTTGTGACACACGGCCCTTGAGCTGGAGTAGCAGATCTCTGACCTCCCTGTGGAGCTTGCTATGCACCACGACCCAGACCTGGTGATAGGTGACAGGTTCCTGTCTGTGCCCACTCCCGGGGGGAGATGAGTCCCATCCCCTGAGGTGGTTTTACCCAAAGGTGGTGCAGGACCAACAGATGTGGAAGTCCTAGATTGGGCCCCAGACGTGCTGGTGCCCAGTGCCATGGCCAGCTGAGGTGGGACAGGTGGGTCTGCGGAGACCGGCCTTCCTAAACGTGCTATAGTATTTAAAGTGTATCATCATATGTGGGTTAGTAATAGTCAACACATTCCAGGGTTAGGTATAACAGCATGCATAGATATTCCCATTAACCCAGACACCAGATACAGAACAGTTGCATAACAATTGGAACACATGCATATATGGGACCACAGTGGTAATAACAACAGCATGCAGGTACATTGATGGCACCATGCCACCAATGTTGGAATATTTCAATATAGCACATGCATGGAAACAGATTTAAATAATTATCAACCGATAGTATATAATCAAAACAGTGAAGTCATTACATACCAGTTGAGGTGGGTATGTAATTTATTGTTGGAGATATGATGGGGGAGAGAAAGATGTCAATTAACAACTAGTATATTCCTGTAGTCCTCATTACTTTCCTAGTCAGTGCTGTTATCTGAAACTTACAAGTATTACTACAGTACCCTATAGCCTTAGTTTGGACAGTGATATGGCTGTCGTCATCGTTATACATGAATTGGTTTTACCTGCAGTATACACCTCCTACCTGGTATACCTGTGGAGGAAATGTTTGTTAACACTAACTGTTTCTACACATACTCACAGTTTCCAGGTTGATGTTGTTCACATAGCTGTCCATCTCTTTCTGCAAAGACTTTGGCCATGTCTTGACCATATGCTGGTGAACCGGGACATATCTAGACTATTGTGCTCTTCAACCTTTAGTGACTTACCACACTCTTATATAGGCTTTTCTACACAGTTATATTATGTAGCACAGTGTGGGTGATAGTGATCAGTGATACCTTATTATTCAGAGCAACTGCAACACTCACAATTCCATACAATACCAGAGTAAACAGTAGCAGTACAGTGCATCAAGCTTTTTTTATCAGCACAGTGTTCATATCTGATGTACCTGTGGGAGCAATGTTTGTTAGTACTACCTGAATGTTGACACACAAAGTACCAGATTACACATTAGTATTATGCCCATACATCTCACTCTGTTACTGTGCACACTCTGGTCACAGCTTGACAACATGGGGGTGTAGATAGGACATACTTGGCTTATTACTCTCATAACAGTTTCGGGAGTTGCTAGAGGGACAGGTTTCTTCTCATGGATATGTGACAATCAGTTGTATTCCCTGTTTGCTGCCTAGAGATCTGGGATCATCCCATAGACTTCCCAGGGGACAGGGGGACAGGCAGCAGATATGTGCCCATATACTGGACATTCTGGTCTTATCTGTGCAGTTGTGGGGTATGATTCTGTATGCAGCCTAGTTCCACTTCCAGGATTCAGACTTTGGCTTTGTCTGCTACAACTTAAACACTGTCCATCAGAGTTGTGTGTGCTATATAGATATTGCTGTATATATCCTATCTGCTTTCTGTCTTATAATTCTCCTGTGGTTTTGCATTCTGACCTTATATTACATCTGACCTTATACAGGATTTCCTAGACACTTATATTTTGCAGGACAGTGTGGGTGACAGTGATGAGTAATACCTTATTATTTGGAGCAACTGCATCAGTCATAATGCCATACAATTCCAAAGTAAACAGTACCAGTACAGGGTATCATATGTGTATTTCTGAGCACAGTGTTGGTATCTGACAGACCTGTGGGTGAAATGCTTTTTAGCACTACCTGAATGTTGCCACACACAGTACCAGACTTCACATTACTATTATGCACATACATCTCACTCTGTTACTATACACACTCTGGCCACAGCTTGACAACATGGAGGTATAAATGGGACATACGTGGCTTCTTACTCTCATAAGGTTTTGGGGAGTTGCTAGTGTGCCAGCTTTGTTCTCATAGATGTGTGTCAATCAGTTGTATTTCCTGTTTGTTGCCTATATGTCTGAGATCATCCCACTGATTTCCCAGGCAGCAGGTTGACAGGCAGCAGATATGGGCCACTTCACTGGACATTCTGGACATATCTGTACAGTTGTTGGATATGATTATGTATGCAGACTACTATCACTGCCAGGATTTGAACCATGGCTGTTTGTGCTAAAAAGACAGCAGTTCACTTCTCAGTTGCATGTGATATTTAGATTTTGTTGTCTGCCTTTTCATTGTTTTCTGCCTATGTGTTTCTCAGTTGTACTAATTGGCCTCTGGGGATTACACCAGTCATATAAAGGCATTCCTGCACATTCTATTTATGGTACACAGTGTGGGTAACAGTGCTTAATACAACAGTACTATTACATGATTGCAAATCTACATTACCATATGATACCAGAGTATAGACATGCAGTCCAGCAGTTAGACTTTTATTGTCAGGCTATTACACTTTTATTTACATACAAACTGTATGAAACTCTTCCTGCCATATTCTCCAGTGTATGCAGTACTTGCCTTAAACAATACAGGTTTTACACAAGCAATTAATTTACTAATACTTTTAGATTTATTTCCTATGACAGTACATGCAAGAGTATTACTGACCTGCCTTACATTGCAACGCCTCCAGGTAATTTCTGTGAGCCTCCTGGTTCGCAGCCCACTCACTTGCAGCTGTGGAGGACATAAGAGGAATATTTAGCCATACCTATCCATGATATACATGAGCTGGCAATTATTACACACATAGTGGAGTGATACTTACACACAGCTGGGACAGCCCCTGCCGTTCTAGCCTCTTGGATCCACTGCTCCAAGAGGTCCCCCATACACTGCTTCAGGTCGGCATAGTGATGCCTGACCTGCTCACCAGTTCAGGGTATGACAGTGGCACTGGTAAGGTCATGGGTGAGATGGTCCCAGGCTTTCACCTTGTATTGGGAACCCTGGTACTGGCCCTGCAGCAGTCCCTGCTCATGGCCTTTGACAAGGAGTTCTGCCATGACTCTGGACTCCTGGATGCATCAGCGCTGCACCAAGAGGTGCACACCTTCTCCCCTTTCTGCCATAGTGCCTGCAAGGGGAAGCTACAACCAGTTATGAGATGTATTCCTGCCTGTTGGGTTTAAGTAGGACTGCTTTTCTACACTTTTCTGTGATTGGCCAGTTTTGAAAATGCTAGGCTATGGGCAAACCTGCTTATCTAAGGTTGGCATTGTTTAAAGGGGTATAACACTGGGCACATTGAGTTAGCTGGCCTACACATTGCTTACACCTCCTAAGCTGGCCTGTGCAATGCTTAGCATTGCTTACATTAGAGATTGCATTATATTTTCTTTTTTGCATTGATTTCTTATTCATTGCATCTTATATATATACCTGGTATACATGATTCATGTGTACGTACACTGTATGGTGTGCTTGCATTTTATTGGGGACTTCAGCACTCTATTACAATTGCACCTCACATCTGGGCTTCCTGCTGTACTCCAGTTCACATATTTATGTTATGTATTGGGTTATAAAACATATGACTGCATACTGAGTCCTTTCACAGGTTCAGTTTGATTTTACTATAGTGAGGACTTGTTTGGTGATACCTCATTCTTCTGTATTGCTTTGATAGCTTGGTGGTTAACTACTGTGATTATAGTGTATAGGGTCCTGGGTTCAAGACCTGTAAGGTTGTTTATTTTATTGCTGTGCAAAACAAGGGCCATTGGATACAGAGTTATTAAGGCATTTTTGAGCAGTTGTAAGTGGGTTTGCGTGCATTTGCACGAGGGTAAGCAATGCGAACCTCTGGTTAAATATGCTTACAGGGAGTTAGCTTCAAAATTGCTTAACCTGTGTGCACATTGCTTGCCCCGTGCAAACAGGCTTAAACTAACTTACTAGTGCTTACATATAATTACTACTGCTTATTTGTGCTTATACTTGCTTACTAGTGCTTACTCCCACTTACAATTGTATTGATTTAGACAGTAATATCTAATGGTTCTTTGTAAGGTGGGGGATTTGGAAGCTGTATGGAGTTTTCATTCATTACACATTTTACCTTCCATTTGTATCCATGATTCCTGTGTACATATACTGTATGGGGTACATGTGCTTATCTGGGGACTTTGCAACATTATGACACTGACACCTCACATGTGCATTTAATGCAGTACTCCAATTCACAAATATATGTTATTTAGTGGGTTATGCAATGAAAATATTGGTCATAACATGATTTGCCATAGAAAACGGAATGTGCTGCAGTGGGACTTGAACTGGGAATGCCTGCTCGTAAGATGAATGCTCTGCCCACTACACTATTGTGATACTGCTTCATTTGCATATATCTTCCTTGTTATCCTCTTCAGCCATTTAAGGTGCATTAACCATAGCTAAGTGATTGGCACACCAGCACACCTACGGTTAGGTTTAATCGACTTCTTAATAAGAAAAAAAAGGTTTGTTTATTTGATTTGTATTTACTATTGCTGTTGTACACATGGGAGAATGTTGCTGGGGATATGTGGACAGCTATGACTGGTCTTGTTCATTCCTTTGGCCTTTCTGTAGTTCTTCATTGCGGGGGCGTGTATATTCTGAGAGCTCTGCTCTCAGACACTCCCCCTGCACTCTTACACGCTCCATGTAAGATTAGGACCTTGGGCAGCATGCCTTCATTAATATGCATGGTGCGCTGCAGTCCTGCTCCTTAACATCCGCTTCTGTGCAAGACTAAGCTAGTCCTGCATGGAAGAATAGTAAATCCGGGGGCATGTCTTGCACTATTTCTTTTATCTAGTGAACAGTAGACTTTAATACAACCTTACTCCCAGAAGTCTCTTGCAAATGAGTTAGGCTGTCAATTCAGGAAGAATTTTTGTAAATTTATATTCAACACCACTACTTTCTCCTGTTTTCTCCAGAAAATCTAATAAAAGTCGAATATTGGTACTAGATACTGGTAAAAATAAAGAAATTTATACAGACTGGCATTTTAGACTGGGTCAATGACTCATTCAAAGAACTGACATTTCTTTGCTAATTTTCCTTATTTAGTGTTCTTTGTTTAAAATATGCTTTAACCTGTTTATATGAAGGCACACAAAAATCTAATTTTGATCTAATTTTGATCTACTTGTATAAAGCATGAAAGAGTATAATGGAATCATCGTGTTGAATGAAAACTAGACTAACAGTTCTTGATATACCAAATTGGAATTTCAGTTAGTGAAAATGGAATTTTATTATTTTATTAACTGTAAACCAGTGAACATGCCCTTGATGAATAGCTTGTTGCAAGCCAAATGCAGGGTCTGGCTCTATAACTATGCTGTGCACAAATACAATGCATGATCGTACATCTCTAGGACTCTAATTCACGTGAGCTTAAGTGACCCATTTTAGTTTGATCATTTTTATGTATGGATGTACAATAGACCACACTGCTCGTACACCAGGATACAATAAATTGATTTAATAAATCCACACGAAATGATAGTACAGGTTTAGCGCTTTCAACTGTATGTCACAGTCTTCCTCAGAACAATGCATTAAACAAGTTCATATCAATTTATACTCATCTAAATTGGGTAATAGAATAACTACCTACGGAAAACCGCCAAAAAGTTTTTCAAGTATTTAAAGACATACTGGCTGATATACAAACCTGTATATATTGTCAATAGTACAAATCTCATTACTGCAAGTGATTAAAAAGTCATAAAACCTGACGTACACATAAAACATAAAACATATATCTAGAGTTTACAAAAACTTGATTAGCCATACAAAATAAGAATATATGAAGTATAGAAATAAATATGTAGACTATCATAAATAAATACAATAATATATGTAATTAATTTCAGAAAATATATATGATTTCAAGTCATCTTCATGTAGATATCCAACAATACAATAAATTTGGTACATTAATTATATACCAAAAAATGTAACATAAAATAAAAACATCAAAATACAATAAAAACTACGATGCAAACTCCCATGTAGTTGGCAGACATAGATCATGAGAATATTAAAAATGGTTTGATGCTGATAAAATCATTCAAACCTGGTTTACGAGTTGAATCAGTTAATATCTGCCATCTACTTTCTTTAAGGGCCAATTCCATTTTCCAGTTTCCTCCGTGAGGAGAAAAATAAACCTGATCAATAATACTAAAATGAAAACTGTGATCACTACCTTTCTCTAAAATGTGCCTGTATAAAGCGTTTTTTGTGTCGCATTTATGTATCCTATACTGATGTTCGTACATCCGCTTCTTCAACTGTCTTTCCGTTTTCCCTATGTAATGAGCATTACATCGTTTACATAGAGCCACATATACTACGCCCTTTGTGTCACAATTCCCCGTCAAACTTGTGATGTAGGTGCCATTAATATCGTCCAGCCTAAAACCTTTGTCCTGGTTGATGTACCTACATTGTTTGCACCTACCACATTTTGTTGTTCCTCTGTGACCTTCCCTTTCGTCTTT
The DNA here is from genome assembly GCF_019279795.1 of Protopterus annectens. Taxonomy (NCBI): domain Eukaryota; kingdom Metazoa; phylum Chordata; order Ceratodontiformes; family Protopteridae; genus Protopterus; species Protopterus annectens. Next base: position 130,193,023 of record NC_056746.1, on the reverse strand, counting down.
ACACCTGTTTCTACCTGTCCTCTCCAATAAGTGTTTGACATTAGGTGCTGTCTTGTATACATATTTTGGGACTTTGCCTAAAATCTCTTCGGAATCCAAGGCTGCCACCAATTCCCAATGCCTAACAAGAATATCTATGATTATGTGTGTATATGGTGTGTACGTCAAGACACATACTCTTCCACTAATGGCATTCGCCTTCTCCTTCCCTTTCTCCATACAGTAATTTCCCAAAATGGGAGTATATTTAAATCCCCACTGACACTGTACATGATTGGTCACTTCAGTAACCATCTTTTCAGGATAACCACGGTCCAGAAAAAGTTTTTTGATGTTCCCAAGTTCAATCTTCATAAGAGCCATTGTGGAGGACATCCTAGCTACTCTAATGCTTTGGCCTTTTAAGATGTTCTTGAAAACATGGGGAGGATGATTACTGGTATAGTGAATGTAATCGTTAGAAAAAGTGGGCTTTCTAAATACTTTAGAAATAAAGCCCTCATGGTTATGACTTATGAGTGTATCTAAATAAGAAATTTCCCTACAACTGTAGCTATGAGTAAATTTCAAGAAATTTGTAGTAGAATTCAGAAATTTCATAAATTCATCTAGTCTTTCCACTGAAGCGTTCCATAATATAAAGATATCATCTAGATATCTTACATAGTAGGAAATGTCCGGATAAAATTCACTAGTAAACACAAACTTCGACTCCCATTCAAGCATGACCAGGTTTGCATACATGGGAGCGCAAGCCGCTCCCATGGCCACTCCCCTAGTCTGCTTGAAATATTCTCCTTGAAAAGCCACAAAATTGTAATCTAGGACCAACCCCATCATGTCACAAATCAAATTGATTTTGTCCCAGGTGAATCCTGAATGTTTTCGTAGGCTGCTAGCGAAGAATTCCAGACCCTCATCTTTGGGAATACTTGAGAATAAATCTTTGATATCTATAGTAAGGTATATTATATTAGGCTGCCATTTGTCCCTAGTCAGGTCTCCCAGAAATCTCCACGAATCTTTCATAATATGAGGAATAGAATCATAGATGCTTTTAAGCCATCTATCAATCAGCTGGCCTATCTTAAAGGTTTTTGATCTAGATCCAGATACTATTGGCCGAAACGGGGGGTTATCTAGGGATTTGTGGATCTTGGGTATCCCAACCATTTTTGCCAAAATGGGGTAGTCTGTCTTCAAAAAAGTGTATGTGTCATTAGATATCCTGTTGTCTATCAAATATTCCTCTATACACAAGTCAATCCTTTTGTGTCCAATATTAATTTGGTTCAAGGATATATTTTCATAATAGTACAAATCTCATTACTGCAAGTGATTAAAATGTCATAAAACCTGACGTACACATAAAACATAAAACATATATCTAGAGTTTACAAAAACTTGATTAGCCATACAAAATAAGAATATATGAAGTATAGAAATAAATATGTAGACTATCATAAATAAATACAATAATATATGTAATTAATTTCAGAAAATATATATGATTTCAAGTCATCTTCATGTAGATATCCAACAATACAATAAATTTGGTACATTAATTATATACCAAAACTATTTCTATACTTCATATATTCTTATTTTGTATGGCTAATCAAGTTTTTGTAAACTCTAGATATATGTTTTATGTTTTATGTGTACGTCAGGTTTTATGACTTTTTAATCACTTGCAGTAATGAGATTTGTACTATTGACAATATATACAGGTTTGTATATCAGCCAGTATGTCTTTAAATACTTGAAAAACTTTTTGGCGGTTTTCCGTAGGTAGTTATTCTATTACCCAATTTAGATGAGTATAAATTGATATGAACTTGTTTAATGCATTGTTCTGAGGAAGACTGTGACATACAGTTGAAAGCGCTAAACCTGTACTATCATTTCGTGTGGATTTATTAAATTAATTTATTGTATCCTGGTGTACGAGCAGTGTGGTCTATTGTACATCCATCCGGGCTGTGTTATCTAGTTGTTACAATTACTACGCTTTTTTGGTCTCTGATCGAGATGGATGATCCAGTGGAACCTGTGACTGCTTCATTGTACAAGGATGACGTCGACACCTTGAGAGCTGACTTATCTTCTTTACAAAAAGAAGTGCACCGACGTATGGAATTGGTTACTAGTCTAGTAACCACTACTGCTAGCAAGGGAAAATCAAATGAGGTGACGGAAGGGCTGGAACGGGATGACGCTGAGACTAGCAACTTGGGTGAAGCCGAATGCAGGAAGTGTAAAGCCGGTATGGTAGCGTCATCTCCTGAACAGTACGTGGTTGACGTACTACACACACCGGACCGTGGATATCCGAGAGAGCTAAGAGACACGGACGGTGTCTCGGATTCCAACCGTAACTTAGCTATTTCCAATATTGACTTGCCTGACAAGGACAAAGCCAATAACGGAATGGGTTTAGATTTATTTAACCACGATGATGGCCATTCAAGTAACGAACATCTGCAGAATGTTTCCGAGCATGATTTTACATTTGACTTTAGCCTTAGTAAAGCGCGACGTGAAAAACATTTCACAGGAGCCCGACCGAAGGATACCCTTTTGTTAAAGACCTATGGACATGGGAAATCTAAGGCCACGTCGGCTTCTAAAGGTATTACTACTCAGACTGTTTTTCACAATTCACCGAGTGTGTGTAGAACAAATATTAATGTTAATCAAGGAAGAACGGGTCATGAACAGAAAATGAAGATATGCAATAATAAAGAATGTATTTTTATAGAAGGTAATAAGGATGTTTTGATTGAACAATTCTTAGAGGACAGTATTGATTTTTTTGATGCTGAAGGAGATAATGCATACAAATATAAACATTGTAATACTGAGCAGGTACATGTGCCTTTGAGGGATTTAATATACGATTTTGGCCGAAAACTTGTGGCCTTTAAGAACACCAAGGTGGATTGTAGTTATTTAGCTAGATGTCTCAAACAAAAAGTAGTACCCAAGGGTTTGAGATTTTTCAAACTACCCTTGGGTATAGAATATGGGGTAGATACTATCAAAGAATTTAATGAACTATTTGATGGGTTTGGTTATGCTTATATTAAATTACTGATTAAATGTTATGACGAAAAGCTCATCAGATTGACTAAAGAGGTGGAAAGTATGAATTCCACCATTATCAACCATTTAGATTTTGAATATTGGAAAGAGTTATATAAGAAACAATACACTGTGGCGGACAACAAGATATCAGGAATTGTTGAGAGAAAGAATAGGAAAATCTCACGTGATATAGAATTATATAAGAACAACAGAGCTTATGTGTGGCCTTCAAATAGGACCCTAGACACCAATCGGAATTTTCAGCGTACTATGAGAAAACCATCTAAAGGCAGTTTTAGAGAAGAAAATTTTCAGGGGGGGAGGTTTTTTCCAGCCAGAAATCACCAGAGGTACTGACGAAGGAACAGGTGAAATACACAAGTTCTGTACCAGGAACACCTTTACATCTTGATGCCAATTTGTCAAATGGTTCATCTGTATCATTATCACACAATGAATGCATTTTGAACAGAGTAAGCAATGGGGTTAGTACCAACACTAGTTTAAAGGAAATAGCCTGTGTGGGAAACATTACTGATAATCAACGTCCCAACATAATCGTGCATGAAGGGTTTAAAGTATATAACTACACAGATACTGGAATAGATACTGACTTTGTCAAACTTTTGAGTAAGGGGATGAAATTTATTCCCATGACAGGGATGAATTTAGTTGACAATATTAAGGAGGTTAAGATGTACTGTAGAAGGCTTAATTTAGCAGTTTTATTTGAGAAAAACGCTGATATTAATTCCAACAAGGAAGGAAATGTGGTTGGTATAGCAGGTACTGACCTAAGGAAAAAAAGTACATATATTCCAGTAAGTAATCCATCTATACAAAATTATGAAAAAATGGTGTGTAATGATATTTATTGCACACACAGGAATATCAAGAAGGACAGGATTACATATAATGACAACCTTGCACCACCGGAGAGGGAGTGTCTGAAAAAATTTATGTGCAACAGAGATATTAGAATCATGAAGCCCAACAAGGGAGGTGGGGCTGTTGTTTTCTATACTAATGAATACAACGAGGTAATACATAATCTTCTACACGCGTCAGGAAATTATGAAAATATATCCTTGAACCAAATTAATATTGGACACAAAAGGATTGACTTGTGTATAGAGGAATATTTGATAGACAACAGGATATCTAATGACACATACACTTTTTTGAAGACAGACTACCCCATTTTGGCAAAAATGGTTGGGATACCTAAGATCCACAAATCCCTAGACAACCCCCCGTTTCGGCCAATAGTATCTGGATCTAGATCAAAAACCTTTAAGATAGGCCAGTTGATTGACCGATGGCTTAAAAACATCTATGATTCTATTCCTCACATTATGAAAGATTCATGGAGATTTCTGGGAGACCTGACTAGGGACAAATGGCAGCCGAACATAATATACCTTACCATAGATATCAAAGATTTATTCTCAAGTATTCCCAAAGATGAGGGTCTGGAATTCTTCGCTAGCAGCCTACGAAAACATTCAGGATTCACCTGGGACAAAATCAATTTGATTTGTGACATGATGGGGTTGGTCCTAGATTACAATTTTGTGGCTTTTCAAGGAGAATATTTCAAGCAGACTAGGGGAGTGGCCATGGGAGCGGCTTGCGCTCCCATGTATGCAAACCTGGTCATGCTTGAATGGGAGTCGAAGTTTGTGTTTAGTAGTGAATTTTATCCGGATATTTCCTACTATGTAAGATATCTAGATGATATCTTTATTATGGAACGCTTCAGTGGAAAGACTAGATGAATTTATGAAATTTCTGAATTCTACTACAGATTTCTTGAAATTTACTCATAGCTACAGTTGTAGTGAAATTTCTTATTTAGATACACTTATAAGTCACAACCATGAGGGCTTTATTTCTAAAGTATTTAGAAAGCCCACTTTTTCTAACGATTACATTCACTATACCAGTAATCATCCTCCCCACGTTTTCAAGAACATCTTAAAAGGCCAAAGCATTAGAGTAGCTAGGATGTCCTCCACAATGGCTCTTATGAAGATTGAACTTGGGAACATCAAAAAACTTTTCCTGGACAGTGGCTATCCTGAAAAGATGGTTACCGAAGTGACCAATCATGTACAGTGTCAGTGGGGATTTAAATATACTCCCATTTTGGGAAATTACTGTATGGAGAAAGGGAAGGAGAAGGCGAATGCCATTAGTGGAAGAGTATGTGTCTTGACGTACACACCATATACACACATAATCATAGATATTCTTGTTAGGCATTGGGAATTGGTGGCAGCCTTGGATTCCGAAGAGATTTTAGGCAAAGTCCCAAAATATGTATACAAGACAGCACCTTATGTCAAACACTTATTGGAGAGGACAGGTAGAAACAGGTGTAAAGACGAAAGGGAAGGTCACAGAGGAACAACAAAATGTGGTAGGTGCAAACAATGTAGGTACATCAACCAGGACAAAGGTTTTAGGCTGGACGATATTAATGGCACCTACATCACAAGTTTGACGGGGAATTGTGACACAAAGGGCGTAGTATATGTGGCTCTATGTAAACGATGTAATGCTCATTACATAGGGAAAACGGAAAGACAGTTGAAGAAGCGGATGTACGAACATCAGTATAGGATACAAAAATGCGACACAAAAAACGCTTTATACAGGCACATTTTAGAGAAAGGTAGTGATCACAGTTTTCATTTTAGTATTATTGATCAGGTTTATTTTTCTCCTTACGGAGGAAACTGGAAAATGGAATTGGCCCTTAAAGAAAGTAGATGGCAGATATTAACTGATTCAACTCGTAAACCAGGTTTGAATGATTTTATTAGCATCAAACCATTTTTAATATTCTCATGATATATGTCTGCCAACTACATGGGAGTTTGCATCGTAGTTTTTATTGTATTTTGATGTTTTTATTTTATGTTACATACACATTTTTTTGGTATATAATCAATGTACCTAATTTATTGTATTGTTGGATATTTACTAGCAATATGAAGATGATTTGAAAACATATATATTTTCTGAAATTAATTACATATATTTATTGTATTAATTTATTCATGACAGTCTACATATTTATCTCTATACTTCATATATTCTTATTTTGTATGGTTAATCAAGTTTTTGTAAACTCTAGATATATGCTTTATGTTTTATGTGTATGTTAGGTTTTACGACTTTTCAATCACTTGCATTAATGAGATTTGTACCATTGACAATATATACAGGTTTGTATATCAGCCAGTATGTCTTTAAATACTTGAAAAGTTTTTTGGCGGTTTTCCGTAGGTAGTTATTCTATTACCCAATTTAGATGAGTATAAATTGATATGAACTTGTTTAATGCATTGTTCTGAGGAAGACTGTGACATACAGTTGAAAGCGCTAAACCTGTACTATCATTTCGTGTGGATTTATTAAATCAATTTATTGTATCCTGGTGTACGAGCAGTGTGGTCTATTGTACATCCATCCAGACTGTGTTATCTAGTTGTTACAATTACTACATTTTTATGTATGGGCAATCTGAAGTGGCAAAAATGAGTCAAAGGTATGTAATATGCTGTTGTATGACCCACTGTTGCGAAGCATAAATGGATATTTACCCCCCCCGCCCCCGAGACATCTTCTTACTAATAAAAATTTAGACAAAGAAAACTGCCTGCTTAAATCAGAACTTAGTGAATGATATCTGCAACCACTAAAACGATTTTGAATGTTATTACATAAATCATGCTAATCTGAATCTGTTGTGCTAAGTAGAATGTAAAAACCAATATATATTACATCATCAGAGTATATGAAAATAGACAGCATTAGTGCAGTATTTTTCATGTCTATTTTCTTTCTCATCTGTCCAGCTGTGTGCACATGAATTGTATTATTTGAGAGTCACTACAAATTAATATATATTTAAATAATTTAATAAACATATAACAGAAAAGTTTGCCTTGTTTTACTATTGAAAATAGGATGGTCAGGCTGCTTAGGGATTTTCATTTTCTAAAATGTAAAGTGCAAAAATGTAAACTAAGTATGTGTTAATTGCTGAGAAAGTTCCATTTCAGAGGTCTAGACTGACTACTTTTACATTCAGAAAGGTCTACAATGGCAAAATAGCTTGATTACAAGTCTAATTTATAGTCAGAACTGTGAAATGAAAAAAGCCCATGTTCAAACACATATAAAATGTTCTTGCTGATTACTTCTTAACGCAAACACCGATGAGGGGAAATCCATTTATGATTTAGCTGGCACATTTTCTATAGTTACTATTTAACATATACTTTGTTGTATGCTGAAAAGTTTTATATACTTTAATATGACATGTTGCTTGAAAATGTTGAGCTCAGACATGCATGAGGCTACAGAGACATATATTATAAGGAGTATAGATTAAAATATAGTAAATGACAGAGATCTGGTACAATAAAGGGGTCAACACATTTTAAGGAAGCAATTCTCAGTGGACCTGCACTGAGAAAACCTTAAGAGGCAAGAAGCATGTGAGACAGTCTTGTCATATGGGTGTCTGTAGCTGATGATGGAACCATAAAAGTCGACAGTTCAAATAAATTGTTGGAAAGGTTTATGTAAATAAATCATTCAGGAGAAAAAGATGGGAAGCAAAGAGGAGTGCACAGTATGAGATTGAGGGGAAAAGGACAAACATTGAAGGACAAATGGTTTAATGATAAGTTAAAGAAGTCTTTTTTAGAATAAAAAGTTAGAGTAGGTAACGCCACAATAAAGGGTTGATAATGGTGCTGGGCTTTCATTTCCAAAATAAAACCCTGAAGAGGGGGAATGAGAGGAGCTTTGCTTCAGTAATCCACATTTCAGTTACCTAGAAAATGTAACTGACTGTTGAAAGCTCTGATTATGAGGGTAGCAAATGGGGAGGAAAAGGAACAAAACCGTAAATGCAGACATAATACATGGAGGGCTTGTGGGGGCATTAAGTGCTCACTGCTGGAGGGAGATCAGTGGTGGGTCATCTGGTCTGACCCAGGGATACGAAAGGCTTAGTTTCAGATGGGTGACAGATAGGAATAAAGTAGGATTTTTAGAAGGGGAAATTTTAGAAAAATTAGTGATCCTATTAATAAAAAAAGTATTTTACGCAAATTAACTCAGAAAAAGGTGGATCATATGACAATGTCACAGAAATTAAAACTGCAGGGCAAGGTCATCAGAAAGTAACAGTAGAAAGACTTTCAAGTAATTGGAGCTCCTCTATGAAAGAAAGAGGAAATAGGGATGTAGACACCCAAAAAGAGGCAAGCAACAGAGGATAGTCCCTAGGATGGTGCATTCTGAAAGCAAAGGGCATGATCTTATCATTTTATGGCCTTGAAACTGACATGGAAAATTACAAAAGTTTCTATAGAAGTATCACCTAAGGCAATAAAACAGGAAAGAGAGCCTGAGATGCTCTGACCATTTACGGGAGTGCAATAACATGCATTGTCAAAAGGAAATAAGAGGAGCAGTGGTAAGGTTGGTGTTGTTTTATACTTGAAGGGAGAAATGGAGGGGAAAATAATTTACCTGTATGAAAGATGAAAACCGAGACGCAGGGAGAATTAATCAGATTTTGTTAGATAAGAGGATAAGATCATAACTCAGGAAGAAAATTTAGAAACCAGCAATTTTGACCATGTTGTGGTGAAGATATGTTTACTGATATTGGGTACAATTAATGAAATGGAATCTCTGTAAGTCATGAAGGGATATAAGATATTTAAATGATGTCATTAAACAGATGCTGAAGGAGTACAGGTGTGCAAGAGAGTATTAGAGAAAATGGTATGGAATAAAGGAGGAATGTTGATACAGAATTACGGTATTGTCAAGGGTAGCAAACGGAGATTTAAACAAATAAAGTGAAGGTGAAAATATAGAAATGAAGGATAAAAGAAAGTCAGTATGACAAGGGTCATATAATTAAAAGAAGGGCTAAAGACTAGAGGAAAGCTGAATGAGATGAAATTAGGAAATGTAGAAGTGAGGCACTGTGTAGTTTTATGTTAAATTAGTGATGTACAAGACAAAGAGCAGATTAAACAGTTTTGGGTCATGCTAATGAAAGATGGTGGTAGTGGAATGGCTATTAGGAAAAATAAGGGAATTTTATCAACAGTACATGCAAAACTAGAGAAAGGAGGATAACATTTAAGGACTGGATTGCAGAGGTGTAAAATGAGGCTAAGGCAGAAGTGTAGGTCAAATAGGAAATGTGATGGTGGTAACATATGACACATTTATACCCAACAACAGTCAGTTAATGTGCCAAACTCCTAATGGCTGTCAGGCTGGATAGCAACTGCCTGCAATTCTCAGTGGCAGATACATTTCAATGTGGTAAAAATCTTTAAATTAAACAAATAACGCAGATTTTACTTTACTTGTGAATTCAAACAATTTCCTCATGTTTAAACTGCTTAATCATGGTATTGAATGATACTAACTCAGAACCATAATTAAGCTACGGTGTAAGAAAAGTGCTCTCTGTAGTCTGCCTTTCAAGTCCTGTAGGTCTGAATGAACAAAGACGGCCCAGACAAACAGCTCTATAGGCACAAAGAAAATGAAGAGGTTGTAGGATTGAATAAGTTGAATGAATACAGGAAAATGGAATTTTCAGAAAGTTTTCTGGTAGAATTTTTTTTATAAAAATGCAGTTTTGACACTCAGGAAAGCCATGGTAAAGATGATATACTGCATAGAGATTAAGGGATTAAGCTGCAGGTTCAGTAAAAGAGGCCAATGACAGGCAGTAGTTCTTCCAAAACAGGAAAGGAGGCTGAGAAGATGAAGGAAACTTCAGATCAATGTATTTTCAAAATATCAGAGACAACCTTTCCATTGGCATCCTACAAGCAAGACAAGAGAAAATCTTACTGAAAATGATTGACCAGGGTTCACTGGCAAGTACTAAGCAGGTTTGCAGTTCTAACTTTAATGAGGTCCCTGCACAAAAAGCCACAGAGCTAATGAAATATTTAATAGGCATTCAGTAGAGCAGGCAGTCTCAGCAAAGAGCGTCATAATTAAACAGAGGTGTAGGGAAAACAGGGTAAGAAGCACTGAGCACTGGGCTGCTCTATGGCAGAAACAGCACTACAGAAGGACATGTGACTAGCATGATGGTCATCGCCAATGCATCTCGGCAGTTATCACCCTCCACAATCGATGCTGGAGACCAGGTAACACTCCTGTGCTCCTTCTATAGAGAAAGCTGTAATGGCTGGGTCTACATCAGTTTAGTGAAAACTTCTTTACCAAATGCCTATTAATTGACCCCTTTTCACCAAACCATTAAATCAGTGAAAGTTTCCCAGGGAAAAAAGCTAATTAACCACCAGGGTAAACGTAAGAAAAATTACACCATTCTAAACAAAATAATGTGGGGGGGGGTGACACCCCCCCATAATTATATATACCAACTCCAAGATCACACTACATTGGGGAAAAGGGCAAATGTGTAACAATGGCCACTTACCTTCTTTCCCTGGGAAAATGTTTCGCTGATTTAACGGTTCAGTAAATAGGGGTTGATGAATAGCCATTCGAAAAAGTGAGTTTTCACTAAACTGATACAGACCTGTCATGGCTGAGACAATGAGAGCTCAAACGTGTAAGGTAGTATTACGTAGTGGCATCTTTATGCTCATCCACTACAACATTATAAGCATTGAGTCAAAATGACAGACTAATGTGGATGTGGACAGGAATCTGTCAACTTCTTGTTCATCATATAAATGGATAATAAGGGTAAACCCATAAAGTAACACTAAGATGTTAAAGGTGTGGAGGGAGAAGCAGAAGAAATATCTATATATATATATATATATTGTAGAAAATCTTTGATAAAAAAGACAAAGAAAGAGTTGATGGGGAAAGTAGCGATGGGTGGTTGTTGTTGAGACTGAGGGAAAAGGACAGTGAGCAGTGGCAAAGAGACAAACATAGAATAGGCAGACAGGGGAGTTAAACACACAAATGTGGAGCACAGTGAACACTGACATACAGACAGTGGATAAATGGCCATAGGAATGGTTAGCTAATCAACAAGAATAGGGGAGTGGCACATAAGTGAATGAAAATGTTAGAATAGGATTAATTGAGGTCCTGATGTTGTGGACACCAGTATTACTCAGGGGAAGGTGAAAAACCTAGGCATCACTCACCTGTGTGGTCAATGTTATAGGCCAATTGCTATCCTGCTGTTGATTTTTTTGGGTGGGGTCTGTTAGTCATGGAACTCTTATAGCCACATCAGAAGGTGCTCTACATTGCCAAGGGGAGCATCCAATTGCCATTACATCTCAGCATTCTCCAGCCTCCACAACTGATGCTGGCAGACCAGGTAACACTTGTCTGATCCTCTTATAGAAAAGGAGATTTTAATTATCTCTGAGAAAAAGAGACAGAGAGCAACAGTGACTCCCTTCAGAAAACCTCCTGCAAGCAGAACATAATTTCTCCTGCTGAGCAATAGACACTGTGACTACTGGAGGCTAAACAACAGAATTATTGTCCTCCTGAACAAATTGCAAAAAGGATTACTCACACATGCTACAAACACAATTACAGTTGTACAGTAAACTGGCTCCTGGGAGAGGATATCTCTTCTGCAGCACTCAAACATATTCAGTTGTCACTACTCTGCTGCTGGGAAACAAAGCATGTGTTATATATACACGTGCAACAATTATGTTATTAAAAGGCAAAGGCTTGGTAAAAGGCTCCCTCAGATGAAGCAGGTCAGAATGGTGCTACTTCAGGTTACTGTACTTGTGCCAGCACTGCTGACCAGAATGAGCATCACTCACCAGTCTAGCAAGCCTGTGCCAGACGTCCACCTTCCTCAGTGGGCTATTGTAATTTCCCAGCAGTCAGTTCATGAAGTTCTTGTGTAAGATGTGTGGGAACATTTTTCTATCTGTGGCACAACACCCTGCAGCCTTTCATTTCACGTTTTTAAAGTGGCCATGCCACTATTTCAGGTCCATTTGAGAATAATGGTAAGAAGGTGTGAGCAGATGTGCATTTGTGAATTACATGTCACGGAACATAGTGCCACACCGTGAAGCTAAGATATAGGTATAGTGTTGCACTGCAGAGCTGAAACAAATCAGTACTGTGACACTGAATTGCTATGCTGTATGCATGAGCATACTGGGCCCATGCTTCATGTTCACCATAATGTACACAGCTAACTCTGACAAGTTTTGGTAGTACAGTGGTCACTGGCAGCAAGTCACAGACAGTGTCACTGATGGGATTTGTTAACATTAACAGTACTCTAAGTGGCTCTTGTTAGCATGATATAAAATAGAGGCCCCACTTTATAGAGCAATATTTACAATAGTAAAACTTAGAAATAAAGGAATTTCAGTAAATCCTTTGTAGACATGGAACATCTTTAAGTAAGGAAGGAATCCTGCATAATAAAGTACCACAGCAAGATTGCCAGTCCTGCTGTAGGTGTCAATAACAGTGAAATGATGTCTTGGTATATGTTCAAGTGACAGCCCATGACAGGAACTTGGCACTGTACTGTCTGCATGTGATGGGGATTTTCAAACAAAAAAAAAAATGGAAACCATGGGAAGGACTTTCAGTAAGGGGTGTGTGGTTCAAAAGATATTTTTTGAGGACTAACTACAGTACATAAAAGAAGGTGGCCTGTAAAGAACATTTAACTATAAATAATAAACAGATGCATATAAGTGGGAAGTTTGGCCATAGTTATGTGCATCCCGTAATGCAGCATTCACACCCAGTGGCAGGTACTGGTATGGCCAGCAAAGGGAGGTAAAACTCTGAAAATTTCACTGGTTAAGAGAACTGGATACTGCAGGTCCTCTACATGCATATGGCATGTGTTTCTTCAACAAAGGTGCCACAAACAGGCATTATTTGGATCAGATGTGGCAAAGATTTATTCAGGATGTGAATGTTGTTATTGAACAGAAAATGACTCTACAATAAGTACAATGAAGTTCTACTGATATGATACTCAGTGGAAAGGAAAAGACATAAGAATTTGTGACACACAAGTCCACCATGGGGAAGGGGCTAAATCACCAATGCAGAACTGGCTCACTAAGACTGAGGAAATTTTGCTGCTGCTTGTCAACTACAAGGAATGGCCTCTCATACCTGGGAGTGGTTTGAATTTGGGAGCTGGGCTGACATCAACCACCAATGTTTAAGTTGTGAAAGCATCAAGTTAATGATGCCCATTACAGCACAGTATACCTCACTCCACTTCATGTTTGAAGGGAATGATTGGCCAAGGGCCACCTGCATATCTGTCCTTCCAGGTACCTCTGGCCTATAACTGCAACAGCCTGCATAACAAGGAATTTCAGCAATCTCAAGCAGACCAGACAGCTTGAGGTGGTTCCTCATTCGGTGACTCCAACCTACTTCTTCCATATCTACGGCCTTATTCCAGGCACTATTAATATACACAATTCAGCAGAAAACCCAGAACCCTTAGTGAAAGGGAAACCACTCTTCTCTGAGAAAGGTTTAGAGGTATAAAAAACAGACAAGAGTTCACTGACATCCAAACATTATGAGGGCCATCTGCCAAACCTTGGGAGGCATGTTATCCATATCATCTCTAGCAGAGGATGTCAACTCATATAACCATCTTTCAGTGAATTGCTACTGAGTTGGTCAGTATGTGACTTCACTCTGGAGGATATTGTCATGGAATAGAATGTCTTAAATGTTAGTCTGCCAAACTAAACAGCTCTAGACAAGTATTACCCTACTGTGAATATTTTGCACACCATAAAATAAATTATGTAGCAGAGTAGCCATTTTAAGCTGTTGGAAAGATGACAGTCCTATCCTTGGATTCCTCCTCAGGCTTATTCAACAATTCAGAGAAATAAATGTAAAAAAGCTTAGAAGAAAATGTTTAAGATGGATGGTCTTACTTATAGTATGCCATTTTTTACCTTGATATGTATTTATTTTATTTTATTTATTTATTTATTTTATATTTGTTGACCAGAAGTGTCCAACTGGGCCAAAGCCCTTTATCAGCAGAGCCCCAGGGAGAAAAGTTCCAGACATGTAACATTCATACAACCTAACAAAATTTAATTAAAACAAACAATGTTGAATAAAGAGAGTAATCTTGAAAATGTTTTGGTTTACAATAACTGTTATAGTTCAAATTTAGAGAAAATGAAGAAAAAAGAGGATACAAGAATTTAATATGCAAATTTACAATTGTTAACAAGTTCTTTCATCAGTAAGCCATATTGAGTGGCAAACAGGCTGACAGAGGGGTAAGACTGTTAGTACAGGAAAGTAGGTTAGGTAGGGCTCACAATGGATAAATTGAAGTTAAGAGGAAGGACTTTGGTCAAGAAGGGTGTGCGCAGGGGCAGGTCCAGTGTTTTTTAAAGTAATCTACGTAGCTATTTTAAATTTTGGGGGGTTTGTTTGATTTCTGATGTTTGTTCCATTCAATAGTAGAGTGGCAACTATGTACAATGCCGCCAGTTTTTGTTTTTGGTTTGTAGACATTAAGTAAGTCTTGGGTTGCACTTCTGAGATGTCTAGTAGGACAGTAATGTGAGATGAGAGATGCTACAGCTGGGCAGAAAGATGGTTGATATAGAATGGAGTGGATCATTTGTAATTGAGATTGGAGTACTAGGTGAGGTAGTTCAAGCTAGTCAAGGAGTTTAAGGCAGAGACAATGATGAGATATATAAGGTTGTTGAGATGCAAACTGGGCTACTTTGTGGTAGGTAGTTTCTAGCTTAGGAAATAGATAAAATTTGGATTAGTAAGTATTTGGGAGCAGTAAGTAAGGCAAGGGAGAAGACAGGCATGAGTTAGTGTATGTCGGGCTTCTATGGTGAGGAATGTACTATTTCTGTACAGGAGTCCTAGCTTCTGATGTTTTTTTCTGATGCACTTGTCAATACTTAAATCAAATTTTAGTTGGTCATCAATAGTGATTCAGAGTAATTTTGTGTTGGCATCTACTTCAATGGGAGTATTGTTTAGTTATGTAATGGTAAAGGAAGGTTTGATGTGGTTAACAGATTTAGGAAGAAAGAGAAGCAGTTTAGGTTTTTTTGGATTGAGGATGAGCTGTTGTTTTTTGAGCCAAGTGTCAACAGAGCTGAAGGATGTCTGGGTAGTGGAAAGGAGGTCAGAGGGTGAATTTGCAATAGTGATGACAGTTGAGTCATCAGCATATTGGACAATGGAGGACTGTGGACAGGAGGAGTAGAGTGAGTTAGTAAATATATTAAATAGTAGAGGCCCAAGTATGGATCCTTGGAGAATGGAATAACAACTTGTCTTAACCTAGTTGATGGAGTATATACAAGAGAAAGTGAGCAACAGGACGAGTATGTAATATATTAGCATATGCTATGCATTCATCTAAATGTAATATAATTTTTGCCATGAACGATGGTTTGTCTCCAAGATGGTAGCCATTTCTAATACATCTAGGAAATCTCTTTGATTAAAACTTTTAAATGCAGATACAGATTTCAAATCATGTTGCTATATCTATCATTTAAGGTGATACCTTATTCAGCACAGGCCTTCCCAAGTGCATTAAAAACAGACAAGTTGGTAGAACTTTGGACCACAGCAAGTCCTCATCCTGAAAGTATATTTCTTATATGAGTACTAAGGCTAGGACCTTGAAGCCTGCACAAGACAACAGGCACACTCAACAACCTACTTAGACCCAGTTTCTGCCTGCATTCACATCAGGTGGACTTTGTGGGTTCATCTGCTAAAAATAGAAAACTGAAAAATTCCAAGCTCCATTCATTATGATAAGACTAGCACATACATGACTGCACACAAGTCTGGCTAGAGCTTTGGCCAGTTCTGAATATAATTCAGAGGTTCATAAACATGTTAGCATTTCAGAACATTGCTCAAGCAAAGTGGTTTCACTAAACCATGCTATGAAATTCATATGTCTGTCTCCTATATTTTGTCATCAGGTACTGCTCAATTTAGGACAATAATTGCCAGGAGAGAAACTTAAGTTATATGTTATTAGCAATAGGCAGGACCGTCATATTCCCCTTCCTGATATCTCAAGATCTAAATGGTGCATACCACAAGATACACAATAGATCTTTCCATTTCAAGTTTGTAGGATTTGTAGTACAGGGCAGACATTATGTTTCTACAGATACTTAACATATATGAAACTTGCTAGAAGGCCTGGTAACTATGCACATTAATATGAAACTTCAAGTGTTTTATTCCACATACACTCCAGTCAAACTCTAGCTACACATGGCCAGCCAGAGCCCTGGACTTGCAACCTTCCTGCATGTCATCCTACTCCCAATATATCTTTACAGACTAAAGAAAGGTAAAGGAATGGTCATACTAATCATTTCACACTGGACCCATGCACAATGAATCTCCTTGCTAGTAGCAAGGAGAGTGTCCTCACTATATAACTGAATCAACCCAAGGACCTCCTCTATGAGGGCCAAGTTTTCTACTTGTTGTCACATTCTTTGTAGTTGTTCACCTGAAATTTCAAATGGATAAACTGTTATGCAAAGGATAGAACCCATATGTTATAAATATCATGATGCATTTTATTTATTTATGTATTTACATATTCAATCAGTCAGTCAGGTCATGCTGTTTGTCAACTTAATAAATAGACTGGCACAGGGATGCAAGACCCTTTTAAGCCACAACCAGAATCACAATGTAATTACAATCAATTGCATAAATTAAGAAGGTATAAAGAAAATTGCCAGAGTACTTCAATAAAAGAAAAAAATATAAAAAAACAACCACATAGAGTGGAATAAGCAAAATAGTATGGTAGTAAATGAACAAAGAGAAGCAAATATTGAGCACTTACTATGGATCCTCGGGCATCTTTGAGATTTTCAAGTGGATACTGTTAAAGATGAGTGAAGGAAATTTGCAAACTTCAGAGTAGGTGATAACATTACCTTGAACAAATGAGCATACTGCTTCTTTCAGCATTCCAAGTTGCTTTCCACCAACAGGTCTTGCACTCATTAGTGAGGGATATTCACCTGCTGTTAACAAGTAATGAGCTGCTGTTGGGTGTAAGACCTATTGGTGAAGACCAGCTTGAAATGCTGCTGATGATTTTCCTGTTCCAAAATGATGAGAGGAACGAAGGTCTGCAAACCTCATCTGTGTAGGTCCAGAATTATGCTACAGTATCAGCTATGGGATCCATTCAAGGTAATCTTACTCATATCTCATCTAGGCATTCTTAGATTTTTAATCCAACAAAAGATATATCTTATTTAGGCATATGGAAGATTCCTCTTGTAATCATTTCTTTACTGTCTGGACTTTGACCAATGACCCCTTTAAAACATTGCCACATTTCCATGACGACCGTGTTGCTGACAATATTCCCTTAGTCAAGAGAAATGGAGAGAGCTCAGCCCTCATTTGCATTTTGCCACATCTTCCTTTCCCATGAACCAGTGTTGTCCATTAATGTAAGGGCCTGTTTCATTCTAAAGACTAATTATTTCCACGCTTCTCTGCCCATCAAATTATAACAATTTCTAGCAACCTCAGTAGGGATTGTGCTGAGAATTGTTGTTGTTAATCATGTGGATAGGAGTTTCAAATGTGCATTGGGCAGGACTAAGGTCTTAGGAAATAATACACTATTTTTGTCACCTATACAGGTACTAACCCATGCAGACTAATGTCTAAAGGCCTTGCCTAAATCTATCAAAAAAGCAATTTTGGATGCATATACCAGAAATAGCATTCCAAGGGGCATGGCCAGGATGGTGAGCAGTTAACAGCACTGTTTTTTTTAGCTCTGCTTCATTTTAACATCTCTGACAGGATTTTTACTAAAAAAACAACTCAAACAGAACATTTCAAAACTTGATGGATTTATAGCTGGAACTAATTGTCTCAGCCTAGTACTATGAAAAAAGACAAAGGGGCTACACTAAGTAACATCAATGAGTTATTTGTAAAGATAGATAAATTAGAAAGCAATATGGACAATTTTAAAGAGTAATGTAAAAAGCAAGTTGAAGCACTGAGTGAATCTCTTAAACAACGATCATCACAAATCTCAAGTACAGGAGAAGCAATGTCGGATTTTGATGGAAGATTACTTGAAAATGACAATAACACTGAACTTCTGAAAGAAAACAACTTATTCCGGGAAAAATAGAAGACTTACAGAACAGATCTAGAAGGAATAACAGCAGGAAATATGGGATTCCTGAAAAAGAAGAGGGAGACAGTATGATTCAATTCCTTAATACCTGGATGCCTAAAACTTTAAACCTGCCTGAAGCTTTTACCTTTGGCATTGAAAGGGCACATAGATCACTTTCCAACTCATTAAAAAAAAAAACCTTCACTAAGGTCAGTGATTGTAAGATTTTTCTCAAGTCAGAAATAAGGATTTTGTCTTAAAAGCTGCATGGACTAATTATCCAGTTAACATTAAAGAAGACATTGTTAGTGATGTCAAAGAGAAAAACATTAGTGTCACTTTTTAAAAGCTTAAAGAAAAGCAATATTAAAGCACAAATCTTGTTTCCAGCAAAAATAAGGATTCACCTTCCAGAAGGAAAGAGGATTTTTTAACACCTTGGAAGATGCAATGGACTTTATACTCAAATATGAAATCCTAGGGGAAAAAAAAAACAGAAGAAATGGACTGGAATCTATCAACTTCTTTGAAGAGAAATGCAACAAGAGATGGTTGGTCAATAAAAGGTAGAAACAGTAAAAATATGAAGGACAAATGAAAATCAATGTATTTCATGTTTATAAATTCTTATTAATTTAAGGAAGTGCTTGAATTCTTATGAACAAGTGCTGAATATTACTTTCTAAAAGGTAAATCATTTATTTATTTCCATATTTCAAATGGTTACTCGTTTCCTTTTTAAAATGTTAGAGTTTGATTCTTTTAGCAATATATGAAATTAAAGACACTTATTTTCATTTAAAGCTTAAAAGGTTAACTATTCATTTTATTAAAAGTTAATTACTGTGATGAAAATTGTTAGGTGGCACACTTGATCATATGTTGGCATAGCTGAGTGATGTACTATTAAATACAATACAAGATGCAACAAATGACACTAAACAGGCATGTTAAGTTACATTCTAGGTTCTTAAAATGGTCTAGTAATATACTACTGATAGTATACTTGTCATCCCAGGCTTTGTACTACATGAACTACAAAATGAACTGGCACCTCACCTAAGTGTCATGTTTAATCATAGCCTCACCTCAGGCTTCGTGCCCACTGAGTGGCAAACAGCTACAGTTATCCCACTCCACAAGGGGGGATCCACCTTGGATCCCAGGAACTACTGCCCCATCAGTCTGATGAGCCTGATTTGCAAGGCCATGGAAAGTATTATCATGGAACTTATAAACAAAGACATTGGCAACCTTCAAACACTGGACCCCATGCAGTTTGTGTTCATGAAGGGCTGATCTTGTCTCCTGAACCTAAATGACTTCTCCAAATCAGTCTCCAGAGCCATGGACAAGGGTAAGGTGGTCCACACAGCCTATCTGGACCTCGCCAAGGTCTTTGACACCACCCCCCACTCTGGAATCATAAATAAACTTACTAAACTGGGCATTAATCCCTATGCCACTCGATGGGTTGCCAACTGGCTTACTGACAGAACCCGCACTGTAAAAGTAGCCGACTCCAAATCCAGCTCCAGACAAGTGACAAGTGGAGTACCTCAGGGTTCAGTCCTGGGACTGCTCTTGTTTGGAATCTACTTCTCTGAAGTACAGGCCAACACTAAGGGACTCTGGCTAACAAAGTTCACAGATGACTGCAAACTGGGAGCCATTACTGAATCCCCAAATGATGTGGATATTCTACAAATGGGCCTTACAAAAACAGATGCTTGGTGCCAGAGCCATGGGCTCAAGCTCAATGCCAAGAAATGTATAGTTATTCCCTCTGGGAAAAAACATGTACCCATGAATTACCACATATGTGGCAGTACACTAAACACTGAAAGTGTGATAAGATACTTAGGGACACAAGTGGACAGTGGTCTCACCTTCAATAGCCACATCACCACAACAGTCAGGAAATCATTTTATGTGACACACCTCATCACTAAGGGCTTTTCATCCAGAGAAATGGAGGTCATTGTCCCACTGTACTCATCCCTCATTAGACCCGTTAAAGAATACAACACCCCATTTGGTATGTACCTCTCAAGACATCTGCAACAAGTGGAAATGCTGCAGAACTACCTCACTAAAAGAATCACAGGCCTAAAGCAGATGACCTATGCTGATAATCTAAAAAAAACTCCACCTATACTCTGTCGCATATCATCTACTCAGAGGTGATCTCTTCTTAACATACAAGGCCATGTCAAACCCAGAGCTGCTGGACATGCTACACTTAAATAAATCCCAATCCCTCAAAGACACATGCTCCAGGGATCTAAACCTTGTCATCACAATGAACAAAATATGCTGGAGGGATAGGTTCCTGACCCAGGGACTCTCCAGACTCTGAAATAGACTGCCCATACATGTCAAGCAGAGCGCCTCTTTGGCTCTCTTCAAAAGGAACTTTGATGACTGGATGGGAGATAGGAAATTCACCCCGGGGATCACATCAATCACCCTGCTAGACAGGGGTCCAGGAAAGTAAATACTGTGGGAAGAAATAGCCAGGGAATTGTTATGGCTAGGCTTGTATAGGCCCTAGGGCTGATAACCTAGTACCAACCTATGAACCTATGCATACCACCCAGGAAAGACATGCTATGTTATAAACAAAGTATAAAAAATATAGTTTCTTACATATATAAAAGTTATTTATGGAAAACTATCAAATAATTAGAGTAGCATTCACACTTTTACAAGTTAAACATTGGTCACACATAACTGCCATTCTTTTAATCCATGTTTATATGCTATGTCTCCTTTAAAAAATGGCAGTCTGCTTTAAAATAAACATCTCATACAAATAGAGCGTACTGAATCATTAAATGTTATTTCTTTAAATACAATAGCTTTTTAGTGGTTAACATACTTTAAAATGTTTTTATTGATTTTTTAGTGATTTGGAAGGGTTTCCAGGATTGATGTATAATGTGGAGTGGTTTAGATTCATTTGTGAATGTTTTTGTGTGAATGGTAGCTGATACACTGTTCATTTGCAAGCCGTTGTCATGAGGACCAGCTTGAAGCAGCTTAATTAGAGTCATGAGCACTTTTGTGATGCTGCGCGATTTCTGAAAATTCTAAGAACACTCCAGGTTACTTCTTTCTGTCTAAAAGTAAATAATTATAATATTTTGAATTATATGCTATGATATCGATGTATACAAGTTAGATAATAAGTAAAGGACAGTGAACTGCATTCTAAATCACTTTCAGTTATTACATAGTTCTGAATGGTTGCAGTACACCAAAAGGATAGTTTATATATAGCGTATATGATGACACTTCTGATAAAAAAAATTAGGATTGTGTTTCTCTGTCATTGTCTCTTTTTAATGATAACAAAACTTAATATCTCATCACTATTTATTACGGAAAGTTTGAATCTTAAAAAGGGAAGATTTTTCAGATGTTTGTTCGGATACTATTAGACATAATATTTAAAGAGAAATATGACTGATTCTTACAGTAGTACTAAATTAATTAAAGAGTATCAAATATGTAAGGCTAAATATAAATGTTCTATTATATGACATTCTACACCAGGGTTATAGCTAAAATATAAAACCTGTCAATATAATAGTAGTACAAGATAAACAGAAATAGAAAGAGATCAGAATAAGTAAATATGTATGAAGTTAAAAAATAAAAACATGTGTAGAAGGATGGGAAGTTAGCACAGTGGTTAAGGTGTCTGTTTAACTTATAAGTGGAAGGTGTAGGGTTTGATTCTCACATCGAGTAATTGGCCCACAGGGACAATTGACCTAGTCCTAATTTATAAACTTATGATCCTATGAACAACTTTACACTTAATAAATAAAATAGAAAAAACTTAAATCATCTAACCTATAAATTATTAAATATGAAAATAACAACTGACTTCCTCCCTACACTAGACTAGAGAGATAATGTGAGGAAGAGGGACAGATGACTGTAGAGATATTCAGTTTGGTCAACTTATAATAAAGATTCTGAAGAGCTGTTTAACTTTTCCTCTTCATAATAACTCACTAACGTGCTTTTTTAAGATGATGCTTACTAAAAATATGAGACACATTAATATAAATCAGAAGTATGAGCTAAGCATTGTTAGTCTAATGGTGAGTTTGAGAGTTAGTTTGTTCGTCTTTTTCAACAAAGTAGGCATACATTATTCCATAGTGGAATGTTTAAGGATTATATCATTAGGTAAATTTGTATTTGTTTCAAAAGTTTGTCCACAGCTGAAGATTTTATATTGTTATATATAAAGTATATAATAAGTTATATACATAAATGTGATTTCATTATACATATGTTTTTCTCTGTTATATAAATGTCTGATTTTTAATGCATATCTATTAATATTAATGAATTGAATAATCCAGTAAAGGGGGGAGTCTATTCAAATACTTGCAATTACATAAATCTCAAATAGTATTTCAAAGGAAACAGATTTACTTAATAAAGATGTAAATAAACTTTCATTAAATAATTATTTGGTTTAACAGGTTCTGGCTTTTGAGCTAAAAGAAGAGGCATCTTCATTTTATGGAAGAATTCACCATTAATGCCTAAAGTAAAAGATACCTATGTTGATAAAAATGGTATGTTAAGCACTGTTATAATGAGTGGAACAGAAAACTATATACATCGGTGAACTCTTATTGTATTCCAGGGCTTGCAGCTAAAGATGCAAAAAATGATTTAGACACTGTAGCCTATTACATGAAAGGTGAAGTCATAATGGCTGGTGATTTTAATTGTATTTTATCAGACAAATATTCCACTGCAGATAGAGAGTTGAGAATCACATCTTCAGCCAAATACTTAGCAAATTTTGTAAATCTAATGAATTTAAAGGATATATATGAGCCAAGGAAAACAAACTCACTTCAATTTACCCAATATTCAAATAGATATGGAACACAAACAAATATTGATATTTTTTGTCTCAAACAATCTATCACAACCAGTCATAAACAAATAGTCCCTAATAGTTTTATCTTTTATCTGGTTATTAAAAGATTTTTGCATGAATGAAATTACACCTTCTTCTCAAATTTCTTATTTAAATAACATCATTCCTCTTTTTTAAAGTTCACATATTCTATCCATTGTAAAGACTTAATAGTTTCTATGTTTACAATTGCATATACAAATGACTGCTTAGAAACTCATAACTTCAACAAATGCTAGTGTTGAAATAACAAAGTAACAACGTATTGGCATCAGTTCTTAAATGGTGCTGATATATATATATATATATATATATATATATATATATATATATATATATATATACTGTTGAAAATTTAAGGTCCAAATGCAATCAAGATTCTGAGAATCGGTTAGTTTTACAAATATTTAGAGACTTTGTAAACACAGGGATTAGTAAGATATTTAACCCAGATAAGAAATTGTTGCCGAATTACTGGAATTCTTTATAAATATCAATAATAATGCAATGAAAAGTAAATCATATTTGTCACAAATTTATGAAACTCAAGTTAGATTTCACATATTTAGATAATTCCTATTGGAACTACTACTCAAAAATTAATAAAGAAGACTTCTTTGAAGAACACAGGAAAATAATATTAAAATCTACACATAAAATTATATCTTTATTATATAGGAAAATTTTCACTTGGAAATTCTTACACAAAGCTTTTGTCTCTCCTAGCAAAATTACAATTATGTACAAATCAAACAGAATTAAATGCTGGAAATGTGATTCTGAATTAATAGCCGACTGGATGCATATGGTATATGAATGTGAAGTCATCTCCCCTTTTTGGAAGGAAATTAATAACTTTCTTCAAGCTCTATGGTCAGAGAGATGTAATATTTCTAAATCTATAGTTTTATTGCTCCAATTTCTAAGATAATTCCAAAAACACAAGTGCATCTTTTTTGGTCTATGCATGCTGTACTCCGAAAAGTAATCACTAACAACTGGAAAAGTGAAGTTACCCCCATTAGTGTTGAATTTATTAATATGACAAAAACTGTTTGCAGTAGTGAATTGCATACTACAAAGATGATAACTTCTAATATTGAACATTCATAAAAATCTTGGCTTAAACTTAAAGACTTGCTTGAAAAATATTATTTGTTGCTGATATGTAACACTTTGATGTATTAATCAGCTGTGATGTAAATGGTTATTTGTTTGTTTTATAATTAATTAATTTATTTATTGTTTTAAAACCAAATTAAACAAATAAAAAATAGCATTCCACCACCACTGAGTATCAAAGCACATTCCACCAGAGAGGTCTGCACTTACATAAAAGGCACAACATGAACATTGAACACTGCTGCTTGCTCCTTGAATTTACTTGGGTGTCACCTGTGATATTTATCAGACATTAGAAACTCTCAGTTTGCAGAACCTAATATATGGTCAAAAGGTAAAAGTTTATTCAACTGGCATCACCTTATACCAGATAAGCAGACACATAACAAAACATTGGATTGTAATCAAGCCCCTGGAAAAGTTACTGTCAGCCAGTCACCTTAGAAGTGAGTACCACATCAAAAACTGCACTTAAAGGCATCCAGATTTTGCATTTTGGACCACCAGACCAAAGACAAAAACAAATGAGCAGAGCAAGGAAGCATGTTACATGGTTATTAGGGTTATGGACAGGAAAGGGACTGCCAAGCACTTTGTGGCATCCACGATAGTAACACTAACACAATGAGTAATGTAGAGGGGGATAATCAGTGTAGACAAAGAATGTTGTTGTAAGTAGAGTGGTCATCTCCACAGGTGGCTTAGTGTTTGATCATAAATAAGCCCTGCATTCTTTTTGTGGCATGAAACATAAAGGGTGACCTCCATTTCCAGATTGTTCTGTGAGAGATTCATTAAAGGAATGGAGTCATGCGCTACTACAAATGCAAGGTTGTTGGAGAGGGAAGGTATGGGAATTCACACATTCATGCAGATGGAAGATAATTTGAGGGAATGTGTGGTAATTTACTGAGGTAGAGAGGTTAAATGATATTAGAGCAGGAAAAAGGGAACATTTGCCATGATGCAGTGGTGCACTTTCATAAAATATTTAATAAGGCCAAATATATCACTTTGAGCTGAAATAAGGATATGTGGCAGAGGTTGAATGGTGACACAGAATATGTCAGAATTGACATCTGTTTTTTTATACACCTGCATGCTTGAAAAAAAACTCTTTTGTCTAATGTGGCTAGGAAATGTTGAAGATGTGGCTAGGAAATGTTGGGACTAGGAAATGTTGGAGATGTGGCTAGGAAATGTTGGAGATGCGATGAGGAATAGCCAGGCTTGTTCTGTATAATGAAGTGCGGCATATTCCACCAGGTGTCAATGATACATCCTTACTACTGGCATTAACAGTTGCAAAAAATTATTGATGATTCCTGCAACAAAGGAATGTTTGGATAAGGATGATAATATGTATCCCTGAAAGACTTGGTATCTAGATAAAGAGGTATGGAGCTGAAAATGATAGCTATATAATGAGACCCGTATCAGATTACATTTTGTGAGTGAAGAAATGGCTAACAGTTTTCCTTCCTTATTGACTTAATGGTACAGCAGAAAATTCTGGTTTCTAGTTTGTATTTCAGGGCTAGGATGATAATTGTTTAATATTTCTCTTTGGGACCTTCCTAATAGATAGTGCTTCCTTATTTCTGTTTTCTTTTCTCTTCTGTCTTTATTTCTTCTTCTAGGATTGAGGTCAAAGAAAATATCAAGGAGCCTAGCCAAATGTCTCAACTGTCATAGTAGTAGTAGTTCTGTCTGATTAAGTGACTTGCTCAGAGTCCCTCAGTATGCAAATGAAGCATGAGGGAATCAAACCCTTCACTACAGGAAGTAGCTTATTAACATCTTATAACCTTAATCCTCTCTGCTAACTACAGAACATGAATGTAGCTAAAGTGGGGGCATCATGTATGTTAGCCAAATGTGATAAGTATAATACAACAGAAGCACATTTTTAAACTTCTCTTGCTTAATTACTTCTGTCTCTTCTCACACATTTTCATCATAAAGTTGTTCTTTCCTTTCCTTTTCTTTTTTTTTTTTTTTTCATTTTTGATGTTTTTGGAATATTTCATCAATCCCTATTTCTGCATTTCTTACAGATGTAATGTAATCTAGTGATTTCACTTGAAATATTTTGGGTATTGAGCATAGTGTATTTTACAAAAGTGGTTATCCTATTTGTTTATATTGTATTCATGTTCAGATATTTGGGATTTATATACTAAATTTCAGTGTATTGTTATTACTGTTTCATGATATATTTGAAAGTTTCAATAAAAAAGCAAATATAACAGAAGACACTGTTGGGTTGTAAAGACAAAAAAATTATGTTGGGTTACCCTGTTCAGTGGAAAGTGGAATTATCTTGAATTACCCTGTTCAGGAGAAAGGGGGTGATTTGCCCTAAGCATAAAGCAATCTCTGTATGCTGACTGCTATCTAGAATCAGAAGGATAATGTCATAATTTTGAGGCACTGTAGGCATATCTCTCAACCTGTTAATGCAATAATTCTGAACAAAGCCAAAAATATTAGGGTAAGGGTGGGGGAGGCAAAGGCCAAAAATCAGGGTTCATTTTTAAAAATTGCTCTTAAATTTAGAAAGTTGAGAGAATAACTGAATGCATTTTCTGAAGGCTATGACATCTGAAATACCAATATCTGTCATTATTTAGTGACTTTAGTCCTCAGTAATGTACAAGAAAACCACAAACTTCATGAGGTACACTCTAAACATATGAGGTAGAAATCTAGGCATTATGTGAAACTCTTAACAGCTGAGAGGTATGACTTCAGGATGAAACCTAAGTTTTCCCAAAACAATAATGATGTCCTGTATCCAAATAGGACACTGAGAGCCAGGCATTTATAAGCTACCTCTGTCTATACGGGATATGGGTGCTAGGCCTGGTGTAAATTTCCTATTCTCCATCCACTGGTCCAGCTACCTATTTAACTGAATAAATTACCTGAAACTTTAACTAGGTGTCTCTATTCCTCCCACAGGGAGGGTATCAGAGAGAGAGGGAGAGTCTCTTAGATCTGCTAGCTAAATTGATTTTATCTGGACGAATCCTTTATACTCTGTTTCTTGTTAGTCCTGTCACTCTCTGGGTCATTGGTGGGACACCAAACTTGACTTGAACCTTCTGGATTACCATTGTTTTATCTTCCATTCCTTGGGCACAAAACCAGACTGTAGGCTCCAGCTGAAAAGTGATACAAGTGGACTGGAGAGGTCATGTTTCATGGGATCATAGGATCATAGGCTCATAGGCAGTTACTAGGCTATTGGCCCTGAGGCCCTTATAAGCCTAGCCAAGAGTTAGCCCATGTTTACAGAAGTCAGCACCCAAAGTTCCTGTCCAGCAGGGACACAGGTGGAATCCCCGGGGTGTATTTTCAGTTTCCCATCCAGTTATCCAGGTTGTGCTTAAAAAGGATAAAGAGGTACTCTGCTTGATGTGGAGAGGAGGTCTATTCCACAGATGGGTGAGTCTCTGGGACACAAATCTGTCCTGCCAAAGTGTCCTGTTGATGCCACAGACCAGATTGAAGTTGTGTATGTGGGTTACATGAGTGATGCTTGACTTGTGGATATGCAGCAGTCCCATCAAGGCAGGGTCTGACATTGCTTTGTATGCCAGACAGATGTCACCTCAGAGGAGACTGTATGAAACTGAGTAGAGGAACAGGGCTTTTAGCCTATCTGTGTAGGGTAGATGTTTGAAACCCTGGGTTCTTCGGGTCCTGGATTCTCTTTCATGCTATTTATTAAGCATCCTGAGATGATATCAGGGCCCATTGGTGACCTGTTCCCTAGTAATGGTTGGGGGGATTGTGGTATGCGGTATTTCCTTTAGACTATCTGGGGGGGGGGGGACAGAAATTCGAGAAGAAACCTATTAGCCATTGGCATGATCTTCAGCTCAGTGTGGGTGATGTCATTTACAATAAGTTCTGAGCATTCCTGTGTATTTCCCCTGAGGTTATGGACATAGCTGTATAAAGCTTTGTGGTTGTCCTTTGCATGAGAGGCTATTTTTTGTTTCATATTTAGCCTTTGCGGAATTAATTAATCTTCTTAGCTGTCTGTTTACATTGGACAGGAGGCTTTTAGTATGTATGGTTTTGTTCCTCCAATGCCTGACCAAGATTTTTTTTTTTGTTACATAACTGATTTATATTGTGATTCTACTATGGTAGCTTGTCTTTTGAGCTTGTCTTATTCTTAATACAAGTAGACATAGCTCACTCTATACAGCTATCAATATGACTGTACTGATATTTTCTATATAGCTCAGCATATGCTATGGTATTTACTGGGTTTGGAGGTGATTGGAATTTAGCCAAGCTGTTGCTTAGCAGAGATAGAGGTTAGACTTGGAATACTTCCTAAAGGTTTTTAGTTTCACTGGATCACTGGATTTAATTTTTATTTTAAGCAATACAGCATTATGGCCAGAGCTGACAAGCAAAGTCATTACATTGGATGAAGAACAGCTCCCCATATTTGTGAGTGCAAAATCAAGGATGTTTGTACTCCTGGTAGGAGAACAGATCAACTGTTCCAGGATGTTGGTATTAACAACATTTAGGAATCACAGGGCTTGTGCATTAAAAGTGGTGTAGGATTCCCAGTCTATAGAAGGGTAGATGAGATCCCTTATGAATATCATTTTGGGTTGAACAGTGAGGGACTTTAGTATATTGAGATGATAGTATGAGTTTCGTGGGATATGGACGGAGACCTGTAGGTTAAAATGATATGGTACAAGACCCTGTTTATGGTGAGTTGCACATGTATGAGTTCTAGTGGGTCATACATTTTAACTAGTCTAGATGTGAGGTTGGTTTTAATATAGACTGAAACTCCACCTTTAGTTCCCTCCTGTGTAGTAGATGGTCTGAAGGTGTGAAAGGCATTATAACCTTGCATTGCTAGGGTACTCTCCACAACTTTAAACCATGTCTCTATAACTACACAGGTGTCTACACTCTCCAGGGAGAGGAAGGCGTGCAGGGAGTGGAGTTTCTTGTTAAGACTTGTAGTATATAGCAGTACCACCTTCAGATATTCTTTCACAGGTTCAGTTAAGTCAGGAGGTTTATCAGTTTGGTATTGCCTAAAAAGGTACTATGAGGTTGGAAATAGTCTGTGCCAGTATCTGAAAGCCTAGAGGAGCTAAGTGCAACCATTCCTGGCAAAGCAGTGTAGTCTGTCAGCCATATCCTCCCAGGCTGTCAAATATTGAACCTTCCTGGACTGTTAAAAATGATCATTTTCTGTTGATAACTTAGCATCATCCTTGGAGAAGGTAGTATGCTGCTCAGTGTTAGGCTCATACCTGCCTGAGTCACATATTCAGCGAGCTTGATCATGTCTTACTTCATATAGTCAAGGGAAGTATGTCTCAGGTCATTAACATCCACATGGACTATGACTGATTCATACTGGTACCTGTGGTTCAATGACCTGAGTGCTTGTGTTACTTGACAGATCCTAGCCCCAAAAAGGCAGATAACTGTGACTCTCGCCTTACTCCATCCTGTGAGGGAGACATTGGTGTACCTCTCTACAGAATCACTAATGATCAGGAAATGTGGCTGTGCAGTGGTTTGCCTTAAGGGCTTAGCAGTAGAGGCAATGGATACAGTGTTACTATGTGCAGCTGTGTGTGGTATATTAGAGCAATAACTGACGATGTCGGTGTGGTACATTGAGGATTTACTCATGGTTGATGTGGTTTAGTCACGAGGGTGAAGCCTGAGTGAATAAAGCCAACCGTGGGTAAATATTCAATATACCACACCACGGAATTAGTTACTGCTATTATACAATGACATTATTTAAGAAAAAAATTACTTATTTTTCTTAAATAATGTCTTTGTATAATTCCTCCATGGTGCCCTTCCATGTTTTTCCAATATCCTGGGGATTTTCTGATGTACTGTGCATGCGTATGGGACTTGCGCTCCCAAACTTACACAGTATATCAGTGCTGTGCAAAGGAAGCAACAGAGAAAGGAATATCTCTGTTGCTTTTTTTTTTTTTTTAAACTGGGAGACTTTTATATTTGGGAGAGCTGGTACAGAGAAAAATAAAAGGATAATCAGGAACATTTCTTTAGTTTTGAAGAACATACCCGGTTATCCTCTTTTTCTTCTCTGTGTCATCTCCCTCGTTCGTTTGAGGTCTTTGGTTTTGTAAATTTATTTTAAAAAAAAGAAAGAAAAATAAACATTTTATGAGATATACTAATGGAAAAAGTCTGGGTGACCGGACCTTTTTTCACTGGTATATTCTCGGATTTATAACTGGCATGCTGGTTGGGCTAACCAATCAGCATGTTCCTTTTTGAATATTACTGGCCAGTCATTGTATAATAACAGACATTTAGATGATGGCTGGTGACCCTTTTTTTGATTGTGCTGTGCAAGAGGTCTTAGTGTTTTGGAAGGTTATATGCAACTGCCTCAGCAAAAATAGTTTTATATGTAGGGTCTCTATCCTATACAGTAGCCGTGGTGCAAGTGTCGCTAACAACATCCATATATTAGTTTTGGTTGTATGAGAGAGCTTTGTCTCCAGTGTTATTTTTTTTTTTCACATCTCACATACGTTTTCTGTGTTATTAAGAATAAATGGGTTGTCAGTGTACATGATGCAATTGCTATAATACCTCAGAATACATGCCTCAACCAGATTAGCCACAGAGAGTCAGGAAGTGCATATCCATGGCTACTGATCTAGTAGGAAGGATTGAGGGAGGTAATGTTCTAGCTAAGTTAAAAAATTGGAAAGGTATTTGGTGCTGTAGATGAAATTAAAAGTTTGGGAGCAGTTTTTGTTTTGTAGGGTCCCCAATGTGAAAGGAAGCTCTGTATATGAACAGACAAAAGTCAATGAAATTTTGTAATGACACTGCCTATCATCTGCTATATGTATTTAGTACTGCATAAAAATGGATATGAGTAGTGTTAATTTGATGTCCACCAGTGAATACAGAAGCTGTAGACAATATTAACAAACTAAATAATACAGTGCATGTTTAAGCCATTTTTTTTAGTTTGTCTTCATTTTATAGGATCTACTGCTTATTCTTTGCAAGAGGATAATGTTTTGTCCTCTGCTGAAGAGTTAAGGAGTCTTCAGGCATGATAAAGCATTATCATACCCATAGTATAAAATAAGGGAGCATATAATCATACACACTTAATGTGGTATTGAGGCCATGGGAAACACAAAGCACTCATTATTAAAAGATATAAAGTGTGTATGGCCTCGATACCACATTAAGTGTGTATGATTATACACACTTAATGTGGTATTGAGGCCATGGGAAACACAAAGCACTCATTATTAAAGGACATAAATAAATTGCTTAGAAAATCAGATGAAAGTTAACTTTGTGACTATGAATTGACTGTATGACAGCTAACTTTAAGGTAGAAAGTCCTCTGCAAGCAGGCATACCCTAGACTGGTTATCTGCTCAGAGGTGTATATATTTACCTATTTTAAGTATAGTATATCAAGAAGGATGGGTGCTTTTAAACCTGTAAAGGGAAGTAAAAGGAATAGAAAAGATCATTATAGGTTCATAGGTAAGTATTAGGCTAGTTGCCCTTATTGCCCATTTTATGCTTAGCCACCTTCCCTTTTGGTGCTTAAATTAGCTTATCCCATCTTGTGTTAGATTGGACTTATCCATACTATGGTTGATATGTGTATGCTGTCCCTACTAAGAATAAATGGGGTCACACCATTTTTATTTTAAGGGCACCCCTGCATGGGATAATGTATTTAGAACCTATATCTGTCCATTAGTAGTACAGGGGAATATCCTGGGGCACATTTTCTATTACCTATCCATAGATCCAAGTTGCGCTTAAATATGAACTGAGATGAACTTTGTTTTACGCAGAAAGGGAGTCTGGCCTGAGCGGTGGTATCCTCTGTGAGATAGCTCTATCCCTTCAAACTGTTCTGCTGATGTTGCAGAAGAGGTTTAGATCCCTGGACTGAGTGTTTCTGATGGCCTTTGATTTGCTGATGTGCAGTAGGTCCATCATAGTGACAGGGCTTTGAATCGGTCCATGTAGGACATATTTTTTTAGTTTTGTATCCTGTTAGTAAGGTATCTCTGTGGGCATTCCAGTTTTTGTATGTATATTGGCAGATGCATGCAAAAAAGGGAAGTATACTCAATAATTGGCCAAATTATTCTCTAAATGGAAAGGGAGGAGTAAACAAATGCATGCTCAACCTCCTTGTATTCTTTGATAAGGTTACTAGTCTACAGATAAGGGTCATACAGTCTATACTGCTTATGTTGACCTTGCCAAGGCCTTTGACTAGATTCCCCATGCAGAGATTATTTATAAACTCTTCCATTTCAACATTAACCTATACATAGTTCAATAGGTAGGCAATTGGGACTTCTGACAGAACCTATACTGTTAAGGTGAGGGGTGTTTCCTCTAAACAAAAGATCGTCGCCAAAATGTTACACAACATTCCATCTTAGAACCCCTCCTCTTTTGTATGTACTTTCCTGACATGAGAGCGGGCATTAGCGGACTATAGTTAACCAAGTTTACTAATGACTGCAAATTGGAGGCAGTTATCAAACCCAATTTTAATACTTAAATCATCTAGCTAGGGGCAGGCCAAACAAATGGTTGGTATGCCACTCAAGGGCATATCCTCAGTGCCAGAAATGCAGCACAATTTCCTTTGGCAAATATAACATCCCTACCACTTGCCATGTAGATAACTTTTTATTTAAATCTAGTAGTGTCATAAGGGACTTTGGAATGTATGTAGATTATAGACCCTGCTTTGACTAATGTGACTCTACGGTTGTTAGAAAATCCTTCCACTCTCCTTAACCTCTGCTTCATGGCATCTTCTCAAGGTCCATAGATGTTATACTCTCACTTACATCCTCCCTTATTAGGAACATCATACAATATAATGCACCTTTGGCATAAACATAACTAAGCACCTAATAAAAGTTGAGAAACCTCGATGTTTCTCAGCTTAAAGACTGAAGGTCTCAGCACTCATAGTTACTTTGATAGACTAAAAGCCCAGTCTCACTACTCACTGTTATACAGAGAGGAGGAGGTAATCTCTACTTATCTTACATTCTATGAATGCCCAGCACTCTTTGATCTCCTTCAGCTAAAAAGAACCAGTGGTAAATCAAACACCAGCCCTGGAGACCTAGCTCTTTGTTACTAAGTTAACAACAACAAATGGCTTGACAGGTAACTAATCCAACATATTCTCCATTTCTAAACTAGGAAGTCCTTACACACCAAATGCAAGACTTCCATAGCAAACTTTAAAGACACTCTGGATGACTGGATGGGTGATTACAAATTTTCAGCTGGGATTTGTTGAGAATGTTGAGAGTGTAGCCCATCCTGGAATGTGATGCCTAGGTTCTCAGGGGATGCAGAATGACATTCCAGTAGGACAGATAAGACTGATTTGTTACAGAGCTATATGTGATAACAATACAGTTTACTATTATCCTAAATAAAATAAGATGAGAAAAGTTTATTTAAGATGCTAAAGGAGAAGGGTCGTCTTGTGAAGTCAGGTGTCTTGATTACTCAGATATGACAAGTGCAAGACAGCTGAAAGTCAGATGAACTGAGCAGATATCTTAAAGAAAAGAGTATTAGATATGAATCATAAAGAGGCAGAAGAAGGTACTGAGTCATTTCAAGAAGAAAAGCTATTAATAACAGAAGTTTGATGAAAGTGCGATGGTAATTGGAGTATACAGATAAGTAGGTCTTGGAGTAGCAGATTAAAACTGGACACCATATAAGTTCCAGATAAGAATTACAGTGAGTTTTATACTGTCATTTTAGCAAATGAAAGGAATGGAAGAGATGCAGAACTCAGTGTAAACTTCTGCATGACTCTGGATCCAATCGGATACAAAACATTTGAAAATATGTTGCGTAATACCAAGATAAGATACCACTAATGTAGTATTTGGAGTGAGTGGATATGTTATGTGAAGAAGGAAGTAAAAGGATAAAAAAACCTAAGTTTTCTTAGAACATTTGCATCCATACTAGTTAATTTAGAAAGATTATTCACTGGGGATAGAAAGAAGAAGTAAGAGATGTTGGCATAAAATAGAAGGACATGTTGATTACTGCCCCTGGTGTTGATTAAGAGAAAAGTCAATGGAATCCTGGGCCCACACATCCTTAACTAAATATATCAACTCTGTTTTTGTATACAACTAATTGTTACTTCCTTCTATTTTGCTGTATTCTTCTGTATACTTTTTCATGATTGTACTTAATTTTGGTGTTTTTTATTCTATAATGTTAGTTTGTATATCATTTGTTAATGGCTTGTTCTACTCAACATGGAGCTTTTCTCCCCGGGCCTCTACTGAAAATGGACATGCATCCAGCTAGACTAGCCCGGTCAACAAATGTAAAATAAAATAAAATACAATAAATAAATAAATAAATAAATAATTCATTAAGGTAGCAATTGAGTTACAAGTAAAAAGGCTAAGAACAATTGGAGGAAATAAAAGCACTGACTAGACCACTGGCTGAGGAAAATTAAGATGGGAGAGAAGGGTTGGTTGCCTAATTATTGGATGGAATAAAGGCAGAAATTGAATCTATAATAATAAAAAAAAGGGAAGGCTAACATGTCTATTTTATTTCACCGAATGGCAACTCAGTGAATAGCCATTCATTGAACACCTATTTAGCAAAGCCGCTCTTCATCAAACAGCAAATTTTAAGCAGGGAAAACAAGCAGTTGACCAACCGAACGACCGCAAAAAAATAAATAAAATGTAAAATCTGCCAAGGTGGGGGAATATGGCCCCACACATCCTTAACTAAATATATCAACTCTAAGATCGCACTAAAGTGGGGAAAAGGGCAAATTCCAGATGGTGTCCTACTGTTGGCTTGCCCTAGTTAAAATTCACCATTCAGTGAAGAGCAGCTTTGCTAAATAGGTGTTTGATGAATGGCTATTCACTGAATAGCCATTCAATGAAATAATATAGACCCAATGCTAATATATAAAGATTAAATAAAACTGGATTAGGTGATCAGAGAAAAAGATTCTTAGTGTAAAGGGATAGATACATATCTACTGATAGAGGGGGTTTGGAAATATGGAAACTTTGAGAAAGGAGGTACTCTCATGACAGTGAGACTTAAAAGCTTTTCTGTTTGCAGGATAGAAGTGGAAAATATCTACTGAAAGGATTTTCTTAGGCTCAAAGTAACTGTACAAGTAAGTACTTACCATGGAAATTCAGAAACAGCATGCAAAAAGAAAGTAAAGGAAATGTGAAGAGTATGGAATATTAAGCCGCAATGATACAGTAATCTAACAATGTCTAAAATTAATTTGAAGGCCTGTATAACAAATTGGGGGAAAGAAAGGGCTCTTGACAAGTGTGAAATATTGGGGGCCGTATCTTGGAAACAAGGGGGGACTCTGATGATTTCATAATGATTGCTGAAAGCTGGGAGTGAACAAATCTAGTGATGGTCTTATTTGAATTGAGAAATGCTTCTGATGTTGAGAGGTAGGACATTTTTGGGACAGTATGTGTAGAAAGGGACTTGGGCAGAGATTCATGAAATGTGCTTTATGATTGTCCATGGCTAGAGATCTTGTTAAGTGAATGGAGTCAAAGACAAGTCAAGTTTGATGAGAGACCACACCGGAATGTTTGCTGTCACCAGGGTTATTTATAATATTCATTGTGGAGCTAAATCATCAGAGTCTACACATTGTTGGTTGTCTCCCTCCATCTTCCCCTTTTACAGATTTATAACAATCTTGAGTAGCACCAAATCCATGTGAAAACTAAAGCACTGACCATTGTCTTAATATCTGCACTTATTAATTTTTTAGGTCTGATAAATCCTTACAATCCTTGGTAATGCTACCATAGCAACCTACGTCTTGCATGACAGGGGCTACAAGGCCTCATCCAGACTATTTGTTCAGGCCTGAGTCTTGCTTTCACAGGATGTGAGCAGAAACTTGGGACTGGTCATGCAGACTGTCAGTAAATATTAAAAAGTATTAGCAGTTCATTGCAATTAAAGACGTCTTTCATAAAATTAGAAAACAGGAAGGTCATGGAGACCATATAATGGACAGACAAGGACTAGTATATTTGGAACTTAAGGCAGAATATACTATTTGCAGCATTATGTATGAATATGGAAATGTTAGCAAGTAAAACTGTGATTAGTTCAGTAAAAGGGGCAGAAAATTGGACTCTAACGAGTATACATTCTGGTCCTACATGCTGTTCATAATTTGCCATTTTCTTCAAATAATCAAGCATTGGGGAAATTTCACATATAGTTTGAAAAATGGTTGATGGGGCATAGATGTCTGGCAGCAGTAAGAAAGAAGCTCCAACACTGGACATGTTGGGGACTATAGGATTGCCCACACTATGCAACCTATGACACAGCTTTCTGCATTCCACAGTGGAAGAGTAGAAGAGAGATGAAACAGTTTAAAAATTGGAGATAAGTTATGCTGTAGATGGTCTGTGTAGGAAAAAAATGAGAGATATTTTAAATGATTGCTCACTATGAACGAAGAAAGAATTGCAGAAAAACTAAAGGACACAACCTTAAATTACCGAATGATAATGAGTTAATGAAGATGGGGGGTCATATAAAATGGGGGACTTCAGACAGCGATGACAAAAAGAGAAAAGGGAAGATGAGGATATTCATAAGCCTAGCCGTGATGTAAAATAAGAAAATGTGGGAAGTATAGGAGATTGGTCATTCGCTGGATGCAAGTTGAGGGGAACAGGACTGGTTTAGGACAGTGAAAATGTAATGGATGTGAAGGCCTACTAGGAGAAACTTTTATCTAAATGAATCCATATATTCTGTATGATTAGTGTCTGTGAAAGAAAAAAAGAAATGCAGAAAAGCAAAAGGGTGCAGACTTATATTACATGATGAATAGGAGCCATAGTAAGGTATTCTTTTACAGAAAGGAAGATGGAAGATTGGGTGGCAATAATGCAAATGTAGGAG